>NC_062553.1:43646612-43976284 GCF_016906955.1 Phacochoerus africanus | reverse complement strand
AGTGGCTTTGGCCTTGGTCTAAGAATTTTTTAGTTTTCTTCCTTAATAATCTTGTAGGACAGTTTGTTATTATTTGCATTTTTTTTTGTCTTTTTGCCTTTTCTAGGGCTACTCCCACAGCATATGGAGGTTCCCAGGCTAGGGATCGAATCAGAGCTATAGCCACTGGCCTACACCAGAGCCACAGGAACCCGGGATCCAAGCCCTGTCTGTGACCTACACCACAGCTCACAACAATGCTGGATCCTTAACCCAGTGAGCAAGGTCAGGGATCAAACCTGCAACCTCATGGTTCCTAGTCAGATTCGTTAACCACTGAGCCACGATAGGGACTCCTGCATTTTTTTTTAAATGAGCAAACCAATGAGCTGAGAATTTGAGAAGGTCAAGAAGAGATTTCAATCCAGATCCTGCCAGTTGGGTTTACTGCTGAAAGACCTTCTTTCTTATAGGAGATTAACACTGAGGGGACTCATGTGAAACAAGTGTTTATGGAAATAAAAACATACAACATGACAGCTTTGACATTCAGTTCTATTCAGGGTCTTACTGAAGTCTATAGCCCAGGAGACAGCCACTCATTAGCTCCAGGGAACTGCCAAAAATGTAGGGGAGGATCTGAGATATATATGAATTTCTTGGCCAGGAAATATGTGCTGTTAAGAATTCATCCTGTTAAAAAATTACTGTTACCCAAAAACTGGGTTCACCTCTTGGAGGGTGTTGAGCCAAAGATTCAGAGAAGGCAGGATTTACTATTTGCAACAAGTAATGCTTCCAAAACTCAGCCTCTATCCTCCTGTGCTGAATAGAAATGCAGAGACAGAGTTTGGGGCAAAAGAGAAATAGAATAGTTTTCTTCCTTTGCCTGGCAAAGGAGCTTATAGCAGGCTAATGCATTAAAGGTTGTACACACCCCTTCCCCACTTTGGGAGAGATTAGGAGGTGATTTTATGGTTTTGAGAGTGGAAAATAGGGCCACAGGTAAGGTTCAGGGTAGATGCAAGCTTTCGTTCTTCTTCAAAGTTGATGTTTAGAGGCTCTGGGACAGGTTCTGGTTGTCCTGGAATGAAGAAGTCTTCATCACATTGTTAGCATCTTCCATTTCTTGGGAGTTTTATGTCTTCAGAAGAGTTCAAAGATATTGTTTAGCATATCCCTTGAGGAGGAACCAGGACCCTTCCCCCAGGCTGCACTGTTGTTTCCGGACTTCTCCTCCCAGTGTCTCTGCATCCTCTCCCTTCCCTGATTAGAAACTGTTTGAACCTGCCCTTTAGAGCTCAGGGAAGGTCATGAATGCTGAATGAGGAGTAACTTGTTTGTTACTCCTACAAACAAGTAATGGGGGACACGGAATGAGGAGTAACTTGTTTGTTACCTCCACAAACAAGCGATGGGGAACACAAAATGTTTTCTGTGCCCAGGAGCCCCGCAGGGTCCTGCCTGGTTTCCACAAGGAGACAACCAGCAATCCTTCCAAAAGCAGTGTCCCCCCCAACAGAAAGACTGGGGAAGTTTTAAGCTAAGGATTCATTCATATTCATATTCATGAAGGGTCTTGAGCAGAGGAGAATTCAGCTTAGAATTGGGGCCAAGGACAACAGAATCCAAGCTTCAGAATCCAAGTCCAAGTCAAAAGAGTCAACATAATCTTTCAGTTGTCCATGGGGGGGGAGGGGGATGCATTGGGAGCAAGGGGAGAGGCTTAGTTCCTGCAGAAATCAAGGTATATTATTATGCATATCCCTTGAGAAGGAACTAGGATTCTTCTTTATCACTCTATTATTCTTTGACTGACTTTTCTCTGTTCCTACTATGAACTAGGTTTTGGCACTTGCCATCTGACTCTACATGGATTAAATCATAAGCCACTGATGCTGCCAACCCACAACACCCCCTGAGTTGAGTTCAGGGTGGAGACCAGGAGTGAGGCACTCTGTGCTCTGGGAAAACTGGAAGAGCAGGTCTTCAGATAGTTAGATGTTTTTAGCAGATTTTATGAGCCCACTTTTGCATCTCCTCATATCCAGAAAAACACTAATATCCTTCATGGTGGTGTCTGCATCTCGTAACTAGTAGTAACCTTCATGAGACCAGCAGCAAACTTCTGTAAAATACAAGCATGGCTGCATGGTCTTCCTCCTTCACCTTTATGACTTTTATCTTAATAGTCCCCCTTTCCTCTTTGGGGCAGTATTTCAGATAGCTCTAAAATACTGCCTCCTGGGCTGCAGTTAAGTGGACAAAGCAAAAGATGTCAGGATCCTCTTTGAGAACAGCCACTCCCAAGGGTGGGCCAGTGAGCCCTGAGGGAACTCAGGAAAGAAACAAAGAAAGCTGGTCCACAGCTGAGGTGCACATCAAAGGAGTGATTCCACTAAGCCCAGACCTTCACATCTTCCCATGGAAATTGGTTTTCCATAAATCTTTTTCCATAAATCTGGTTATCTGCAAATCTTTCCTTCCTGTCACCTTCCCTTTGTTGCAAAAATTCATATACCCTAGCTTCCCCCCTCGCCTCCTTCTTGAGCAGTTTCTCAGGGCTACCCGAGATGCTGTCTGCCAGGCTCAAGTCCTAATTCACTCCCAAAATTTAACTGTCAACTTTCAGGTTGTGCTTTTTTTTTTTTTTTTTTAAGTTGCCGCTACATGCTACATTCCTTCGTTCTCTTAAGATCATTGATCACTGAGGCCTGTTCAAGGGCAAGCATTGTGGCCAGGCTTAGATCACAAAATGGCTTAAGCCAAAATGGCTTCTCACGTCAAGAAAGCCATGCCTGGTCCCTTCCTTCAAGGACCCCCAACCTATCTGCTTCCATTACTGCTCATCACAAAGAACCAATATCTCAAGCTAATTATGTTAGTGCTTTCTCTTTGTGGGAAGAAGCAAGAATCAGCTGTCATGGAAATTCTTCCTGAGATATGCATCTAACTATCTAGGGACCATCTATCTAAAGCACACTGTGCCTCATCCTTGTTTTCACCCTGAATTCCCATCAGGGTGCACTGTTGGTGGGCAAATGCAGTGGGTTGCTACTTAATCCTTGTAGAACCAGGTGGTGAGCAATGCACTTTGCTCCTTTTTTAACAAGCCCTGGTTTCATAGATGCAAACTTATTTCATCAGGAAAATCTTGAGAAATAATCTAATTCCATTCTATCTCTCTCTATAGAACATAATTCTAAAGTGATTCTTATGTTGTAACGGGGATAATCACACTGGGTGGTGATTGACTGGAGCTTTATTATCTCTAACCTGCACAAGTTTTTAATTTTTCATAACAGGATTTAAAATGATTCAGCTGAGGGAGTTCCCATTGTGGCTCAGTGGTTAATGAACCCAGCTAGTACCCATGAGGATGTGGGTTCAATCCCTGGCTGTGCTCAGTGGGTTAGGGATTTGGTATTGCCATGAGCTAGGTGTAGGTCTCAGACTCACTTCGATCTTGCATTGCTGTGGCTGTGGTAAATGCCAGCAGCTGCAGCTCTGTAGCCTGGGAACCTCCATATGCCATGGGTGTGGCCCTAAAAAGACAAAAAATAATAATAATAATAATTTAGCTGAAGGGAAATAAAGATTTGTAGCTGAGGTAGGGGAGAGAAATTAGCTGCCTCAAATTATGTTTCTGACATATCAGTTATTTTAATAAGGAAAATCTCCATCTGTGAGGGTGTCTCCCTTGCCAGACCCAATCTCTAGAAACTCTTATCAGTGAAAGAGGCAAGGACTTATATACCCATAAACAAACTGATGTTTGTTTCCACAGGATCCAAGCCACATCTGCAACTTATACCACAGCTCACGGCAACACCAAATCTTTAACCCACTGAGCAAAGCCAGAGATATGAAACTGCAACCTCACCATTCCTAGTTAGATTTATTTCTGCTGCACCACAACGGGAACTCCGTGACCAATACTGCTTTTAAGTGAATAGCAGCAATTATAAAGCAAAACTGCACCTGCACCTGGAGGTTCCCAGGCTAGGGGTCAAATTGTTTCTGCTGCACCACTATGGGAACTCCCCAAATAATCCATTCTTAAAGACACTTGAGGTGCAATTACATGGGTGCTCAGTGGAGGAAGAGGATGGGAGTGGGAATCTAGAATAAGGGGGCATTGAGGGTTCCCGTCATGGCTCAGTATTTAATGAACCTGACTAGTATCCATGAGGAAGCAGGTTCTATCCCTCGCCTTGCTCAGTGGTTTAAGGATCCAGCGGTGCCTTGAGCTGTGGTGTAGGTTACAGACACAGCTCACATTTGGCGTGGCTGTGGCTGTGGTGTAGGCCAGCAGCTACAGCTCCTATTCGACCCCTGACCTGGGAACCTCCACATGCTGTGGGGGTGTTCATAAAAAGACAAAACATAAATAAATAAATAGAGGCATTTTTTAAAAAAGGGCAAACTGCTGCATGAAATGATGATATGCCCTCACTGATGAGTAAGATGAAGGCACATCTCAGGGAGACTCATAACAGCCCTACATGCACCCAAAATTATATTCCTAAAAAAGGCTTATTTATATTTGAAACACATTGTTTTATAAAACCAAGTCCAAGAGCTACCTTGTGGATCTGGCATTGTCACTGCTGTGGGTCTGGTTGCTTCTGTGGCAAGGGTTCATTCCCCAGCCCGGGAACTTCCACATGCCCTAGATGTGCTAAAAAAAAAAAAAAAAAAAGTCCATTTTGTCCTATTCTGCCATCATGCATTAGCAGTCATGATTCCAACTAATGTCCACAAGGATGCTGGTTTGATCCCTGGCCTTACTCAGTGGGTTAAACATCCAGCCTTTCTGAAAGCTGTGGTGTAGTTTGCAGATAAGTCTGGGATCCTGCATTGCTATGGCTGTGGTGTAGGCTGGCAGCGAAACCTCTGATTCGACCCCTAGCCTGGGAACTTCTGTATACCATGTGTGTGGCCCAAAAAAGACACACACACACACACACACACACACACACACAAAGAAGAATTTATCCAGTTGTGAATTTGTGTTTCTTTTAGGAGTTTTCTGAAAGGCGGGAGCTCTTTTTCCTCATTAACTTTTCTGCCCAAGTACTAGCATGCCTCCTTAGCACTATTTAAGACACATCTGTGTCCAGGGCTGTGATTTTCTCCATCCTGGCCTCTTTCTGGGCCATCAGTCTTCTGCATGCAATTGCCTAGTAGAGGTGCCCACCTGGACTCCAACTGCATCTCCAGACTCAGTGGTCCCAAACCAAAATCTTGACTTCTCTCCAACCCTGACTGCCAGGAAACTGCCCCTCCCCAAATCTCTCCATCACAATGCAGGGAACCTCTGTGCTCCTAGTAGCTAAGGCAAAACCTGGGGGCAGCCATGATTTCTCTCTACTCCCCTTCCAACCTGTCAGCATAAGTAAACAGCAAAAGAAGATTGGTCACCTGTGCATGATATTGACAATGAGTGTTTTATTTTCCTATTATTATCCTATTCCCTTAAACATAAAATAAAATAAAATTCAGATTTTATAACAAGACAATTTTTTTTTTCCTGTAATGGCTGCACCTGGGACACATGCACATTCCCAGGACCAGGGCTCAGATCCAAGCCCTAGGCTGTGACAATGCCAGATACCTAACCTACTGTGTCAGGCTGGGATTGAACCAATGTTCCAACACTCCCAAGATGCCAGCCATCCTGTTGAGCCACAGTGGGGAACTCCTGATATTTTTTTATCGTGTCCTTTTTTGTTTTTTTTGTTTGTTTTGTTTTGTTTTGTCTTTTTGCTATTTCTTGGGCCGCTCCTGCAGCATATGGGAGGTTCCCAGGCTAGGGGTCTAATCGGAGCTGTAGCTGCCAGCCTACGCCAGAGCCACAGCAACGCAGGATCCCAGCCGCGTCTGCAACCTACACCACAGCTCACGGCAATGCCGGATCGTTAACCCACTGAGCAAGAGTGGGGACTGAACCTGCAACCTCATGGTTCCTAGTCAGATTCGTTAACCACTGCGCCACGACGGGAACTCCCGTGTCCTTTTTTTTTAGGGCTGCACCTACAGCATGTGGAATTTCTAGGCTAAGGGTTGAATCCAAGCTAGAGCTGCCAGTCTGCTCAACACAGTGTGGGATTCAAGCCATATCTATGACCTACACCATAGCTCATGGCAATGCCGGATCCTTAATCCACTGAGCAAGGCCAGGGATCAAATCTATATCCTCATGAATACTAGTCAGATTTGTTACTATGGAACCACAATGGGTACTCCTGGGCTCTGGCTTTTTAGACTGTACATTTTCTTTATTGGTTGTGAAGATATGCATAGGTGGTAAAACTATCAAGAAAAGCAAAGGATATTTAGTATCAATCAAGATACTGTATGCCACAGGCTTAAGAAAAACGCTAGTGAGGAAACTGACAACACTTATGATTTGAACCTAGCCAGAACCCAGATGAGGACTTGAAACCAGTTTTTATTTTTATTTACTTATGTATTATTTATTTATCTGCTATTTTAGGGCCACACCTGCGGCATATGGAAGTTCCCAGGCTAGGGGTTGAATCAGAGCTATAGCCGCCAGCCTACGCCACAGCCACAGCAACTCGGGAATTGAGCGTCTTCGACCTACACCACAGCTCATGGCAACATGGGATCCTTAACCCTCTGAGCAAGGCCAGGGATCAAATCCCCATCCTCATGGATCCTATTCCGGTTAGTTAACCACTGAGCTATGAACGGAACTTCAAAAAACAGTTTTTAAATTAGACTCACTCACCTAGTGTCTGGACTTACTGAGGTTCAGGCTCCTTGTTCCTCAGTGCAGAATGAATTCAGCAAGACAAAGTGTAGGCAAGAAATAGCTTTATTATGATAACATGCCTGTAAGAGATGCAAGCAGGCAGGCAAGGCAGCTTTGCCCCAAGGGCTAGGTGGGCTAAAGTTTTATAATCCAAGGAAAGTGGGGAGTGGGAAAAGACCACATTCTTCCTCTTTCTTTGAGTAGAAACCAGTAAGAGTATGTGACACTATGAGGGGGGGAACAGTGGCTAAAATATGTTGAATCATCACAGGTTTCCTACTTTTTTTTTTTCCCCCTGCTCTGATCAGGTATTTATTCAAAAGTAGCTGTCCAAAATGATTTTACCTTTATGGAATAAACAAATTTAAGTTTATGCAGCAGCCTTCTTTTCTTCTGTGACGGGCTTCTTTTCTGCAGGCTTCTTTACAACTACTGGTTTCTCAGTCACTACAGCCTTTTTCCCGACCAAAGGCTTCTTCTGCTTCCTAACACCAACAGCCTTCTTTCCTTTCTTCTCTACCAGAGCCTTCTTGTTTGGAACCCCCTTCTCACCTGATTTGGCATAGACCTTTTTGATATCATTCCAGTCCTTAAGCTTCTTCAGAAGCAGAACAGCCTCCTTCGACTTTTTTGTGGCTTTCAACTTTATTTCCAACCACCAATGGAAGTTCAGGAACTTCCTCAGTCCCATGAGAGGGTCTCCTACTTTGGAAGGTCATCTTTCCCTTAAATTCCTGTCCTTGGTCCTAAGGGTCATTTGTCTCCCTGAACTTGAATGCAGACCAACTTTTACCTTTCACTTAATGAACTGAGGCATATCTCCTGCTTTTGTGTGCCGTGTGTGTGTGTGTGTGTGTGTGTGTGTGTGTGTGTGTGTGGTTTGATAGTTAGCTTTCTTGAGCCATTATTAATAGTGGCCTTCCCTCTCTATGATCCCCTACTGGGACTTCTACCTGTGTAACTATCCTCCTCCACACCTATCAGTGACAGTGTGGGAGAGAGTCCCTGGGACCTTGGAGATAGTCTGTCATGTTTGAGTTCATCTTCTAGACCAAATACAAAAAACTGGAAAACATAGTCTGGAGGAGTCAGTTCCCTGCTCAGTGTACCTCTGGACAAGCAGGAGGCTCAGAGACTGTGCTCTCCCCAGAGCTGTGTCTTCCCTCCCACTTTGAACATGGAAGGTACTTATAAAACAAGTAAACGTATAGGTATAGGAAAATGCAGGTGTACACACCTTTATTGAAGCTGTGAAATGGCAGTTTTACAGGTGCAATGTGAGAATTCCAGAAACACTTTACGCCGCCACCACCACCATCAACAAAACAGAAAAACAAAAAAACAAACAAACAAAAAAAACATTTTCTTCTTAATGGCTAAAATCAAATGAGAATTAAAAAAAAAAATTGTCGGTGCCAGATGTACTGACATCGGTACATATTCTTCCTACTGTCCATAAACTTCAGGAAGGAAGCAAGGAAGGCAAAGTCTCTGGTGTCTCTCCGTAACCTCTTACTGCGCAGATGGTAAGAGGCTGAGAAGAGCACCCGATAGAGAAGTAGGGCTTCAGCACCTCGGAAAAGGTATCGCTGAAAGAGTAGATGTGGGACCTGTCCTTGAAACTGTAGAAGGAAATCACTCCCAGTTCATAATCCAGATAGACGCCAATCCCGCCGGGATCCTCCTGCAGCTCCAGAGGGACAGTGCCCGCGGGGCCGCGGGCCTCGTAGGCCCCTTCGCGCCGGCCCACCGTCCAGGAGCCTCTCTGGTCCTCCAAGAGCCAGGCTCTGGGCCTGGGGGCGGAGTCCGTGCAGAGGCCCACGGCCCACGTGGCCCCGCCCACCCGCACCTCCCAGTACCGCCGGCCCCGCCCAAAGCCCCCCAGGCCCAGCACTGCAGGCTCCGCCCCGGAGCTCCCAGCTCGGGGAACCCCCTGCCTCTTCCTCGCCAAGGTCGCGGACTTTCCATCCTCTGACACCAGCAGGTCGGGATGCGCGCTTTCGGGGTCCAGGATCACGTCCTCGGGGAACTTCTGGATGATCTTCTGCAGAGCTGAGTGCTGCGCGGGGAGGCTGCAGCCTTCCCGCCGCAGCTGGAAGGAGTAGACCTCAGGGCACTTGAGGCTCTCGCACCTGCCCAGGACGGGCCCGATGCCTCTCAGCAGCTGGGCCCCTGGCAGCACGCTCCGCTCTGTCACCTCCTGCAGGAGGCCGCGGAGCTCCCAGATGTGGTCTGAGAAGGCCGCGATGTTGGCGCCCAGCTGCTCGTGGATGGTGTGCTCCTCCTGGACCAGCCTGGCCAGGGCGGCCTCCTGCTCGCGGTCCACAGCCCGGTTGAGCTGCGCGAAATCCGAGGCCAGCTCCAGCCGCTGACGCTGCACGTGCTCCCGCAGCTCCAGCACCTTTCTGTCCTGGGCTACCAGCAGACTCTGGGCTTCCGCCACCTGCCTCGCCTCTTCAAAGGCCCCACGTAACCGCCCAGCCTCTGGCGGTGGTCAGCGGCGGCCTCGGCCAGGGGCCTCAGCACGTGGCTGCGGTGCTTAGGGGTCTGCGCGCACAGGGCGCACAGCACCTCCAGGTCATCCTCACAGAAGAGGCTCAGGACCTGGTCGTGCCGCTCGCACAGGGGACACTGCTGGCTCCTCCTGCTGCTGCTGCTCCTGCTGCTGTGGAGCAGCCTGGCCACCTCGATCATCCTGCCCAGCTGGGTGTTGCTCCTCACGTGCGGCTCCTGGCACGAGTGGCGGCACACGGGACAAGGGAACGTGTCCTCCAGCTCAGCCCAGGACCGCTGGATGCAGCGGCGGCAGAAGTTGTGCCCGCATTCGATGGTGACAGGGTCGTGCAGGCCGTCCAGGCAGACGGGACACTTGGCTTCTGCCTGGAGGCCAGCCAGGGCTGCGGCCACTGCCATTGGGGCTGCACTGAGCTGGGTTTCTCACGAGGCTGGGCTGCAGGGTCTCTGTCCTGGGCTGAGGGTGCGCACCTTTGGGGTCCTTCCTGCTGGGAAGCTGAGGGGCTCCTGTTGCAGGCAGGGGTCCAGAGGGGCTTCCTTCACTCCTTCAGGCGATCGCAGAGCAGCTGGGTGACTCAGTACCCTCAGTAGCTCCAAGGCTGAAGCCAAGGTCAGCAACTCTCTTGGTCAGTAAGCAGACACAACTCCAAAGTGGTTTTTCCTTCCTGGGGATGGGAAAAAATAATCCTTCTTGTGAAAAGGCTGCTGTGTCTTGTGGGCCTATTCACTGCCACTTCCAGGCATCCCTTGATCCTCACCCGCCCTCCCCTCCAACCACGTGGACCACAGGCTGATGGACCAGGTCTGGGACCGTGTGAATCTGTGGGCTTGGGGACAAGAGCCTGGGTGGGAGGACCCCTCAGTCACCTGCTATCTGGGGACCAGGGGGAAATTACATTGACATCCCTGATTCTAAGAGAATCTGATTAAAGGATAAAAACCACAACTTCAGTGATTTCAATCTTGTTGAAAATCTCACGAACCTGGTACTTTTGAACTTGGTACTTTTTAAACCAGATATTTCTGACAGTGCTGAATTCATAATACATCAAGATTTACTTGTCACTTAAGCTTCTCAACTACAGGATCTATCAACCTCAGTGCCTGTATGGATGGAATCTATCTCGACTAGAAGAAAAGGACTCTGGGCACCGTCTGCCAAAACTTTTCACATCAAGCACAGAATGAGACTGAGACCAGAAATGCAATGTGAGTTGAAGCCGAGAAACAGACATACACACATATAGGTCTCTCTGATGATGCATTGAGGTGGTGAGCTATGAACCAGTGAAGTTTTGTGTGGTCATGATTCTAGAGAAGGTGTGCAGCTTCCCCTTATCCAAGAGACTGAGAGGACCATCTCAGGCCTGAGAACTCAGTCAGACACCCCCAGAGTGTCTTGTAAACACTCAAATTTTCCACTGGGATCAGAGAAGCTTTCCCAAAGGTAGAAATGAGCATCCATGGGGCTGTGGTGGGGGATGGGGTTTCCTGATTTAATCACCCAAGCCCTGATAAGTTCAAGACAATCTGTGAGTCCAAAATATTAGGACATAATAACACTTTGGAGGGAATATGTGCAGAGCTCTGGGGATGCTGGGAAAAACTTATTTCTTAATCTGGGAGGCCAATTGTAGGGTTACATGCTCAGGAAGTTTTCTGTGTGCATGTCCAATAAAAGCAAAACACCACTGAGTATAGAAATAAATTACAGAAAAATAAGTTCAATCTCTCTGGCTGAGGAAGCAAATTCTGGTGTCTAGGGACAAGGCCCCTCATGGACTGAGCACCCTAATAAAGAACATGTTTTTACGTGAGCCAACCCCCAGTCTGAATTCCCTCTGAGCAGAACCCCTAGGTTGGGCCCAAAGCAGGGACTCAGAAGCCCAGCCTCTTGCCTCCTCCAAGATCCCTGCTTACCGGATTCTGAGGCTCTGACTGGGTTCAATGGTCCAGGTTCTCACACTGCTCTCCCACCAGGCTGTTTGGTTGGGTGGGACCTAGGCACTTATATACCCCAGGAGGGTGGGGCTCTTGGGGTCCCACCCTAAAGCCTGAGGCTCCTCCCCCCAGGGGGAGGGCTGGCACACAGGGTCTGGAGGGTTTCAGTGAGAGGAGAGACAGGCAAGACCCCACCTAGATTAGATCAGGCAGGGTGGGCCCCTCCCCCCAGGTGGTAACAGGATCCCTGCTGCACCTTGGTGATCAGCCCCTGATCCTCTCAATGCCACTTAACCTCATCTTCCCTGATGAGGCCCTGAGACCTGAAAGGCTCCTTGAGGCTGTCCATTTCCTCCCTGGGGAGGGGAGGTGTGGCTCTGGTGTGACTCCCTGAGCACAAGTTGGGGAAGGTGGTGGGAGCCTGGGGAACAGATGATATGTAGGAAAAGGAAAGTGACTGATGGGAGAATAGCCATGAGATAATTGATTGAGAGAGAGTAGTTACCATGATGGTTTCCTGTGTGAATGACCCAACTCCCATCAATCAGGCTTGGCCACATTCCATTCCTGAGGAGAGGGCAGGTTAGTCTCCACTCCCCCCTGCCCCTTTTATTTTTCTTTTTTGTCCTCCCCACAGTATATGGACATATAGAGTTCCAGTCATGGATTGGATCCTAGCCCCAGCTGTGACTTAAATTGCAGCTGCAGCAACTCCGCCTCCTTGATCTACTGTGCAGGGCTGGGAGCAAACCTGTCCTAGTGCTCCAGAGATTCTGTTGGTCTTCTGGTGCCACAGCAGGAACTCCTGATTCAATATTTGTGTATCATGGAAGAACTTAGTGCTACAGATAAATCTGAGGTACCCAGAAGCATTCTTCATTGTTATTCCTTATGCAGTTGAATTTAATTTGTATCTTTCAGTCAATTTCAAAAATAATTATTATGAAAAATTTCAAAGATATGGGTAAACATAGACAAGAATATCAAAAAATATTTTCATCAAGCCACACCCTATATTGATCAACCTTTTTCTCTTTCTTTCTTTCTTTTTTCTTTTTTTGCTTTTTATGGTCATACCCGTGGCATATGGAGGATCCCAGGCTAGGGCTCAAATCGGAGCTGTAGCTGCCAGCCTATACCACAGGCACAGCAACATAGGATCCAAGCCACATCTGTGACCTACACCACACCACAGCCCATGGAAATGCCCAATCCTTAACCCACTGAGCAAGGTCAGGGATTGAACCTGCAGCCTCATGGTTCCTAGTTGGGTTTGTTTCTGCTGTGCCACAATGGCAACTCCTTGATCAATCTTTTGTTAATTCATCTTCTTTTCTTCCCTTTTTGGTTGCTCTCATTTCATTCCTGTATACCTCATCCTCAACCACAAATATGGATACTTTTCACTAATACCTTTACAATACCTAGAAACCAAGCAGCAACTCTTTGGTATCATATAATACCTAAGACATAGTCAAAATTCCCAAATTGGCTCATAAATATCTTTTTAAGTTAGCTTATTCAGATGTGGATCTAAAGAAGTTTCATATTTCACATTTAGGAATTTTTTTCATCTTCAAATATCTTTTTTTTTTTTTTTAAACCCTGGGCATTGACTGGCTGAAGAGATTAGGTCACTTTCCTGTACAATTTCCCACATGTATGTGTTGTTTCTTTTAGGGTCTTAAGTATGCCTCCTCTACTCTCTACATTTCCGTAAAGTAAAATGTGCTGCAAAATCTTGTTCAACTCAGATCTCAGATTCACCTGGATTAGATTCATAGTTTTGTGTAGATAATTTGTATGTGATGCAGTGTAGCTCAGAAAACATCAAACAGGTGTCCAGAAAACATGTGGTTGCTCCCCGTTCAGTGATTGATCAGTGGGTTAAGGCAGTGAAGCCTGAATGCTCTGTGCAGAGTTCCCACAAGAGGGTCTACCAGCTGAGTAAGGAGTTGCTGAAAAAAGTCCTAGGCATTGAAAGAAATAAACAAAGTTTTATTATCTGCAAAATACATGACTGTCATTTAGAAAACTTGGAAAATCTAAAGAGGAGTTAGAGAGACTTGTCCTTGAGGACTCAGTTTGATCCCTGCCCTCGCTCAGAGATTAAGGACTTGGCATTGCGGTGAGCTGTGGTGTAGGTGGCAGACTCGGCTCAGATCAGGCATTGCTGTGGTTGTTGCGTAGTGTGGCAGCTGCAGCTCCCACTTGACCCCTAGCCTGGGAACTTCCTTGACCCATGGCGCAGCCCTAAAAAGACCAAAAAAAAAAAAAAAAAGTGGGCCTTTTACAATTACGTCAACACTTTTCATGAAACTGAACATGAAATGCAAAATTTTTTGAACAAGGTTATAAACATCTAGCAAAGGAGATTAAAGAAGATCTTTAAAAACTGAAGAGTAACACCACACCTCCGTGGATTGGATGACCCATATACACAAAGTTTCAATTCTCTCCAGGTGGGATTATAGCATCAGTGAAATAGCAAATAAGGTCCACAAGCACATTGTTTTAAAAATATAATATGGAGTTCCCGTCGTGGTGCAGTGGTTAAGGAATCTGACTAGGAACCATGATGTTGCGGGTTCGGTCCCTGCCCTTGCTCAGTGGGTTAACTATCTGGCGTTGCCGTGAGCTGTGGCGTAGGTGGCAGACGTGGCTGGGATCCCTCTATGCTGTGGCTCTGGCGTAGGCCGGTGGCTACAGCTCCGATTGGACCCCTAACCTGGGAACCTCCATATGCCGTGGGAGCGGCCCAAGAAATAGCAAAAAAGACAAAAGAAAAATATCAAAAATAAAAATATAATATGATATTACTTATTCTTCTCTTTAGTTATGTTCAGTAATAAACTAGAAAGGCCAATCACTACCAGAAACCTTATTTTAGAAGCATGGATAACTTGCAGGTGCTTCAGAAAACACCACTGCTTTTTTAAAATTTATTTCATATGTTTTAAAAATATTTATGGCCACACTTCTGTTATATGGAAGTTCCCGGGCCAGGGGTTGAATTGGAGCTATAGCTGCTGGGCTACACCACAAGCACAGCAACGCCAGATCCAATCCACATCTGTGACCTACACTTCACATTGTGGCAATGGTGAATCCTTAATACACTGAGCGAAGTCTCAGATGGAAGCCACATCCTCATGGATTCTGTCAGGGACCTAACCTGCTGAACCACAACAGAATCTCCAGAAAACACCACTTGTATTTCAACTCTTTCCTTAGCGTTGACAACACATTTTAAAGCAACGAAGTACATTCGCTGGCATAGGACAAAAGTAAGTGTTAAATAGGCAACTGGAGATGACCTAGATTCGCCTTCATTGCAGATGTACACAGTGGAATGTTCTAGACACACAGAGCAGATGTCATAGAAATGTTGGTTTTTTGGTTTTTGGTTTTCGGGTTTTTTTTTTTTTTTTTTTGTCTTTTGTCTTTTGTCTTTTGTCTTCTTAGGGCTGCATCTGCAGCATATGGAGGTTCCCAGGCTAGGGGTCGAATCGGAGCTGTAGCTTACAGCCTACGCCACAGCTGTAGATCCGAGCCACGTCTGCAGCCTACACCACAGCTCATGGCAACGCTGGATCCTTAACCCAGTGAGCGAGGCCAGGGATCGAACTCTCACCCTCATGGTTCCTAGTGGGATTCGTTTCCACTGTGCCACGACGGGAACTCCAAATGTTAGGTTTTTTATTATAGACTGCTTAAGAATTCTCATCCAAAAGCCATTAGGGAGTTCCTGTCATGGCTCAGCGGAAACAGATCTGACTAGCATCCACGAGGACATGGGTTGGATCCCAGACCTTGCTAGGTGGGTTAAGGATCTGGCATTGCCGTGAGCTGTGGTATAAGTTGCAAATGTAGCTTGGATCTGGCCAGCAGCTACAGCTCCAATTTGACCCCTAGCCTGGGAACCTGCATATGCTTTGGGTGAGGCCCTAAAAAGGCCAAAACAAACAAACAAACAAAAGCCATTAGGTGGAATTCCTCAAGAAAGGGAAACAGGAGAGGAGGCCACCATGTGACCTTTCTACCTAGCAGGGTTTTCTGTAACACATCCTATCATTTTGCCCATCAACACTGGGAAGAAAGATGGTTCTGGAGTGCAGGCATGTGTGCTCCTGCTGAAGAAAATGCTTCTGCTCTCCTGGGAGTAGATGCTGTCCTCATGGGGAGGAGGGAACCCCTTCACCCTGGGGTCCATCTCCCTGCAGGGGCACCACAACTGCCCCCTGTGGGGAGTCTGCTGGGGCCCTCGGGTCCCAGGCTGCTAGTCAGAGTCCAGGGACAGGGAGCAAGTGACAGTTTGGATGGATGAACACAGGAATGATTGAGCTGTCAATGAAGGGGTCGGCATGCAGGCCTTCCTCACATATTAATACGAAATCCTTATTTCTGAGAGAATGACAATGTGAGAAAGATCACATCTGGAGGTGGAGATTTGGGATTACTGAGGAACTCACAGAACTTCAGGAGCATCAGGGAGGTTTATTTAAACTACAGTCCAGGCCTCCCCAAGGCAAACTTCTGATTCACTCCATCCAGGGAAGCCTGCCCCTCTAGATGTCCTGGTGCAGCCCTTCCCCCACCCCTTCAACACCCCCATTAAGCCCCCTCCTCCTGAAGGAGAGCAGCTGCTTGTCTGCTGCCTGAGGGCCTGCGAGGTTGAAAACTGCAAACTTTTTTCTTTTTTTTTTTTTAGGGCCACACCCACAGTAGATGGAAATTCCCAGGCTAGGGGTTGAATCAGAGTTGCTGCTGCTGGCCTACACCACAGCCACAGAAATGCCAGGTCCTTAACCCACTGAGGGAGACCAGGGATGGAACCCCGACGATTCCTAATTGATCCAAGTTGGTTTCGTTACCTCTGAGCCTCTATGGGACTCTCGAGAACTGCAACCTTTGAGAACCTTTAGAAATCCAGAATGCAAAAGAATGACATAATGCCATGTGCAGCAACATGGATGGAGCTAGAGAATCTCATACTGAGTGAAATGAGCCAGAAAGACAAAGACAAATACCATATGATATCACTTATAACTGGAATCTAATATCCAGCACAAATGAACATCTCCTTAGAAAAGAAAATCATGGACTTGGAGAAGAGACTTGTGGCTGCCTGATGGGAGGGGGAGGGAGTGGGAGGGATCGGGAGCTTGGGCTTATCAGACACAATTTAGGATAGATTTACAAGGAGATCCTGCTGAATAGCATTGAGAACTTTGTCTAGATACTCATATTGCAACAGAAGAAAGGGTGGGGGAAAAATGTAATTGTAATGTATACATGTAAGGATAACCTGACCCCCTTGCTGTACAGTGGGAAAATAAAAAAAATAAATAAATAAATAAAATACAGGGAAAAAAAAAAAAAGAAATCCAGAATGCGGAGACAGGAAAGATTCTGGAAACACCTCCTTTATGGGGTGGATGGGATTCAAACAATTTCTATAAGGAGAGGCCAAGACTGTTCAGCAAGTTCACTTGAGAAAGACATAATAATAATGATGAGGACTTTCCATATTATTCTATACAGCTGGACCCTAGATCACTGATGGAATTAGATTGAGGCGATTAAGGTGGGAGTGTCTCCTGTACCTGACAGAAGATGCCATCAGGGAGGACGAAGGGAGGCAACAGCAGCAGCCTGTCATCTCCCCCGGGCTGACTGCATCTGCAGTCTGTCCAATGGGAAGAAGGAAAGGAAACACCCTACAGACTTATAAGGCCAAGGGACCAGATTCTGATCCCTGCAGTGAAGAGAAAATTGGGTTGTGTTTCCTACCTGGACACAGGAAGAACTTCTGCTCTGCAAAGAAGGGAGAAGCCCAGACTCAAGGTGAGGGAGTGGAGACATCCCCCCACAACACACACCCCGTCTCAAGGACACTGAGCAGCTCCCCAGAGCAGAGCCAAGATCAAGAAGCATGGACACGTGAGTGCCGACTTGGGGCAGGTGGGATTTGGGCTCGATGACTGGGCTTCCCAGGGCACTGGGTGATCATGAGGTAGTGGGAGGATGGAGAGTTGAGGTGGTCTCGAAGTCAGAGGGTCCATTTGGAACAGACTCTCTGGCCAGCAGAGTGGGCATTTCCAAGGGTTCAGAGGAGGGACGCTCCAGCTGTAGGTGTGGATGTGACTTGCTCTGCCTCTCACCTGGACCACACCTGGAGGGGTGTGAGCAAGTTCCAGGGTCTCCCTTGTGTTGGGAATGGGGGGGGGACCTGCTGTGCACCAGGCACTATGCTCAGAGCTGTTCCACCACCTTCACATATGGACTCCCTAGTTAAGGTTTTATGTACATGCATGTGGTTACTTTAAGAAGATAAATATTTGCTGGCTATCATGAGGGCTTATATATGGATATTTTCCTTTTTATGTTGTATTCAACTGTTTGGACTTTGTTTTGGTGATAATCACACACGATTTTAGGTGTTTCAGGGACATCAGTGTAATTCTGTCCACTCTTCATGTAGTGTTGAGGACGGTGTTGAATAAATAGTCAGGAAATCTAGAATTAAGCCTCCCAAATAAGGATGAGAGATGCAAACACCCTGGAGTTTCTGTGTGACACCAATGCCTTATTGTTCAAAATCAGACTATTCTTGTATTTGTGTTTACGCCCACACACAAAGGACAGGGAAGAGGAGGATAGTTAACCTTCTTCCATGTGTCCCTGAAAGGGTTGGGGATCAAGGAACCAGCCCTGGAGGCCAGAAGTGACCTGAGATCCTGTCTAGACATTGCCCCCCACCCCAGCATAGGAGCGGATGGCCCCATCTCGCCTCAGTCGCAATCTGGGAGGTTTCTGGGGGTTAGAGGAGCAACATTCAGAAAGACTTTTCCAAATTTCTACAACTTCAGATCCTTCAAGCCACTGCGCTGGGCCAGGAATAGAACCTGTGCCTCCACAGCAACCTGTGGTTGTATTCTTTTTTTTTTTTTTTTGGTCTTTTTGTCTTTTTAGGGCTGCACCCTTGGCATATGGAGGTTCCTGGCTAGGGGTCGAATTGGAGCTGTAGCCACCGGCCTACGCCACAGCCATGGCAACACCAGATCCGAGCCACATCTGTGACCTATACCCCAGCTCATGGCAATGCCGGATCCTTAACCCACTGAGTGAGGCCAGGGATCAAACACTCAACCTCATGGTTCCTAGTTGGATTCGTCAACCACTGAGCCACAACGGGAACCTCACTACAGTTGGATTCTTAACCCACACCGTGCCACAGCTGAACTCCTCGGTTATTTTTTTTTTTTTTAATTTTTGTCTTTTTAGGGCCACACGTGTGGCATATGTAAGTTCCCAGACTAGGAGTCCAATCAGAGGTACAGCTGTCACCTATGCCACAGCCACAGCAACCTAGGATCCAAGCTACATCTGCAACATAAATCATAGCTCATGGCAACGCCAACCCTTAACCCACTGAGCAGGGCCAGGGATGGAATCTGCATCTTCAAGGATACTAGTAGCTTTTCGTTTCTGCTGAGCCACAGTGGGAACTCCTTTCAATTATTTTTTCGTATAGCTACCTTCAGAAATGAAATCATTACTGAGCCCTCTCAAGATTCTTGGACAGGAATACTACAGAAATGAATACACTTCCATGACTCTTAGGCAAGCAAAGCTTTTTAACTAAAAGAGATCTTGTGCCCAAGGGAGAAGGTGGGGGAAAAGTGCCAACTCCCTGAGTAGAAGGGGAGAATTGCTTTAATAACAAAAGAGGAGAGTTCTGATCATTTCCAGAAATCATCTTTGATTAGCAGTATGAGGCCCCATGGTGACCATCAGGGCCAGGGAGTGCCTCTGTGTGGGGAAAGAAATGCAAGAAGATAAGAAGATTATCTGCAAGAAAACAAGGGACAGATGAGTTTAAAATTTATAGCTGAACTTGCATTTGTTGTAAATAGGTATACACCTTAGTGTAACTGAGCTACAGTTAATCTTTTAAGCCTGTTGCTTTCTTAGTCTTTCTTCTCTCCCCACCCGCTTCCCCTTCTCAAGCCCCAAGGGCTTTTCTTTAGCCTGCAAGGCCTATTTAACTTAAGGCCATTTCCTGGTCTTTTTCCAAAACTGTCTTCTGTCTCAGAGCAATAGTATTATTCTCCTGTGTTTGACCTTGCATCAAACTCACATTGATTACTTCCAATTGTTGGCTTTTGTTTTGAATCTGCTGCAATCTCTATGTTGCCAGGAGACACAGAGACTGAAGAGCTGTGGACACAGGGATAGAGGGAGAGGGCGAACTGTGGCTCAAAGAAGGAAGAGAGAAGCAGGCTTGGCCTGGTTGGGCAGGTGCATATGGAAAACACTGGTCAGCCTTGGGAAAAATGTTTCCACATAGAACATGTTAAGCTTGTAAATGATAAAAAAAAAAAAATTAGTACAACAAACCTAATGTCTCAGTCTCCAAGAGCTGCCATAACAAATCACCACACACAATTGCAGAAATTTGTGGTCACAGTTCTGGAGGCTGGAAGGTGCTGGAGACTGGAAGGTGAAGATCAAAAGGCCAGCAGGTCCACTCTCTCCTGAGGCTTCTCTCCTTGGTTCCCAGATGGCTGCCTCCTGCCTGTGACCTCACATGGCCTTTCATCTGTGGGTGCCCATCCCTGACGTCCTTTCCCTTTCTAAGGACACCCATCACCCCACTGATATTTCACTGGGGGCTTCTCCACAGAGCAGTCAGTCCCCCACCTCTTTTTTTTTTTTTTTTGCTTTTTTACATTTGTATCTGCAGCCTATGGAAGTTCCCATGCTAGGGGTAGAATTGGAGCTGGAGCTGCTGGTGTATACCATAGCCACTGGGATCCTTAACCCATTGATTAGGCCAGGGATCTAACCCGCATCCTCATGGATACTAGTCAGATTTGTTTCCGCTGCGCCACAACCAGAACTCCCTCACAGCAGCCCCATTTTAACCTAAGCAGCATTGCACAAACCTCATCGCCACATAGGGTCCCATATGATGTACTGGGAATTACAGCTTCAATATATGAACTGTTGGCTAGGGGAAGGGGTGACAGATGGGGAACAGTTCAGCCAAAAACATCCCATGTGCCCATCCATGGAGTGATGCCACCCGCCCTTCCCTACTCCCTATCTCTGTGAAACAAGTCCCTGATATCATAGGGTTTTATATGTAAAGAGTGTACTCTAAACACTTCAAGTATAGGATCTCTTTTCATTAATAAAATCACATTAGTTAACCTTTAAAAACATAATCAGATACTCACTATTGCAACAGACAACAATTACCTTTTGGGGGGTGGGAGAAATATATATTTGAAATCAGAAAAAAAAAAAAGGAAAAGCCTGGTCAGGCAATATATATATATATATATATGCTCCTAATCTCTAATATATATTCTCTCCTCCTTATTATCATTTTCTTGCAGGAACCAGGTGAGCTGTGCCATAGAGCTGCCCACGTCTGGATTGTGCTGATCCTATCCCCATGCTGTTGACACGCATCCCCCTTCCTTCTCTGAGGAAGAGAACTACCTAGCAAACTTCCATTTCGGCCCCTTGAGTAAAAGGGGGCCGAAGTGACAAAGGAAGCAGAGAGTGACGGGGACTCTAAGTCCTCCTGGCTGCTTGTGTGGAGTGGAAGGGCAGGGATAGAAATAGTCCTGAGGAAGCACAGCTCCCTGCAGATCCCGGCCAACCTCCTGGCAGCCAGGACGGAACAGAGAGAAGGCTGAAGACGAGAAGCTTCTCCCTTGTCTGTCTGAAGGAGTGTCCTCAGAAAGAAACCCTCCTTGGACAATGGCCCAGGCAGCCTCCCTGGCACAGCTCCAAGCAGAAGCCAGCTGCCCCATCTGCCTGGATTACCTGCGAGACCCAGTGACCACTGACTGTGGGCACAACTTCTGTCACTCGTGCCTCCTCCAGCGCTGGGAGGGTCTGCAGGGTGACTTCCCCTGTCCTGTGTGCCTCCAGCACTGCCCTGACAGGAGCCTCAGGAGGAACACCCAGCTCTGTCGCATGGTTGATGTTGTGAAGCAGCTTCCCAACACGGAAGGTGAGGGGAAACGACAGGAAGAGAAACCACTATGTGAGAAGCACCATCAGGTTCTCAGCCTGTTTTGTGAGGAGGACCTGGAGCTGCTGTGTCCCCAGTGCCAGGTCTCCTGTGACCACCAGGATCACCACCTGGTGCCCATGGAACAGGCTGCAGCCTGTCATAGGAAGAGGCTCAAAGGCTCCATTGAGCGCCTTACAAAGCAGTTTAAGGAGGCCAATAAGGCATTAGAAATGCAAGTCTCAAAATCATTTGAACTGGTGAGAAAGGTGGAGAATCAAAGGAGAGATTTGCACTCAGAAGTTGAATACATTAAACATTTCTTGGGAATAGAGCATGATGAAATTTGTGTTAGGTTACTGAAGGAAGAGAAGAGGGTTCAAGATAAAATAATTGGAACAAACCACAAAATATCAGGCCATGAATCCAGATTGAAAATTCTGCTTAGGAAAATAACTGATAAGTGTGCACAGCCTGACGTGGATTTACTGATGGGCATTGAAAAGATCCACAGCACATTTGAAAACCTGGAGAGCCCAGCAGGCTTTTCCTATGAATTAAACAAGGAGATTTTCACTCTCCCCCCACAATATTTTGGCCTGCACAAAATGATCAGTACATTTCAGGACCATCTGACACTTGATGCTGAAACTGCTCATGGCAGTCTCATCCTTTCACAAGGTGGGAAAACAGCAACATTTCAAAGCTTGGAACCCAACCATGTTCATAATCCCAAGGCCTTTACTTCTCACCCAGCTGTCTTGGGTTCTGAGGGATTTGATGCTGGCAGGCATTTTTGGCAGGTTGAAGGAAGAGGCCTGGGTGAGTGGTCCTTAGGTGTGTGTAAAGAATCTTTCCCCAGAAATGTTCCTAAACCACCAACCCCAGACAATGGCTGCTGGCAAATTCAGGTCTGGGCCACTACACCTGACACAGGGGTTTCAGGCAACTCCTGTCACATTGGTGTTTTTCTGGACTATGAGTTGGGAGAAGTTTCTTTTTACAACTTGTTTGATAGATTGCATTTATATACATTCAGTGCCATTTTTACAGGAAAACTTATGCCCTACTTCTCTGTTAGACCTTTTTCCACATCACTTAAACTAAGAATAGTTGATGAGGAATGAGCTCCCTGGGTAGATGTTCTGTATGTTCTTCCTGTGTTGGGGAAAGTCCTTATAATAAAGAGTCTGAGTCCATATTTGATGTCTGACTGGTGATTTCTCTTAATCCTCACCCTCTGCCTTCTCCTCTGCCCCACATCTGGGAAAACTCTCAGGACAGCCTGGTGCCACTTCTCTGGCCTTAGGATAGGAATTCTAACCTAGGAAGACCTTTCTTACAGGGACAATTTCCCCAACCAACAAATCTCCCAAATTAGTGGCTTTTCTCCCTTCTCTCAATCCATTTTTGGAACAGTGTCCTTCCTGGCTCCACAAAAAGCCACCACAATTGAAAGTAAACCATTTCATACCCTCTTGGTATGTTTGTGGCTTTAATAGACTTGACACCAGAACCGAATTTTGAGTGGCTTGAGTTTTGTTTGCCTTGGTGGGATGACCATAACCGTCCTTAGAATATTGAATGATTCCAGGAGTCTTTTTTTTTTTTTTTTGTCTTTTTAGGGCTGCACCTGTAGCATATGTAAGTCTCCGGGCAAGGGGTCAAATGGGAGCAATAGCTGCCGGCCTACACCCCAGCCACAGTAACAACAGATCCGAGGCACATCTTCAACCCACCCTACAGCTCACGGCAGTGCCAGATCCTTAACCCACTGAGCGAGGCCAGGGATCAAATCCGCATCTTCGAGGATACCAGTCGGGTTCTTAACTCAATGAGCCACAATGGGAGCACTGATACAGATTTTGTGATTGCCCATTTCCCCTGAGAAAGTTAGAAACACATAGGGATCTTTAAAATTTTCTTTTTTTTTTCTGATTCCATGTATAAGCATTATGATATATTTGTTTTTCTCTGTCTGATTTACTTCACCTTTTTTATTTTTTGGATGCACTCATGGTATATGGAAGTTCTCAGGCCAGAGAATGAACCCACACCACAGCAGGGACCCAGACCACTGCAGTGACAATGCCTGGCCTCAAAGAAATTCCATCAGGATTCCCAGTCCGTCCCTCTCCCAACTCCCTTCTTCTTGGCAAGCACAGATCTGTTCTCTATTTTTACAAGTCTGTTTCTGTTCCATAGATAAGTTCACTTGTTTCATATTTTAGATTGCACATATAAGTGATCTCATATAGCATTTGCCTTTGTCTGACTTTCTCCACTATTAAGTGAAGAAATAATGATAATTTCTAGGTCCATCCATGGTGCTCCAAATGTCATTATTTCATTCTTTATTAAAGTTCCTGTTGTGACTCAGCAGGTTAAGAACCCAACTCAGTGTCTATGAAGATGCAGGTTCAATACCTGGCCTTGTTCAGTGGGTTAAAGATCCAGCGTTGCTGCAAGCTGAGGCACAGGTTGCAGATGGGGCTCAGATCATGAGTTGATGTGGCTGCGGGGGAAGCTAACAGCTACAGCTCCAATTCGACCATTGTAAAATTGACTTACAATGTTCTATTAATTTCACGGGTAAAGCAAAGTAAATCTGTTATACATATATCGATTCCTTTTCAGATTCTTTTCTGATATAGGTTATTACCCAGTATTGAGTAGATTTCCCTATAGTGTACAGTAGGTCCTTGTTACTTACATATTTTATGTGTAGTAGTACATACGTTAATCACAAATTCCTAATTTATGCCCCCCACCAACATTTCACCTTTGGTAACCATAAGTTTGGTTTGAAATCTTTGAATGTCTTTCTGCTAAGAACTTCTTTGTATTATTTTTATTAGATTCCACATATGAGTCTTTTTTTTTTTTTTTGGTCTTTTTAGGGCTGCACGTGCTGAATATGGAATCTAGGGGTTGAGTTGGAGCTGCTGCTGCTGGCCTGCACCACAGCCACAGCAACTCAGGATTAGAGCCTCATCTGTGACCTATGCCATAGCCTGTGGCAATGCCAGGTCCTTAACCCCCTGAGAGAGGCCAGGAATCTAACTCCATCCTCATGGATACTATTTGGGTTCTTAACCTACTGAGCCACAATGGGAACTACACACATATTAGTCATCTTACACAATATTTGTCTTTCTCTGACTTACTTCACTTAGTATGGTAATTTTTGGTTCCATCTATATTGTTGCAAATGGCATGATTTTCTTTCTCTCTTTCTTTTCTTTCTTTGTTTTTAGGGCTGCACATGAAGCATCTGGAAGTTCCCAGGCTAGGGGTAGAGTGGGAGCTGCAGCTGCCAGCCACAGCCACAGCCATAGCCAGAGCAAATGCCAGATCCCAGCCATATCTGCGACATATACCATAGCTCATGGCAACGTTGGATCCTTTAACACACTGAGCAAGGCCAGGGATCGAACCCGCATCTTCACGAATACTAGTAGGGTTCCTTTCTGCTGAGCCATAACTGGAATTTCTATTTCATTATTTATTATGGTTGAGCAATATTCCTTTGCATATACATACCACATCTTTTATCCATTCCTCCACTGATGAACATTTAGGTGGTTTCAATATCTTGGCTATTGTAAATAGTGCTGCCAAGAACATTGGGGTGAATGTATCTTTTCAATGTTTTTTTCCTACTTTATGCCCAGAAATGGGATTGCTGGATCATGTGGTAGTTCTATATTTAGTTTTTAAATTAAACCTCCTCACTGTCCATAGTTGTTGCACCAATGTCCATGCCCACCTACAGTGTAGAAGGGTTCCCTTTTCTCACACCCTCTCCAGCATTTATTGCCTATAGGCTTTTTGATAATGACCATTCTGACTGGTGTAAGATGATAACCTCATAGTAATTTTGCTTGCATTTCTCAAATACTTATTGATGTTGAGAATCTTTTCACATGTTTTTGGCCATCTCTCTTCTTTGCAGAAATTGCTATTTAGATCTTCTGATCATTTTTTTTTAGGGCCTCATCCATGGTACACGGAGGTTCCCCAGCTAGGAGTTGAATTGGAACTATAACTGCTGGCCTACACAACAGCCATAGCAACACCGGGTCTGAACTGCATCTATCACCTACACCATAGCTCACAGCAATGCTGGACCCTTAATCCACCAAACAAGGCCAGGGATTGAACCTGCATCCTCACAGACACTAGCCAGATTCATGTCCACTGAGCCAGGATGGGAAATGCTGATTTTTTTTTTTTATTTGGGTTGTTTTTGAATATAAAGCTTTTTGTGATGTTTGTATATTTTTGAAATTAATCCTTTGTCAGTTGATTAGTTTGCAGCAATTTTTTTTCTCATTCTGTGTGTTGTCTTTTCACTTTTTTTTATGGTTTCCTTTGCTGTTCAAAAGCTTTTAAGTTTAATTAGGTCCCATTGTTTATTTTTTAGACAAGGTGAATCTTAAAAGTATTGCTCCAGTTTATGTTAGAGAATGTTCTACCTATATTTTGTGCTAAGAGTTTTATAGTATCTGGTCTTTTGTTTAGGTCTTTACCAATTTTGTTTTGAGTATAGCATAAGAGAATATTCTAATTTCATTCTTTTACATGTAGCTGTCCAGTTTTCCCAGCAGCACTTATTGAAGAGGCTGTCTTTTCTCCATTGTATATTCTTGCCTCCTTTACCATAGATTAATTGACTATATATATGTGGATTTATTTCTGGTTTTTCTATACTGTTCCATTGATTTACATTTCTGTTTGTGTACCAGTACCATATTCTTTTGATGACAGTAACTTTGTAGTATAGTCTGAAGTCAGGGAACCTGATTTATCCAGCTCCATTTTTCTTTCTCAGTATTGCTTTGGCTATGTGGGTCTTTTGTGTTTTCACACAAAATGAAAAAAAAAAATTTGTTCTAGTTCGGTGAAAAATTCCATGGGTAGGTCTATAAGGATTGCGCTGAGTCTGTAAATTGTCTTGGGTAATGTAGTCATTTTGCCAATATTGATTCTTACAATGCAAGTGCATGATATATGTTTTCATCTGTGTCATCAGTTTCTTTCAATAGCATCTTATTGTTTTCAAAGTAAAAGTATTTTACCCCTTATGTAGGTTTATTCTTAGGTATTTTATTCTCTAATCTGATGCTAAATGGGATTTTTTCATTAAAGTTTTTTTCTGTTCTTTCATTGTTATTGAATAGGAATGAAAGAGATTCTGTATATTAATTTTGTATTCTGTAACTTTACCAAATTCATTGATAAATAGTAGTTTTCTGGTAGCATTTTGAGGATTTTCTCAGTACAAGTATTATGTCATCTGTAAACAGTGAGAGTTTTACTTCTTTGCTAATTTGGATTCATTTTACATTTTTTTCTTCTCTAACTGTTGTAGCTAGGACTTCCAAAACTATTTTGAATAAAAGTGGTGGTAGTGGACATTGTTGTGTTTTTCCTGGTCTTTGCAGAAATTCTTTCAGGTTTTCTCCCTTGAGAATGATTTTAGCTGTGAGTTTGTCATATATGACCTTTATTATGATGAGGCAGTTTCCCTCTATGCCTACTTTCTAGAAAAATTTTATCAAAAATGTGTGTTAAAAAAAAATGTGTGTTGAGTCCTGTGAAAAGCTTTTTCTGCATCTACTGAGATGATCATAAGGTTTTTACTCTTCAGTTTGTTAATATGGAGTGTCACATTGATCAATTTGCAGATATTAAAGAATCCTTCATCCCTGGGATAAATCCCACTTAATCATGGAGTATGATCCCTTTAATGTATTGCTGTACTGGATTTGCTAATACTTTAATGAACATTTTTACAACTATGTTTGTCAATGATATTGGCCTGTAATTTTCCTTTTTGTCATAACTTTGTTTTGTTTTGGTATCAGGATGAGGGTGGCTTCCTAGAATGAGCTTGGGATTTTTCCTTACTCAGCAATTGTTTTGAAGCATTTAAGAAGGATAGGTGTTAACTCTTCTCTGAATGTACCTTTGTAAGAATTTGTTCATTTTGTCTAGGTAGTTGATTTTATTGACATATGGTTGCTTGTATTAGTCTCCTATGGTCCTTTGTATTTCTGTGATGTCAGTTGTAATTTCTAATTTTCTTTTTCTGTCTCTCTTTTTTACTTTCTTTAGGGCCACACACAAGGCATATGGAAATTCCCAGGCTAGGGGTTGAATCGGAGCTGCAGCTGTGGGCCACAGCCACAACAATGCCAGATCTGAGCCACATCTGTAACCTACACAGCAGCTCATGGCAACACCAGATCCTTAACCCATTGAGTGGGACCAAGGATCCAACCTGTGTCCTCACAGATACTAGTCAGCTTCATTATCATTGAATGACAGTGGGAACGCCCTCATTTCTAATTTTATTAATTTGAGCCCTGTCACTATTTTACTTGATGAATCTATCAGAGTTATCTGTTTTGTTGGTCTTTTCAAAGAATAAGAATTAAGTTTCATTGAGATCAGTTCTACTGTTTTCTTCATTTCTATCTCATTTATTTCTACTCTGATCTTTGTGATTTCTTCCCTTTTACTTTTTATTTTTATTTATTCATATATTTATTTTTAGGGCCACAGGTGTGGTATATGGAAGTTCCCAGGCTAGGGGTGGAATCAGAGTTGCAGCTGCCAACCTACACCATGGCCACAGCCACTCCAGATCTGAGCCACATCTGTGACCTACACCATAGCTCACAGTAACACTGGATCCTTTAACCCACTGAGTGAGGCCAAGGATAGAACCTGCATCCTCATGCATACTAATCAGGTATTTAACCCACTGAGCCACAAAGGGAACTCCTGAACATGGTATATCTTTCCCTCTGTCTTTATTGTCTTTGATTTCATTCATCAATGTCTTACAGTTTTCAAAGTGCAGGTCTTTTGCCCCTTAAGTAGGGATTCCTAGGTATTTTATTCTATTTGACATGATGATAAACAGGATTGTTTCCTTAATTTCTCTTTCTAATCTTTTGTTATTAGTATGAAAATTTCCAAAAGTAAATGTTTCGTATTACTGGTTCTTTCAAAAAATTATACTATAAAATGTCTAATTTGTCTTTCTATTGCAAGGGCAAAGAATGTTTAAAAATAATACATGAAGTAGATTTATATGGGCAAATATCCAACAAATGTCCCTAGATACACTTAAGTGAACAGAAGAAAAAGATATGACATGTCTGTAATATAAAATAAAAGGGAAAATTTTCTGTGTTTGTACATATATAGTATGTTCCTGGATAGATACAGAAGAAACTTAAATAGTGTAGTGATGATGGGAGTTCCTTTCATGTCTCAGGGGTTAACGAACCTGACTAGGATCATGAGGATGCGCATTCAGGCCCTGGCTTCTTTCAGTAGGTTTAGGATCTGGTGTTGCTGTGAGCTGTGGTATAGGTCACAGATGTGGCTCAGACCCCATGTTACTGTGGCTGTGAAGGGGGCCAGCAGCTTTAGCTCCAATTCAGCCTCTAGCCTTGGAATTTCCATATACTGCAGTAGTGGCCCTAAAAAGGCAAAAAAAAAAAAAGTGTAGTGATGAATTTTTACCAAAATCGATTAGATGGTTGCATTAAAATTTTTTATTAGAGTATAGTTGATTTACAGTGCTATGCCAATTTTTACTGTACAGCAGAGTGACTCAGTCATACATATATATACATTTTTTGGTTACATTATTTTCCATCATGGTCTATCCCAAGAGATTGGATATAGCTCCCTGTACTATACAGTAGGATCTTATTTTCTATCCATTCTAAATGTAATAGTTTGCATTCACTAACCCCAAACTCCAAGTCCATCACACTCCCTCCACACTCCCCTTTGGCAACCACAAGTCTGTTCTCCACATTTGTGAGTCTATTTATGTTTTGTAAATAGGTACATTTTTGTCATAGTTTAGATTCCACATATAGTGATGTCATATTGTACTTATCTTTCTCTTTCTGACTTATTTCACTTAGTAGAAGAATCTCTAGTTGCATCCATGTTTTGTGAATGGCATTCTTTCTTTGTTTTTTGTTTTTTTTTTTTTTTCTGTCTCTTTAAGGCTGCACTCAAGGCACATAGCAAGTTCCCAGGCTAGGGGTTAAATCAGAGCTATGTCTGCCAGCCTATGCCACAGCCACAGTAAGACAAGTTCTGAGCTGGGTCTGCAACCTACACCACAGCTCACGGCAACACCAGATCCTTTAACCCACTGATCGAGGCCAGGAATTGAACCTATGTCCACATGGATGCTAGTTGGATTTGGTTTCCTCTGCCCCACATAGGAACTCCTTATCCTTTTTATGGCTGAGTAGTATTCCATTGTGCATATGTACCACATATTATTAATCCATTCATCTGTCAGTAAACACTTAGTTTGCTTCCATGTCTTGGCTATTGTGAATAGTGTTGCTATGAACATATAGGTGCATGTATCTTTTTTGAATTGGAGTTTTGTCCAGATATATGACCAGGCGTGGGATTTCTAGATCATGTAGTAGTTCTATCTTTAGTTTTCTGAGGAACCTCCTTGCTGTTTCCATAGTGGTTGTACCAATTTACATTCCTACCAGCTGTGTAGGAGGGGTCCATTTTCTTCAAAACATCTCCAGCATTTGTTATTTGTGGACTTATTGATGATAGCCATTCTGAGGTGTGAGGTTGTACCTCACTGTGGTTTTCATTTGCATTTCTTTAAAAATTAGAGGTGTTGACCATGTTTTCATGTGCCCCCACCTTGACTCTGGGCTCCTCACTCCTCACAGCCCAAGGGCCTTCCTGGGGCAAGTTTGGAACACAGGACACAACCCCTCTTCTCTGTTCACTGCTGGGGTCAGAATCTGAACCCTTGGACTTATAAAGCCTAGAATGAGTTTCCTTCTTCCCATTGGACAGATTGCAGATTCAATCAACCTGGGATGATGACATGATGATTATGATTGCTCATAATCTTTCTCTCTGACTGCATCTTCCATCCAAGGCCTGGAAGACACTCCCACCTTAATCCCCTCTCTCTAATTCAATCAGTATCTTGTTTCTAACTTAGTGGGATACTTGGAAAGTCTTCATTTTGTTTTTCTCAAGTGACATTGCTGAACAGTGTTGGCTTCTCCTTTCAGAGATTGTTCAATTTTGTATTCTCCTTGGTGTGTGTGCTTTTGGAGGAGACAATGGGGCTATGCCACCATCTGTGGGATTATGACTGAAAGCCTCTAAATCAGAATCCTTCCCAGGCAGAACTGCATGGCATGGCTGTGGTCACTCCTGTTGACCTCAGATAACCAGTCCCCTGCTGTCCTGCCAGTGGACCGCTTCACATTCAGGACTAGGGTTGATGCCAAGGGCTCTTCATCCTGGGACACAGCGTATAGCAGGAAAAGCAGCCGCCCCCTTTCATGTCACTCACTGAACATTCATGGGGAACCTGATGTTAAACTGTCTCAGACAACCTGCTTCTCTATCATGGTTTCTTCCTTAGCAGAGCAGCTCCCTCACTACGATCTTTTGAAAGAGAGCCCTCACAAAAGAGTTTGTAAATGGATTGAAAAAATAATATATAAATAAATTCCATCTTGCCCTCAAGGGAAGTATTTCAGAATCTTTCTTGTCTCAGGTTTATGGATTTCTGAACTTTCTCAAAGCTTGCAGTTCTCAACCTCACAGGCCCTCAGGCAGCAGACAAGCAGCTCCTCTCCTTCAGGAGGTGGGGGCTTAATGGGGGTGTTGGAGGGTGGGGGAGGGGCTGTGACAGGGCAGCACCAGGACACCTAGAGGGGCAGGCTTCCCTGGATGGAGTGAATCAGAAGTTTGTCTTGGGACTGCCTGGATTGAAATTTAAATAAATCTCCCTAGTGCTCCCGAAGTTTTGTGAGTTCCTCAGTAATCCCAAATCTCCACCTCCAGATGTGATCTTTCTCTCATTGTCATTCTCTCAGAAATAAGGATTTTGGGAGTTCCCGTCGTGGCGCAGTGGTTAACGAATCCGACTAGGAACCATGAAGTTGCGGGTTCGATCCCTGCCCTTGCTCAGTGGGTTAACGATCCGGCATTGCCGTGAGCTGTGGTGTAGGTTGCAGACGCGGCTCGGATCCCGCGTTGCTGTGGCTCTGGCGTAGGCCGGCAACTGTAGCTCTGATTAGACCCCTAGCCTGGGAACCTCCATATGCCACGGGAGCGGCCCAAGAAATGGCAAAAAGACAAAAAAAAAAAAAAAGAAAGAAGGATTTTGTATTAATATGTGAGGAAGACCTGCATGCCAACCCCTTCACTGACAGCTCAATCATTCCTGTGTTCATCCATCCAAACTGTCACTTGCTCCCCGTCCCTGGACTCTGACTAGCAGCCTGGGACCCGAGGGCCCCAGCACCCTCCCCACAGGGGGCAGCTGTGGTGCCCATGCAGGGAGATGGACCCCAGAGTGAAGGGGTTCCCTCCTCCCTGTGAGAACAGCATCCACTCCCAGGAGAGCAGAAGCATTTTCTTCAGCAGGAGCACACATACCTGCACTCCAGAACCATCTTTCTTCCCAGTGTTGATGGGCAAAATGATAGGATGTGTTACAGAAAACCCTGCTATGTAGAAGGGTCACATGGTGGCCTCCTCTGCTCTGTTTCCCTTTCTTGAGGAATTCCACCTAATGGCTTTTGGACAAGCCTTCCCAAGTAGTCTATACACATAAATCTAATGTTAATGTTATGTGCATTGTACATATAGAATAGTCCCCCTTGTATATCTGTCCATAAGGGCAAGTTATGTTATCTTTAGCTTCCTGTTTGCACTAACTTTTGTCCTATATCAGCACATTTACTTCCTTTTTAAAAAATGTGTGTTCACTCTAAGGAAATAGTTGAAATAGAATCTGTTTTTTGAGGCACCTACAAAGCCCTTCAGTCCTCTAAAATAAGGTTTCTGGTGATGATTTGCCCCTCTAGTTTACTCCCTAAACATGGAAAATAAAATAATAAGTAAAATATGAGTATACTGGGAAGTTCCTGTTGTAGCTCAGCAGTAACAAACCCCACTAGTATCCATGAGGACTCAGGTTCAATCCCTGGCCTCGCTCAGTGGCATAAGGACCTGGCAGTACTGTGAGCTATGGTACAGGTCACAAATGTAGCTAAGATCCTGCGTCCCTGTGGCTATGGCATAGGCTGACAGCTTCAGCTCCTATTTGACCCCAATAGTTTGAGAACTTCTGTATGCCACAGACATGACTCCAAAAAGACCACACACACAAAAAAAGTGTATGCTAATGTGAAGGTTTGTTTTTTTAACTAAACCACATCACTTATGGATTATTCTAGCCACACACACAGAAAAATTGAATCTGAATAGAACAAGCATTGGTAAAATCCTTTTACTTGATGGTAAATGTAGGGAGTTGCGTGTACATAAGCTGATGCCATTTACAAAAACAACACATCAGTGTGGGAAATTGTACAGGGCAATAACATAGTCATTTCAACAAGTCAGTGTGCTTAAAAAAGAGAGAGAGGAAGATTGAATTGAAAATGAAAAAAAAAAAATTCTAAATGGAAGCATGGCATTTCTTAGGATTCACATTTGAATAAACCAACCTAAAAAGACATTCATGAAACAATTGGGTAATTTTAACTATATGTTAGATATTACATGATATCAAGGAAGTTTTGAATGTTTCCTAGATATTATAATTGTTTTATTTTAAATTGACCCTTTTGGAGTTCCTGTCACGGCCCAGCAGTTAATGAACCCAATTAGTATCCATGAGGATGTGGGTTTGATCCCTAGACTTGCTCAGTGGGTTAAGGATCCTGCATTGCCATGAGCTGTGGTGTAGGTCACAGATGTGGCTTGGATCTGGCATTGCTGTGGCTGTGGTGTAGGCCAGCAGCTACAGCTCCGATTTAGACCCCTAGACTGGGAACCTCCCATATGCCACGGGTGCGGCCCTAAAAAGACAAAAAAAAAAAAAAAGCCCATTTTTTTTCTGTTCGGTATGAGTTATGTAGGAGTGAGATGAGAAGAGAAGAAAATAGATAAATTAACAAAAATTTGATAAATTTTGAGTGTCGTTTTGTTTTGTTTTGTTTGTCTTTTTAGGGTTGCACCTAAAGTTCCCAGGCTAGGGGTTGAATCAGAGTTGAATCCCAGGCTAGGGCCTACACCATAGCCACAGCAACACCAGATCCTTAACCCACTGAGCAAGGCCAGGGATAGAGCCACATCCTCATGGATACTATTTGGGTTCCTTACCCCTGAGCCATGATAGGAACTCCTAAATGTTACGGAAATATTTTCTCATACAATTTTCCTGCTTCACTGTATCTTTGAAATTTTCCATAATTTTTTTAAATGCACTGAAAAATACAAACGAAATTTGTGTCCATAAGGCATAAATATGAAGAATGGTTCTGGAGTACATCAAAATTACCTATAACACCAAATTTTTCCTTCAAAATTAATGAATCCCATATTGACTAAATACAACAGGTATTAATAATACACATCTTTTAGATAAAAATTGTACTTCCTATTAGGGAAACTTTTTTTTCTCTTTTTTTAAGGCCACACCTGCAGGGTACGGAATTTCCCAGGTTAGGGATTTAGCTGGAGCTGCAGCCACAGTTTACACCACAGCCATGGCAGCACTGGGTCCGAGCCACATCTGTGAACTACACCTCAGTTCACAGCAGCACAAGATACTTAATCCACTGAATGAGACCAAAGATTGAACCTGCATCCTCATGAACACTATGTTGAGTTCTTAACCCTCTGAGCCACAAGGAGAACTTCTAAAGAAACAATTTTATGATAGTGAAGCACGCCATTTTATATAGTGTTCAATGGAGGGAAGGATATTAAGGAAACATATGTAAAATATTCTACCATTTAATCTAAACCTTCTGTCACATAGCAAAATATAAAGATGTGGATATATAAAAATTTCTGAACACGCACAGTTTAGAATATGAATCTTGATTTATCTAAGTGGTAGGATGATGGCTGATTATCTCTTCTGTTCACATTACGTGTTTTGATGTTTTTCTTCTGGTATAAAATAAAATAATACTAAAAACAATGTTAATCAAAAGGCTGAAAATAGGAGTTCCCATTGTGGCTCAGCGCATGAAGAACCTAGCAATGACTGTGAGGATGTGGGTTCAATCCCCGGCCTCACTTGGTAAGTTAAGGATCCATTGTCGCCACAAGTTGGGTGCAATGTATGTCACAGATATGTCTCAGATCTGGCATTCGTGTGGCTGTGGTGCAGGCCAGCTTCTGCAGCTCCAATTCAGTCCCTAGCCTGGGAACTTCCATATGCTGCAGGTGCAGCCATTAAAAAAAAAAAAGCTGAAAATAATGACAAACACAAATGGAGCTCATCATGGGCAGCATGTGCCTCGCATACATTCCCACTTGAAGTAGCTACAGAATTTCTGGTCATTAGACTACAGATACTCTCTGTATAAATTACTATTCCCATCCACCAATTACAATGGGGAAGTGATTTTAAGGGACAGAGGATAACTTGCTCCTTCTCAGGGAGGTAAGACAAATGAGCCTGATCTGGGTCATGTATGTTATCTGTAAATGAAAGGATCATAGTAAATATTGTCTGCCAACCTAGAAAACTCAGCCCTGGAGTTCCCACTGTAGCTCAGCATGTTGAGGACTCAATATGGTCTCCATGAAGATGCAGGTTTGATTCCTGGCCTTGCTCAGTGGGTGAGGATGCAGCATTGCTCCAAGCTATGGCATAGGTCAAAGAAGCAGCTTGGATCCAGTGTTGCTGTGGTGCAGGCCTCAGCTGCAGTTTCAATTCAACCCCTGTCTCAGGAACTTCCATATGCTTCAAGTGAAGCTATGAAAAAAAAAAAGAAAAAGAAGAGAAAAAAGAAAGAAAAACAGAAAAGGAAAGAAACACAGCCCAGTGCTCAGCACTTCATTGTTTCCTCACCAGTAACATTATTTTTTTTAATTTTTATTTTTATTAAAAGAGAGTCCATTTAAAGTGTTCTGCCCATTTCTGCTGTACAGCATAGTGACCCAGTCAAACATACGCATTTTTCTCATACTATCTTCTATCAGGTTCTATCCCAAGATATTGGATATAGTTCCCTGTGCTATACAGTAGAACCTCATTGCTTACCGATTTTGTTTTATTTTTGCTTACCCATTTTAAATGTAATAGTTTGCATCTACCAAGCACAAACTCCTCATATATCCCACTTCCTCCACTTTGGCAACCACAAGTCTGTTCTCTATGTCTGTGTGTCTGTTTCTATTTTGTAGATAGGTTCAACTGACAAGTGTCCAATCTCCAAAATATACAAACGACTCATACAACTCAACAGCAACAACAACACAAACCCAATCAGAAAGGGGCAGAAGACTTAAATAAACATTTCTCCAAAGAAGACATACGGCTGGTAAATAGACACATGAAAAGATGCTCAACATCACTAATTATTAGAGAAATGAAAATCAAAACGACAATGAGGTACCACCTCACACTGGTCACAATGGCCATCATTAACAAGTCTACAAATAAAAAATGCTGGAGAGAGTGTGGAGAAAAGGGAACCCTCCTTCACTGTTGGTGGAAATGTAAATTGGCAAAACCATTATGGAAAGCAGTATGGAGGTTCCTCAGAAAACTCAATATAGAACTACCATATGATCCAGCAATCCCACTATTGAGCATCTATCTGTAGAAAACTATAGTTTGAAAGATACATGTGCCCCTATGTTCACTGCAGCGCTATTCACAATAGCAAAGACATAGAAGCAACCTAAATATCCATTGACAGAAGAATGGATTAAGAATATGTGGTGTATATATACAATGGAATATTACCCAGCCATAAAAAAGAACAAAATAATGGCATTTGCAGCAATGTGAATGCAGCTAGAGATTCTCATACTAAGTGGAGCAAAAGAGAAAGAGAACGTGAAAGACAAACATCATATGATATTACTTATCAGTGGAATCAAAAACATGGCACAAGTAACCTTAATTTCACTTAATATTCCCTACTCCCACCTCCAACTTACGCAACTCGTGTTCAAAGACCTGTAGTTTTGTAGCCTCCGTGACACTTTGCTACAAGACCACGTTTTCTTCCCTACTTCCTGCTGTGCCCTCTGTATTGGTTGCCCTCTGCAGTCAGAATGATAACTCTACTTACATCTCAGCCAGAAATCTGTGCTGTGGCCCTCTTCCTACCGCACTTCTCTCCCCAGGGAGGTTTTCTTAGACTTCCCTGCCAGGGCAGCACCTTTAGGATGCCTGGGTGCACTCCCTTCCAGCACCTCACACAGAATCTGGAATCTGCAGGTAGTTTCAACTTTTTCCCACACATGAGACTGAAGTTCTGTGACTGCTTTTCCTTTAGTCCAGGTGTCTTAAAAGCCTAGGACACCAACTAGCTCAGATATTATGCTCAATAACTATTTGTCAAAAAGAATCATTGTTTTAAAATAAGGTCTATCACTTAGAAATTGTTCTCTACATAAATTGAGGACATTCATGAAAAACACTGAATTGTTTTGAGGATTAAAGATCTTTACTAAAGATGTTACTTGTTGCCCACAATAGTTATCCTTATCATTCTATTTTGCTTCCACCCAAACTCTAGTTACATAAAACCCATCTTACTGAATCCTGAAGCCAGGGATCTCCATACCTGTCCTCAGAATGGAACCCCCTGGGGAATCTTGTCAGGTGTATAGACCAGATTCTCTATCCCTATATCAACAAGCAGTAGAGGCAGCTAAACCCAGAAGGGTTCTCACTGTGGGCAAGGCAGCTGCCAGCCTCAGGATGGTTGCAAGGAGTGAACACTGTCCACTGAAATTCACCAACAGAGACACAGGAGGTGGAAGAAGAGACACTGAGGGCAAATCATAAAAGACACCCAACATCAAAATGAGAATCCGGTAGGGTAATTTGCTAAGCAGTCCAACAACTTCAGGGCCCCTGGAAAATTTTTTTGTGGGGCCCAAAGTGTGGTTCGAAGTAAATTCTGAGGTCAAAGTTTCCATTCAAAGGCCCATGTGCTTTGGCAAAGTGAGAAGTTATGGTGGCATATCTTCCTTAATTGGGGACACAGAGAACGACTTCCATGAAGCCAATGAGTGAGACAGGGACAGTTGGCCCTGAAACATGTTAGGCATTTGGGATCTGACTTTGAGAACCTCAGGGAGATTTCAAGCAGAGTGACACCATGAGCAGCAGGCAATTTTGATCAGATCTCCAGTCCGCATTTTAGAATTGGTTGGATGAGGTGGGGTAGAGGCGGCTGCCAGATAGAGTCATTAGAGGGCTCTTCTAGAAACTGTGATGTCCTGAAGCCACATGGTATAATGAGGTGAGAACTGGACCCAAGAGATTAGTAAACTATGGGATACAGAGAGGAGGGCAATAGCTTCAGCCCCTGAAATAGACCAAGGAAGGAATGATTGGAAAGTGAGTTCAGATTGAATCCAAAAAGTATTTCGTCCATAAAGAATATAAATATCTAGTTTTCGGTTGGATTTACTCATTTGACATTTAGGGGAGAGGTTCAAGCTACAGACACTGACTTAAGACTTTTTTAAATGTGATAAGTTAGAAACTGGAACAATGCTATAAATCAACTATACTTTAATTTTAAAAAGTGATAAGTTAGAGTGGATATTATGAATATGTCCTGCTCACTGTCCTCTGTATATGGTGGGGTGTCACTCCAGAACCTCATTTCAGACACATAAACTTGGAAACTCCCCCTATCTATTAAACATTTGATGTCCCTGTTACAGATTCCATGCTGTAGAAAAAGTCTTGAATCTAGAATGTAAACTCCATGAGGGTGAATGCATCCCAGAACTCAGAAAAGTGCCTGGCAATAAAAGAATAAAATTCCATTTTTAGGAATATAGGTTGAAAGAGAGATCAAGATGGCAGCACAATAGGAGGAGGTGGAGCACACCTCATCCCACAAATACATTGGGAATACATCTAAAAATGTAGCAATCCTTATAGGACAGGGACTCAATGCTGACAGAAGGACAAAATGGATACAAAAAAAGACCCATATATATACTGTCTACAAGAGACTCACTTCAGTTCTTGGGACACATACAGAATGAAAGTGAGAGGATGGAAGAAGATATTCCATGCAAAAGTAAATCAAAACAATGCTGGAGTATCAATACACATGTAAGACAAAGTAGACTGTAAAATGAAGACTATTACAAGAAATAAATAAGGACACTACATCATGATCAATGGATCAATCCAAGAAATTATAACAATTGTAAATATATATCCACCTAACATAAGAGCACCTGAATTGACAATGCAAATATTGACTGACCTGTTAACAAATATCTGTCTTATGTATTTGGCAAAAGGAGAAATTGACAGTTACATAACAATAGTGGGGGACTTTAATATCTCACTTATGTCAATGTACAGAACTCCCAGACAGAAAATCAATAAGAAAATACAGGCCTTAAATGGCACATTAGACCAGATGTTCTTCATTGATATTAATAGAGAGTTCCATCCAAAAGCAGACAAATACACATTATTTTCAAGGCATATGGGATGTTCTCCAGGTTACATCACATGCTGGGCCACAAAGCATGCATCAGAAAATTTAAGAAAATTGTAGCTATATCAAGTATCTTTTCCAACAACAATTTGAGATTAGAAATCAACTACAAGAAAGAAACTAGAAAAACATAAAGCTGTGGAGGCTAAACAATATGCTACTAAACAATTGATGGATCTCTAAGAAATCAAAGAGGAAAATTAAAAAATACCTAGAGGCAAATGGAAATGAAAACATGATGCTCCAAAAAAGCAGAAAAAGCAGGGGTTTTGTTTGTTTGTTTTTATGGCAACACTCAGGCCACATGGAATTTCCCAGGCCAGAGTTTGAATCTAAGCTGCAGGTGCCACAGCTGTGGCAATACCAGATCCCTTTTTCTTTTTTTTTCTTTTTTTTCTTTTTTTGTCTTTTCTAGGGCCACACCTGCAGCATACGGAGGTTCCCAGGCTAGGGGTCAAATCGGAGCTGTAGCCACCAGCCTACATCAGAGCCACAGCAAAGCAGGATCTGAGCCGTGTCTGCAACCTACACCACAGCTCATGGCCACGCCAGTCTTTAACCCACTTAGCGGACCCACGGATCAAGGCCAGGGATTGAACCCGAAACCTCATGGTTCCTAGTCGGATTCGTTAACCACTGAGCCACGACAGGAACTCCAATGCCAGATCCTTTAACCTACAATGAAGTACCACTTCACACCAGTCAGAATAGCTAACATTAATAACTTTACAAATAACAAATGCTGGAGAGGGTGTGGAGAAAGGGAACTCTCCTACACTGTTGGTGGGAATGTAAATGGGTACAACCACTATGGAAAACACTGTGGAGGTTCCTCAGAAAACTCAACCTAGAGCTACCATATGATCCAGCAATCCCACTCCTGGGCATATATCTGGAAAAAAACCTTTCATTTAAAAAGATACATGCAGGAGTTCCCGACATGGCGCAGTGTTTAACAAATCCGACTAGGAACCATGAAGTTGTGGGTTCGATCCCTGCCCTTGCTCAGTGGGTTAACGATCCGGCGTTGCCATGAGCTGTGGTGTAGGTTGCAGACGCGGCTCAGATCCCGCGTTGCTGTGGCTCTGGCGTAGGCCGGCAGCTACAGCTCCGATTAGACCCCTTGCCTGGAAACCTCTATATGCCACAGGAGCGACCCTAGAAAAATCAAAAAGACAAAAAATAATAAAGTAAAATAAAAAGATACATGCAAAAAAGAGAGAGAGAGAAAGTAATCCCCTAATAATAATAATGAAAAAAATAATACTGGAGTTCCCATTGTGGTGTGGCGGAAACAAATCTGACTAGGAACCATGAGGTTGTAGGTTCGATCCCTGGCCTCACTCAGTGGGTTAAGGATCCGGCATTGCCATGAGCTGGGGTATACGTCACAGATGTGGCTCGGATCTGGTGCTGCTGTTGCTCTGTCTGAGACTGGTGGCAACAGCTCAGATTAGACCCCTAGCCTGAGAGCCTCCATATGACACAGGTGCAGCCCTAAAAGGACAAAAGACCAAAAAAAAAAAAGATACATGTACCCCTATGTTCATTACAGCACTATTCGCAATAGCCGAAACATGGAAACAACTTAAGTGTCCATCAACAGATGAATGGATTAAGAAGATGTGGTGCATATACACAATGGAACACTACTTAGCCATTAAAAGAACAAAATGCCATTTGCAGCAACACGGATGCAACTATAGATTCTCATACTAACTGAAGTCAGATAGTAAAAGACCAATACCATATGATATCACTTATATGGTATCTAAAATATGGCACAGATGAACCTATCTACAGAATAGAAACAGACTCACAAACATGGAGAACAGACTTGTGGTTGCCGAGGGGGAGGTGAGGGACAGGGAGTTTGGGGTTAGTAGATGCAAACTATTATATTTAGAATGGATAGGAAATGAGGTCCTGCTGTACAGCACAGGGAACTATGTCCAATCACTTTTTTTTTTTTTTGTCTTTTTGCTATTTCTTTGGGCCGCTCCCTTGGCATATGGAGGTTCCCAGGCTAGGGGTCCAATCGGAGCTGTAGCCACTGGCCTGCGCCAGAGCCACAGCAACGCGGGATCCGAGCCGCGTCTGCAACCTACACCACAGCTCACGGCAACGCCGGATCCTTAACCCACTGAGCAAGGGCGGGGACCGAACCCGCAACCTCATGGTTCCTAGTCGGATTCGTTAACCACTGCACCACGACAGGAACTCCTCCAATCACTTTTGTTAGTACATGATAGAAGATCATATGAGAAAAAGAATGACTGGATCATTGGATCCAGACTGGATCACTTTGCTGTATAGTGGAAATTAGCAGAACGGAAGTGAATCCGACTACTATCCATGAGGATGCCAGTTTGATTCCTCGCCTTGGTCAGTGGGTGGGGGATCCAGCATTGCCATGAGCTGTGGTGTAGTCACAGATGAGGCTAGAATCTAGTGTTGCTGTGGCCGTGGTGTAGGCCAGCAGCTACAGCTCCAATTTGACCCCTAGTCTTTGAACCTCCATATGCCACAAGTGCAGCCCTAAAAAGCAAAAAAAAAAAAAAAATTACTCGAAAAAGTAAAAAAAAATTAAAAGTAATAAATTAGTTGACGTTTTTTTCATTGACTGACATCTGACAGTCATTGTGTTCTCTGATGTGCCATTATTTCCTATTTTTAACTCTCAAAAATAGCTCCCTTTGAAATATTCAATTTTCAGTCAGAAATTATCCACTCTCAGTGCTAATCCTGTAATAATAATAACAATAATCAGAAAATGCATTATTTTTTTTTTTTTGGTCTTTTTGTCTTTTTCTAGGGCCACTCCCGATGCATGTGGAGGTTCCCAGGCTAGGGTCTAATCGGAGTGGCAGCCACCAGCCTACGCCAGAGACACAGCAACACGGGATCTGAGCGTGTCTGCAACCTACACCACAGCTCACAGCAATGCTGAATCCTTAACCCACTGAGCAAGGCCAGGAATCGAACCCGAAACTTCATGGTTCTTAGTCGGATTCATTAACCACTGAGCCACAACGGGAACTCCAGAAAATGTATTCTTTCAACATAGGATCCTCCTGTACTATATCTGACATATTATTCCCTCAGTCATCTTATGGCACTTCACTTGGATGGATTATCCAGTAAGGCTTGTATGAGTAGGCCAGGTGAAATTCATCTTCTACCCAACTTTGTGTTCAGCTAGGAGTCTCATAAAATTTAGCAAGAGAAAAAAAGTGAGTTAAGGCTGGTGCTCCCCTCTAGCTAGATTAACCTATAGGAAAAGAAATCCCAAATGGTGGCTTAGATTCTCTGTTTGTAAAGCCACTTCAACACAGAGTAGTGCATTTTTAGATGAGAGAGGAACCAGGAAGCAGACTTAGACTTTCAAGTGCATCAAAATATGGGCAGTTAAAACCATGGAAGAGAAGTAATGAAGAGAGATGTGTTGGCAGTTTTCTCTGGTGCCCTCCTGGGGCTAGTAAGTGTCTGTCTCCATCAAAAGGAAAGATTTTAATCCTACTTCTCTGCAGAAAAGGGGAGTTTTTCTGGGTTTCTGCTTCTTAATGGTCTTCTCAAAATAATTATTTATGTCAAGAAGGTATATTTTGGGATTACTATCTAGTTTCCATCAAACGTAACTTCCAAATGAGTAGATCTCAAGTGTTAGGAGCACTGGGATCTCCTGAGCAGCTTTTCGTAAAACATATTGATTTCTGGGCCCCCCATCCCAATCGAGGGAATTTATGTTTCAGTAGATTGGAGATGGGGCACAATAATCTGTATTTTTAGGAGTTCCCATTGTGGCTCAGTGGTAAAACCCGACTAGTATCCATGAGGACAAAAGTGCCATCTCTGGCCTCGCTCAGTGAGATAAGGATCTGGTGTTGCCATGAGCTGTGGTGTAAGTCACAGAATCAGCTAAGATCTAGCATTGCTGTGGCTGTGGTATAGGCCAGCAGCTGTAGCTCCAATTTGACCCCTAGCCTGGGAAACTCCATATGCCACAGATGTGGATTTTGTATTAAAATGTGAGAAAGACCTGCATGCCGACCCCTTCATTGACAGCTCAATCATTCCTGTGTTCATCCATCAAACTGTCACCTGCTCCCTGTCCCTGGACTCTGACTAGCAGCCTGGGACACAGGGACCCCAGCCCACTCCCCATAGGGGGCAGCTGTGGTGCCCCTGCAGGGAGATGGACCCCAGGGTGAAGGGGTTCCCTCCTCCCCGTGAGGATAGCATCTACTCCCAGGAGAGCAGAAGCATTTTCTTCAGCAGGAGCACACATGCCTGCACTCCAGAACCATCTTTCTACCCAGTGTTGATGGGTAAAATGATAGAATGTGTTACAGAAAACCCTGCTAGGTAGAAAGGTCACATGGTGGCCTCCTCTCCTGGTTCCTTTTCTGGAGGAATCCTACATAATGGCTTTTGTTTGTTTGTTTTGGTCTTTTTAGGGCCTCACCTGCAGCATATGGAGGTTCCCAGGCAAGGGGTCAAATTGGAGCTGTAGCTACAGGCCTTCACCACAGCCACAGCAACACCAGATCCAAGCTACTTTTGCAACTTATACCTCAGCTCACGGCAATGCCAGATCCTTAACCCACCTAGCAAGGTCTGGGATCTAACCTGTGTCCTTATGGATGCTAGTCAGATCTGTTCCCGCTGAGCCATGACAGGAACTCCCTAATGGCTTTTGGATGAGCCTTCTCAAGCAGTCTATAATAAAAAACCTAACATTTACATAATGTCTGCTTTGCGTGTCTAGAACATTCCACTGTGTACATCTGCAATGAAGGCGAATCTAGGTCATCTCCAGTTGCCTATTTAACACTTATTTTTGTCCCATGTCAGCATATGTACTTCATTGCTTTAAAATGGTTGTCAACACTAAGGAAAGAGTTGAAATACAAGTGGTGTTTTCTGGAGTTTCTGTTGTGGTTCAGCAGGTTAGGTCCCTGACATAGAACCCATGAGGATGTGGCTTCCATCTGAGACTTCGCTCAGTGTATTAAGGATTCACCATTGCCTCAACGTGAAGTGTAGGTCACAGATGTGGATCGGATCTGGAGTTGCTGTGCTTGTGGTGTAGCCCAGCAGCTACAGCTCCAATTCAGCTCATGGCCTGGAAACTTCCATATAACACAAGTGAGGCCATAAAAATAAATAAATATATATATAAATATTTTTAAAACATATGAAATAAATTTTAAAAAAGCAGTGGTGTTTTCTGAAGCACCTGCAAGTTATCCATGCTTCTAAAATAAGGTTTCTGGTAGTGATTGGCCTTTCTAGTTTATTCCTGAACATAACGAAACAGAAGAATAAGTAATATCACATTATTTTTATTTTTATTTTTTTTTGCTTTTTCTTGGGCCGCTCCCACGGCATATGGAGGTTCCCAGGTTAGGGGTCTAATCGGAGCTGTCACCCCCAGCCTACACCAGGGCCACAGCATAGAGGGATCCCAGCCGCATCTGTGACAGCTCACAGCAACGCCAGATCGTTAACCCACTGAGCAAGGGCAGGGATCGAACCCGCAACATCATGGTTCCTAGTCAGATTCAATAACCACTGAGCCACAATGGGAACTCCTTATATTTTTAAAACAATGTGCTTGTGGACCTTATTTGCTATTTCACTGATGCTATAATCCCACCTGGAGAGAATTGAAACTTTGTGTATATGGGTCATCCAATCCACGGAGGTGTGGTGTTACTCTTCAATTTTTAAAGATCTTCTTTAATCTCCTTTGCTAGATGTTTATAACCTTGTTCAAAAAATTTTGCATTTCATGTTCAGTTTCATGAAAAGTGTTGACGTAATTGTAAAAGGCCCACTTTTTTTTTTTTTTTTTGGTCTTTTTAGGGCTGCGCCATGGGTCAAGGAAGTTCCCAGGCTAGGGGTCAAGTGGGAGCTGCAGCTGCCACACTATGCAACAACCACAGCAATGCCTGATCTGAGCCGAGTCTGCCACCTACACCACAGCTCACCGCAATGCCAAGTCCTTAATCTCTGAGCGAGGGCAGGGATCAAACTGAGTCCTCAAGGACAAGTCTCTATAACTTCTCTTTAGATTTTCCAAGTTTTCTAAATGACAGTCATATATTTTGCAGATAATAAAACTTTGTTTATTTCTTTCAATGCCTAGGACTCTTTTCAGCAACTCCTTACTCACCTGGTAGACACTCTTGTAGGAACTCTACACAGAGCATTCAGGCTTCACTGCCCTAACCCATGGATCAATCACTGAACAGGGAGCAACCACATGTTTTCTGGACACCTGTTTGACGTTTTCTGAGCTACACTGCATCACATACGAATTATCTACACAAAACTATGAATCTAATCCAGGTGAATCTGAGATCTGAGTTGAACAAGATTTTGTAGCACATTTTACTTTACGGAAATGTAGAGAGTAGAGGAGGCATAATTAAGGACCCTAAAAGAAACAACACATACATGTGGGAAATTGTACAGGAAAGTGACCTAATCTCTTCAGCCAGTCAATGCCCAGGGTTTAAAAAAAAAAAAAAAGATATTTGAAGATGAAAAAAATTCCTAAATGTGAAATATGAAACTTCTTTAGATCCACATCTGAATAAGCTAACTTAAAAAGGTATTTATGAGCCAATTTGGGAATTTTGACTATGTATTAGGTATTATATGATACCAAAGAGTTGCTGCTTGGTTTCTAGGTATTGTAAAGGTATTAGTGAAAAGTATCCATATTTGTGGTTGAGGATGAGGTATACAGGAATGAAATGAGAGCAACCAAAAAGGGAAGAAAAGAAGATGAATTAACAAAAGATTGATCAAGGAGTTGCCATTGTGGCACAGCAGAAACAAATCCAACTAGGAACCATGAGGCTGCAGGTTCAATCCCTGACCTTGCTCAGTGGGTTAAGGATTGGGCATTTCCATGGGCTGTGGTGTGGTGTAGGTCACAGATGTGGCTTGGATCCTATGTTGCTGTGCCTGTGGTATAGGCTGGCAGCTACAGCTCCGATTTGAGCCCTAGCCTGGGATCCTCCATATGCCACGGGTATGACCATAAAAAGCAAAAAAAGAAAAAAGAAAGAAAGAAAGAGAAAAAGGTTGATCAATATAGGGTGTGGCTTGATGAAAATATTTTTTGATATTCTTGTCTATGTTTACCCATATCTTTGAAATTTTTCATAATAATTATTTTTGAAATTGACTGAAAGATACAAATTAAATTCAACTGCATAAGGAATAACAATGAAGAATGCTTCTGGGTACCTCAGATTTATCTGTAGCACTAAGTTCTTCCATGATACACAAATATTGAATCAGGAGTTCCTGCTGTGGCACCAGAAGACCAACAGAATCTCTGGAGCACTAGGACAGGTTTGCTCCCAGCCCTGCACAGTAGATCAAGGAGGCGGAGTTGCTGCAGCTGCAATTTAAGTCACAGCTGGGGCTAGGATCCAATCCATGACTGGAACTCTATATGTCCATATACTGTGGGGAGGACAAAAAAGAAAAATAAAAGGGGCAGGGGGGAGTGGAGACTAAGAACCTGCCCTCTCCTCAGGAATGGAATGTGGCCAAGCCTGATGGGAGTTGGGTCATTCACACAGGAAACCATCATGGTAACTACTCTCTCTCAATCAATTATCTCATGGCTATTCCCCCATCAGTCACTTTCCTTTTCCTACATATCATCTGTTCCCCAGGCTCCCACCACCTTCCCCAACTTGTGCTCAGGGAGTCACACCAGAGCCACACCTCCCCTCCCCAGGGAGGAAATGGACAGCCTCAAGGAGCCTTTCAGGTCTCAGGGCCTCATCAGGGAAGATGAGGTTAAGTGGCATTGAGAGGATCAGGGGCAGATCACCAAGGTGCAGCAGGGATCCTGTTACCACCTGGGGGGAGGGGCCCACCCTGCCTGATCTAATCTAGGCGGGGTCTTGCCTGTCTCTCCTCTCCCTGGAGCCCTCCAGGCCCTGTGTGCCAGCCCTCCCCCATGGGGGAGGAGCCTCAGGCTTTAGGGTGGGACCCCAAGAGCCCCGCCCTCCTGGGGTATATAAGTGCCCAGGTCCCACCCAAGACCACACAGTCTGGTGGGAGAGCAGTGTGAGAACCTGGACCATTGAACCCAGTCAGAGCCTCAGAATCAGGTAAGCAGGGATCTTGGAGGAGGCAAGAGGCTGGGCTTGAGTCCCTGCTTTGGGCCCAACCTAGGGGTTCTGCTCAGAGGGAATTCAGACTGGGGGTTGGCTCACGTAAAAACATGTTCTTTATTAGGGTGCTCAGTCCATGAGGGGCCTTGTCCCTAGACACCAGAATTTGCTTCCTCAGCCAGAGAGATTGAACTTATTTTTCTGTAATTTATTTCTATACTCAGTGGTGTTTTGCTTTTATTGGACATGCACACAGAAAACTTCCTGAGCATGTAACCCTACAACTGACTCCCAGATTAAGAAATAAGTTTTTCCCAGCATCCCCAGAGCTCTGCACATATTCCCTCCAAAGTGTTATTATGTCCTAATATTTTGGACTCACAGATTGTCTTGAACTTATCAGGGCTTGGGTGATTAAATCAGGAAACCCCATCCCCCACCACAGCCCCATGGATGCTCATTTCTACCTTTGGGAAAGCTTCTCTGATCCCAGTGGAAAATTTGAGTGTTTACAAGACACTCTGGGGGTGTCTGACTCTGAGTTCTCAGGCCTGAGATGGTCCTCTCAGTCTCTTGGATAAGGGGAAGCTGCACACCTTCTCTAGAATCATGACCACACAAAACTTCACTGGTTCATAGCTCACCACCTCAATGCATCATCAGAGAGACCTATATGTGTGTATGTCTGTTTCTCGGCTTCAACTCACATTGCATTTCTGGTCTCAGTCTCATTCTGTGCTTGATGTGAAAAGTTTTGGCAGACGGTGCCCAGAGTCCTTTTCTTCTAGTTGAGATAGATTCCATCCATACAGGCACTGAGGTTGATAGATCCTGTAGTTGAGAAGCTTAAGTGACAAGTAAATCTTGATGTATTATGAATTCAGCACTGTCAGAAATATCTGGTTTAAAAAGTACCAGGTTCAAAAGTACCAGGTTCGTGAGATTTTCAACAAGATTGAAATCACTGAAGTTGTGGTTTTTATCCTTTAATCCGATTCTCTTAGAATCAGGGATGTCAATGTAATTTCCCCCTGGTCCCCAGATAGCAGGTGACTGAGGGGTCCTCCCACCCAGGCTCTTGTCCCCAAGCCCACAGATTCACACGGTCCCAGACCTGGTCCATCAGCCTGTGGTCCACGTGGTTGGAGGGGAGGGCGGGTGAGGATCAAGGGATGCCTGGAAGTGGCAGTGAATAGGCCCACAAGACACAGCAGCCTTTTCACAAGAAGGATTATTTTTTCCCATCCCCAGGAAGGAAAAACCACTTTGGAGTTGTGTCTGCTTACTGACCAAGAGAGTTGCTGACCTTGGCTTCAGCCTTGGAGCTACTGAGGGTACTGAGTCACCCAGCTGCTCTGAGATCGCCTGAAGGAGTGAAGGAAGCCCCTCTGGACCCCTGCCTGCAACAGGAGCCCCTCAGCTTCCCAACAGGAAGGACCCCAAAGGTGCGCACCCTCAGCCCAGGACAGAGACCCTGCAGCCCAGCCTCTGAGAAACCCAGCTCAGTGCAGCCCCAATGGCAGTGGCCGCAGCCCTGGCTGGCCTCCAGGCAGAAGCCAAGTGTCCCGTCTGCCTGGACGGCCTGCACGACCCTGTCACCATCGAATGCGGGCACAACTTCTGCCGCCGCTGCATCCAGCGGTCCTGGGCTGAGCTGGAGGACACGTTCCCTTGTCCCGTGTGCCGCCACTCGTGCCAGGAGCCGCACGTGAGGAGCAACACCCAGCTGGGCAGGATGATCGAGGTGGCCAGGCTGCTCCACAGCAGCAGGAGCAGCAGCAGCAGGAGGAGCCAGCAGTGTCCCCTGTGCGAGCGGCACGACCAGGTCCTGAGCCTCTTCTGTGAGGATGACCTGGAGGTGCTGTGCGCCCTGTGCGCGCAGACCCCTAAGCACCGCAGCCACGTGCTGAGGCCCCTGGCCGAGGCCGCCGCTGACCACCGCCAGAGGCTGGGCGGTTACGTGGGGCCTTTGAAGAGGCAGGTGGCGGAAGCCCAGAGTCTGCTGGTAGCCCAGGACAGAAAGGTGCTGGAGCTGCGGGAGCACGTGCAGCGTCAGCGGCTGGAGCTGGCCTCGGATTTCGCGCAGCTCAACCGGGCTGTGGACCGCGAGCAGGAGGCCGCCCTGGCCAGGCTGGTCCAGGAGGAGCACACCATCCACGAGCAGCTGGGCGCCAACATCGCGGCCTTCTCAGACCACATCTGGGAGCTCCGCGGCCTCCTGCAGGAGGTGACAGAGCGGAGCGTGCTGCCAGGGGCCCAGCTGCTGAGAGGCATCGGGCCCGTCCTGGGCAGGTGCGAGAGCCTCAAGTGCCCTGAGGTCTACTCCTTCCAGCTGCGGCGGGAAGGCTGCAGCCTCCCCGCGCAGCACTCAGCTCTGCAGAAGATCATCCAGAAGTTCCCCGAGGACGTGATCCTGGACCCCGAAAGCGCGCATCCCGACCTGCTGGTGTCAGAGGATGGAAAGTCCGCGACCTTGGCGAGGAAGAGGCAGGGGGTTCCCCGAGCTGGGAGCTCCGGGGCGGAGCCTGCAGTGCTGGGCCTGGGGGGCTTTGGGCGCGGCCGGCGGTACTGGGAGGTGCGGGTGGGCGGGGCCACGTGGGCCGTGGGCCTCTGCACGGACTCCGCCCCCAGGCCCAGAGCCTGGCTCTTGGAGGACCAGAGAGGCTCCTGGACCGTGGGCCGGCGCGAAGGGGCCTACGAGGCCCGCGGCCCCGCGGGCACTGTCCCTCTGGAGCTGCGGGAGGATCCCGGCGGGATTGGCGTCTATCTGGATTATGAACTGGGAGTGATTTCCTTCTACAGTTTCAAGGACAGGGCCCACATCTACTCTTTCAGCGATACCTTTTCCGAGGTGCTGAAGCCCTACTTCTCTATCGGGTGCTCTTCTCAGCCTCTTACCATCTGCGCAGTAAGAGGTTACGGAGAGACACCAGAGACTTTGCCTTCCTTGCTTCCTTCCTGAAGTTTATGGACAGTAGGAAGAATATGTACCGATGTCAGTACATCTGGCACCGACAATTTTTTTTTTAATTCTCATTTGACTTAAAGCCATTAAATTTTTTTTTTTCCTCTTTTGTTGATGGTGTTGGTGATGGTGTTTCAGTAGCAATAGAGATGTTGTGGGAACTCAGAGGAAAGTGGATAAACTGTGAAGTGTTTCTGGAATTCTCACATTGCACCTGTAAAACTGTCATATCACCCCTTCAATAAAGGTGTGTACGCCTGCATTTTCTTATACCTATACCTTTACCTGTTCCTTCCATGTTCAAAGTGGAAGGGAAGACACAGCTCTGGGAAGAGCACAGTCTCTGTGGGCCTCATGCTCGTCCAGAGGTGGCCAGAGCCAGGAACTAACTGATCAATACTGTGTTTCCAGGATATTTTTTCATAAAACAGCCTGGCAAGATGGAGGTGGTGTCTCCATCCAGTTCACAGGCGGGTTTGGATACTGCCCAGTGTCCCTCCACGGCAAAGGTCAGGCATATTTGCTGCCCTTTATACAGGATTTTGGTTTTGCACATCACCAATGGTATGTCTAAATTAAGCTCTGAGGTGAAATTTGAGGTCTATCACGTCCAGAAAGTAGGAGCATAAGTGAGATGACGTATCCATATACCCAAAAGGTATTTGACACAGAAAAAGGTCAGTCTTTTTTGCATCTGTTAGAGAAGAATATTTTTCCTTGGTACTTTAATTTTGCAGCCCTAATGTTTGTGTTTTAATTTCTGACAGTGTAAACAGCAAGTTGTCCCACTCCTTCCTATGCTTGGAAGGTTGTGTCCATGTCTCCACAGGTTAAACTGGTTACTTTTCCTGGGTCCAACATTTAAGCATTTTTTCTATTCCATTTCTAATTTTCACATTTGCCTATTTCAGCTTTGAGTGTGGCTGATCTCTTTTAGTTCTATGATGAAAAGCATGCATATAAGATTGGATTAAAATATACAGATACAGGAGTTCCCATCGTGGCTCAGTTAAGGAACCGGACTGGCATTCATGAGGACATGTGTTCCATCCCTGGCCTCACTTAGCAGGTTAAGGATCCGGTGTTGCCATGAGTGTGGCATAGGTCACAGACACGGTTCAGATCCCACTTTACTGTGGCTCTGGCGTAGGCGGGCAGCTACAGGTCCTATTGGATGCCTAACCTGAGAATCTCCATATGCTGAAAAGGACAAAAAGACTGGAAAAAAAAAAAAAAAAAAAAACCTTACAGATACTATTTAAGGGAGAAAAGTAAAAAGAGTATCCATGACACCAAGATAGCTAGGTGACAAAAGCATCTTCTAAAGGCCAGAGTCCAGGATTTCCTGTCATGGCTCAGTCATAGCAAATCCAGTCCATGAGGATGTGGTTCGATCTCTGCCCTAACTCAGTGGATTAAGAATCTCCGCATTGCTGTGAGCTATGGTGTTGGTTGACAGATGTGGCTCAGATCCCATGTGTGTGTGTGGCTGTGGTATAGGCCAGCATGTGCATCTCCAATTCGACTCCTAGCCTGGGAACTTCCATATGCCACAGTGCAGTCCTAAAAAGACAGAATAATAATAATAATATTAATAAATTTAAGAAAAAGGAAAAAAAAGCCAGAGCCTGGAGTTGCCCCTCTAGCGCAGTGGGTTAAAGATCCTGATGCGGGGAGCCGAGAAAATGCAGGGACTCAAAACAAGGACCTTGCCTGACAGCAGAAAAACCTGAAGGCAGGTTCCTAACCAAGGAAGGAAGCTCACCTGAATGGTACATGCCAAAGGTGGGCCTCTGGTCAGGATGAAAGCCTGCCTGCAAGGTACAAGCCGAGGGCAGGCTTCAGGTTACACGGCTCTCATTTTGATGTTGATGGGGAAGAATTGGGGCTTTCCTGGAAAAACAATTTCCATGTTTGCGCCGGAGAACATGGATTGTTTCTCGGGTGACCTCATCTTTCCTGTTGTTTTGTTATTTAGTTTTCCTCAGTCTTTCCTGATTACTTGCTTATTATTCTTCTTTTCCATTCTTATTCTCCTGTGGTGATTTGTGATTTAACAAAATTACAACAATAATATAATAAGAATTTCATCCTAAAGGACTTTCCCCCTATTCAAATCCAACTTAATTAAAACATAGTGTTTTTCTACTAACTAGTTATATAGTAAACTTTAGAGTTGGGATTTTAATGTGGTTCATAGAAGTTAGACAGATATTATTCTTGACCAAAAGACACCTAGCTATGAGTTATAGAAGGTTTTAAGTGATAGCTAGTTAAGTTGGTTTATATTTTCTTACACTGTCTTCTTGCCATAACACTTTAAAGATAAGCACCAGTCTAAAAACAAGATTTGTAAATGCAAAATTCTTGTGTCCGTGACCTCTTCAACTTGTGGAGACTTGCTGGCCATGGGATGACTTGTACTGAGTCTCCTCCTTTCCACATGGTGTATTGTACCTAATTGCCCTTAAATTGCACTCATTAAATGTAGTTAAAACAAAGATGTTAGACCATGATGTATAGCTGCTGTACCATGTAAAAGTTAACCAATGTACTTTTAACACTATGATGTAATCTGTAGTGAAAAACTGTCTATATAATCAACCACTTATGCCAATAAAATTTGAGCAGTCCAGCGCCCTGAAAGAAGGGACAAAGAGGCTGTCTCCGTTGCAAAAGTCGACGTCTGTCCCTCTCCTTTGGGAAAAGTGTACACTCCCTGGCTGCCAGAGCTGGCCTCCGGCATCCTGAGTAACAACAGCTGTGGCATAGATCACAGATCCCTTGCCAGAGAACTTCTATATGCTTCTGGTGTGCCAGAAAAACACCAAAAACCAGATAAAAGCCAGAAAACAGTAGCAAACCTAAATGCATAATTAATTAGTTTTACCACATAATAGACTAAATGAAAACAAAACTTTTTTTTTTTTAGGGTCACACTTGCAGCATATGGAAGTTCCCAGACTAGGGGTTGAATCAGAGCTTCTGCTACCAGACTACACAGTCACAGCAACATGGAATCCAAGGTGAGTCTATGACCTACACCACACCTCATGGCAGCACCAGATCCTTAACCCACTGAGCAAGGCCAGGGATCAAACCCGCATCCTGATGGATACTAGCCGGGTTTGTTTCTGCTGAGCCACAAAATAAACTCAAAATAAATCTTATGATTTTCTTAAAAGATGCACAAAAGTCATTTGATAAATTTCATCAGCTATAGTTATGAACTGAATGTGTCCCATCCCAACTGTATTTGAAGGTGGGGCCTTCAAGGAGCTAATCAGGGTTAAATGAGTGTGGGGACAAATCTATTACAACCAGTCACTGATTTAAAAAATTAGGAAATTAGGGAAAGTTTATTTCCCTAATGTGTTAGTTGATATCTACCCAAAACCCAGGGCAGTGATGAAATTCTCTTAGTATTCTCTCTGACGATGGAACTCTAACAAGTATTCTTGCAGTCACATTTTTAACACCATGTTGGGCCCTATTTCAATATGGCTGTCCTCAAAAGAACCATACCAGGGATGGACATGGGCAGATAAAAGGCCAGGGGAAGGCACACAGAGAGGCCACTGGCAAGCCATGAAGCATCAATGGAAACCAAACCTGCAGACACCTTGCTTGGAACTTAGACTTCTACAATTGCAAGAAAATAAATTTGTTTCATTTAATCCAGTCAATCTGTAGTGTTTTGAAAAATTATCTTTTCCAGGTTTACATATGGGTCTTGAGAAGAAGAAATTTAGCAACTTAGACAATGAAAGGAATTTCCTTAATCTGTTGGAAGATACCCTCCAAAACCCTTCAGTATTGATAAGATTCTGATAGTTTTTCCCAGAACAAAGACACCTATTCAACTTTGCATTGATGTACCTAACTGGCACAATCAGGCAAGGAAGGAAAAAACAAAGATTGGAAGGAAAAAAAATTAAAATTTTATTATTATTAAAGATATCAGGGAGTTCACTTTTGGCTCAGCAGTATGGAACCAACTATTATCCATGAGGATGTGGGTTCAATCTCTGGCCTCACTCAGTGGGTCAAGGATCCATCATTGCTGTGAGCTGTGGTGTAGGTCACAGACAATGTTCTGATCCTGAGTTGCTGTGATGTGGTGTAGGCCAGCAGCTATAGCTCCAATTCAATCCCTAGCCTGGGAAATTCCATATGCCATGGGTGCAGCCCTAAAAAGCAAAAAAAAATTAAAAAATAAAAATGAATTAATTAAAAGAAAAAAGAAAAAAAGGTTTTCTTCTGCATCTATTGAGATGATCATATGGTTTTTATTTTCGAATTTGTTGGTGTGGTATATCACTTGATTGATTTGCAGATATATATATTTTTGCATTTTAAGGCCGCACCCGCTGCATATGGAGGTTCCCAGGCTAGGTGTTGAATTGAAGCTGTAGCTGCCAGCCTTCACCACAGCCACAGCCACAGCCACAGCAATGCAGAATCTGAGCCGCATCTGCGACCTACACCACAGCTCACAGCAATGCCAGATCCTTAACCCACTGAGTGAGGCCAGGGATCGAACCTGAAACCTCATTATTCCTAGTCAGATTCGTTTCTGCTGCGCCAAGACAGGAACTCCTATTTTTTTACATATTTATTTTTTGCTTTTTAGGGCTGCACTGCAGCATATGGAAGCTCCCAGGCTAGGGGTCAAATCAGAGCTGTAGCAGCTGACCTACGCCAAAACCGAAACAATGCCAGATCCAAGCCTCATGCTCAACCTACCACAGCTCATAGCAATGCAGGATCCTTACCCCCTGAGCGAGGCCAGGAATTGAACCCACATCCTCATGGATACTAGTTGGATTCATTTCCACTGTGCTGCAATAGGAACTCTCTGATTTGCGGATATTAAAGAATGCTTGCATCCCTGGGATAAACCCACTTGAACATGGTGTATGATCCTTTTAACATATATTTATATGTAGTTTGCTAATATTTGTTGAGGATTTTTTTTGTGTCTATGTTCATCAGTGATATTGGCCTGTGATTTTCCTTTTTTGTGGTGTTTTGTTGTGTGTGGTTTTGGTATCACCATGTTTGTGTCTCATAGAATGAGCTTAGGAGTGTTCCTTCCTCGCAATTTTTTGGAAGAGTTCCAGAGGAATAGCTGTTAACTACTCTCCGAATGTTTGATAGAACTTGCCTGTGAAGGAGTTCCCGTTATGGCTCAGCAGTAATGAACACAACGAGTATCCATGAGGATGTGGGTTTGATCCCTGGCCCCGATCAGTGGATTAAGGATCTGGCATTGCTATGAGCTGTAGGGTAGGAAACAGGCACAGCTCAGATCTGGCTGTGGTGTATGCCCAGCAGCTACAGCAACTATTAGACCCCTAGCCCAGGAACTTCCATATGTCACAGGTGCAGCCTAACAAGACAAAAGAAAAAAAAAAGAAAAGGAAAAAAGGAATTTGCTAGGAAACCATGAGGTCCTGGACTTTTGCTTGTTCCCAGTCTAGGAGTCTAATCAGAGCTGTAGCTGCAGGCCTACACCAGAGCCATAGCAACACCAGATCGGAGCCGTGTCTGCGACCTACACCACAGCTAATGGCAATGCTGGATCCTTAACCCACTGAGAGAGGCCAGGGATCGAACCTGCAACCTCACGGTTCCTAGTCGGATTTGTTTCCACTGTGCCACGAGGGAAACTCCCTGAACCACATTTTCAATTTCAGTACTTGTGATTGGTCTATTCATATTTTCTATTTCTTCCTGGTTCAGTCTTAGTAACTTGTACCTTTGTCAGAATCTGTACATTTCTTCTATGTTGTCCACTTTATTGGCATATAGTTGCTTAGAGTAGTCTCTTATGCTCCTTTGTATTTGTGCAGAGTCAGTGGTAACTTCTCTTTTGTCATTTCTAATTTTATTGATTTGAACCTGCTCCTCTTTTTCTTTTATGAGTCTGGCTAAAGCTTGATCAATTCTGTTCATCTTTTCAAGCAACAAAATTTGGTTTCATTGATCTTCTTCCTATATTGTTTTTGCTGTCTCTGTTTCATTTATTTCTGCTCTGATCTTTATGATTTCTTTTTTCTACTGATTTTGGGCTTTGTCTCTGCTTCCTTCTCTAGATGTTTTAGGTTTAATATTAAGTTTTTCATTTGAGATTTTTCTTCTTTACTGAGATAAGATTGTATTGCTATAAACTTCCCTCTCAGAGCTGCTTCTGCTGTGTCCCATAAATTTTGGATTGTCATATCTTCATTGTCATTTGTCACTAAGTATCCTTTGATTTAATCTTTGATTACTCTAATGATCCATTGTTTGTTTAGTGGCATATTGTTTGGCCTCCAGGAAGTTGTATTTTTTCCTGTTTTTTTTTTCCTTATAATTGATTTCTAGTCTCATAGCATTGAAGTCAGAGAAAATGCTTGAAGTAATTCCAGTATTTTAAGATTTACCATCACTTGGTCTCTGACCCAAGATGTATTCCATGTGCACTTGAGAAGAAGGTATATTCTGCTGTTTTGGATGGAATGTTCTATAAATATCCATGAAGTCTATCTGGTCTAGGATGTCCATTAAATCCTGTGTTCCCTTGTTGATTTTCTGTCTGGATGATCTGCCCATTGCTGTAAGTGGGGTGTTAAAACCCCCCACTATTATTGTGCTTCTGTTGATTTCTCCTTTTAGGGCTGTTAGCAGTTGACTTGTATATTGAGAGGTTTCTATGTTGGGTACATATATAGTTACAATTATATAACTTGATCACTAATGTCCTTCTTAGTCTCTTGTGACTTTCTTTATTATAAAGTCTATTTTGTCTGATATCAGTATTGCTACTCCCACTTTCCTTTGATTCTCATTCGAATGTAATACTTCTTTCATCCCCTCACTTTCAGTCTGTGTGTGTTCTAAAGTCTTACATGAGTCTCATAAACAGCACATATATTGGTCTCGTTTTTGTATCCATTAAGCCAGTCTGTGTCTTTTGGCTGGAGCATTTAATCCATTTACAGTCAATGTAATTATGGATAAATGTGTACTTATTTCCATTTTCTTAATGATTTTGATTAGTTTTTTTTTTTCCCTAGGACCGCACCCAAGGCATATGGAGGTTTCCAGGCTAAGGGTCTAATTGGAGCTGCAGCTGCTGGCCTATGCCACAGCCACAGTAACACAGGATCCGAGCCATGTCTGTGACCTACACCACAGCTCACAGCAACGCCAGATCCTTAACCCACTGAGCAAGGCCAGGGATCAAACCTGCAACCTCATGGTTCCTAGTCAGATTCATTACTGCTGTGCTGCAACGGGAACTCCAGATAGTTATTTTGGGTCTTTTTTTCTTCCTTTCCTATTTTGTTGTCTTTTCTTGTGACTTGTTGATATTTTTGGTGTTGTGTTTAAATTGCTTTTTTTCTTTTTATGTCTGTGTCCAGTGTATATTGTTGATTTGTGGTTCCCATTAGATTTTATTTATTTTTTTATTTTTATTTATGTATTTATTTATTTTTTGTCTTTTTGCAATTTCTTGGGCCGCTTCTCACAGCATATGGAGGTTCCCAGGCTAGGGGTTGAATTGGAGCTGTAGCCGCTAGCCTACGCCAGAGCCATAGCAACGCGAGATCTGAGCCACGTTTGCAACCTACACCACAGCTCACAGCAACACCGGATCATTAACCCACTGAGCAAGGCCAGGGATTGAACCCACAACCTCATGGTTCCTAGTCGGATTCATTAACCACTGAGCTACGACGGGAACTCCCCCATTAGATTTTGATATAACCATTTGTATGTGTAAAGAATTGGTTTTGTTCCTGGTCTTTTAATTTCAAATGCATTTTCAGTGTTCTGCACTTGTCCTCACCTCATCTCATGCTTGCTAGTTTTGATATCATATTTGTCAATGGGTAATTTACTACATTTATATTATGCTTTCCTTTACCAGTGATTTTTCTTTCTTTCCTTCCTGTTTTCCCTTTTCTTCCTTGCTTTCTTTTTCTTTCTTTCTCTCTTTCTCTCTTTATTTTATTTATTTATTTATTTGTCTTTTTAGGGCCACAGTCTCGGCATATGGAAGTTCCCAGGCTAGGGGTCAAATCAGAGATGTAGCCATCAGCCTACGCCACAGTCACAGCAACACCAGATCAAAGCCACGACTATGACTTACACCACAGCTTGTGGCAATGCCGGATCCTTAATCCACTGAGTGAGGCCATGGATTGAACTATCTCTTAGGACATTTGTCAGATTCATTTCTGCTAAGCCATGATGGGAACTCCACCAGTGATTTTTCTCACGTGTAATTTTCTTATTTCTGATGATGACTTTTTTCTGCCTAGAGAAGTTCCTTTACTAGTTGTTGTGAGCTGGTTTGAAGGTGCTGAATTCGCTTAGATTTTGCTTGTCTAAAATCTTTGGATCTATCCATCAAATCTGAATGAGATCCTTGCTGGGCAGAGTATTTTTTGTTTCAGGTTCCTCCCCTTCATTACCTTAAATGTATCTCGCCACTCCATTGCAGCTTGCAGAGTTTCTGTTGAAAAATCAGCTGTTAGACTTACGGGGATTCCTTTTTATGTTATTTGTTGCTTTTCCTTTGTGGCTTTGATGTTTTTTAATTACTTAATGAATTTTATTACATTTGTAGGTGTATTGTGGCTTTGATTTTTTTGTTTTGGTTTTTAATTTTTCTCACTTTTGATTAGTATGTGTCTCACCGGGTTTCTCCTCCAGTTTATCCTGTATGGAATTCTCTGTGCTTCCACAAGTGAGGGAATGTTTCCTTTGCCATATTAGGAAAGTTTCAGTCTCTAATCTCTTCAAATATTTTCTCTGGCCATTTCTCTCTCTCTTCTCCTTCTGGAAGCCCAATGATGTAAATGTTGGTACATTTAATGTTGTCCCAGAGGTTCAGTTAGACTCTCCTCAATTCTTTTTATTCTTTTTTCTTTATTCTTTTTCGTGGCCGTCTTCTACCTCAATTTCTCCTACTGCCAATTTCTTCTTTTGCCAATATATAAGCTAACTGTGAATTAACAGACATGTCAGTTAACATTTGTCTTATCAATTCAAGTGTTCTTATGCTAAGTGCATATATATTTACAGTTGTCTTATCTTCTTGGATCCATCCCTTCATCATGATATAGTGTCCTTTTTTGTTTCTTGCAATAGTTTTCATTTTGCAGTCTATTTTTTCTAGCATCAGTATTGCTGATCCATTTCATTTAGATAGCTCTGAAATACCACTTCAAAGAGGCAGGGGGGGGATGTATCTATGTAATTTTGGTGAAGGTGCAAGTTACATGCAACCATGCATACAACCTCTGCAGAAGGTTGCTGATAGTCTTGTGAAAGTTACTGCTAGCCACAAGGAGAAGACATCACCATGAAGGACTATAGTGACTTTCTAGATACAAAGAGATGCAAGAATTGGGCTCATAAAATATTCTCCTGAAAATATCTAACTATCTGAAGAACTGTTTTGCCAGTTTTCCCTGAACACAGGGTTGTGTAGAAAAGTGTCGGGGAGGCTACAAAATTACAGCTCCTTGAGCAAAAGTTCCACAAGGTAGAAGGGTGCATGTGGAATATTAAACAATACTAATGTTACATATGCCATATTTTAGAATCCATATATAAGTGATCTCATTTGGCATTTGTCTTTCTCTTTCTGAATCACTTTACTTAGTATGAGAATCTCTAGTTGCATCCATGTTGCTTCAAATGGCATTATTTTGTCCTTTTTTAAATGTCTGAGTAGTGCTACATTGTATATATATATACCCAATCTTTTCAATCCATTCATCTGTTGATTAACATTTAGGTGGCTTCCAAGTCTTGTCTTCTGTGAATATTGCTGCAACAGAGCAGTGCATGTATTTTTTTTAATTATAGTTTTGTCCAGATATATACCTGGGAGTGGGATTCCTGGTTCATAGGGCCGTTGTATTTTTAGTTTTCTGAGAAATATTCATACAATTTCCATAGTGATTGTACCAATTTATTTTCCCACCAACAATGAAGGAGGGTTTCCTTTTTTCTCCACACATTCTCTAGCATTTATTATTTCTAGCCCTGTTAATGGTGGCCATTCTGGCAGGTGTGAGATGGTACCTCACTGTAGTTTTGATTTTTATTTCTCTAACAATTAGTGATGTTGAGCATCTTTTCATGTGCCTAATGGTCATCTGTATATCTTCTTTGGAGAAATGTCTATTTAGGTCTTGTGCCCATTTTTCTACTGGGTTTTTTGTTTTCTGTAGTTGTTGAGTTGTATGAATTGTTTGTATATTTTGAAGATTAGACCCTTGTCAGTTGAATGTATCTACAAAACAGAAACAGACTCACAGACATAGAGAACAGACTTGTGGTTGCCAAGGGGGAGTAGGAAGGAAGTGGGATATATGGGGAGTTTGGGGTTATTATATGCAAACTATTACATTTAGAATGGGTTGGCAATGAGGATTAGCACAGGGAACTGTATCCAATCTCTTGGGATATAACATGATAAACAATAGTATGAGCAAAAGAATGTATATATATGTATGTCTGAGTCTCTATGCTGTATAGTAGAAATTGACAGAACACTATAAATAAACTCTCCTTTAATAAAAAATTAAATTAAAAAATCTAATGTTACTGATTAGGAAACAATTACGTGCCAAGAACTGGGCTGTGTTTTCTATTCTTGTCTTTTCTTTTTCTTTCTACATTTGCAGTTGTGGCATATGGAAGTTCTGGGCCAGGGTTTGAATTAGAATTGCAACTGAGGCCAGCATCACAGCCACAGTAACAACATATCTGAGCTGCATCTGTGACCTAAGCCATAGCTTGCAGCAATGCTGAGTCCTTAACCCACTGAGCAAGATCATGAATTGAGCCTGCATCTTCATAGAGACAACATATAAAAAGTTGGGTTTTATATGTATGGACTACTCGAGAAAGCTCACCAGAAAACCCATTAGGCAAGATTCACTAGAAATGGAAACAGAGGAGAGGAGGACCCTTCTACCCAGGAGGGTTTTCTGCAACACATCCTATCATTTTGCCCATCAACACTGGGAAGAAAGATGGTTCTGGAGTGCAGGCATGTGTGCTCCTGCTGAAGAAAATGCTTCTGCTCTCCTGGGAGTGGATGCTGTCCTCATGGGGAGGAGGGAACCCCTTCACCCTGGGGTCCATCTCCCTGCACGGGCACCACAGCTGCCCCCTGTGGGGAGGGTGCTGGGCTCCTCGTGTCCCAGGCTGCTAGTCAGAGTCCAGGGACAGGGAGCAGGTGACAGTTTGGATGGATGAACACAGGAATGATTGAGCTGTCAATGAAGGGGTCGGCATGCAGGCCTTCCTCACATATTAATACAAACCTTATTTCTGTGAAAATAAAAATGAGAAAGATCAAATCTGGGGATGGAGATTCCGGATTACCGAGGAACTCACAAAACTTCAGGAGCACAAGTGCGATTTTTTTTTTTCTGTTTTTTTAGGGCTGTACCAGCGGCATATGGAGGTTTCCAGGCTAGGGGTTGATTTGGAGCTGTAGCCGCCAGCCTACATCACAGCTACAGCAGTGCCAGATCCGTGTGGGGTCTTTGACCTACAACAGAGTTCATGACAACGCCAGATCCTTAACCCACTCAGCAAGGTCAGGGATCGAACCCATGTCCTCATGGATACTAGTCAGATTTGTTACCACTGAGCCATGACAGGAACTCCCCAGGGAGATTTATTTAAACTACAGTACAGGCTTTCCCAAGGCAAACTTTTGATTCACTCCATCCATAGAAGCCTGCCCCTCTATATGTCCTGGCGCTGCCTTGTCACATCCCCTTCCCGACCCCTCCAACACCCCCATGAAGCCCCCACCTCCTGAAGGAGAGAAGCTTCTTGTCTGTGGCCTGAGAAACTGCAAGGCTGAGAATTGCAAACTTTGAGAACATTTGGAAATCCAGAAACCAAAGACAGGAAACAAACCCTTGTGTGAAGGGTTGTCTTTCAGTGAATTACAGTGAGGGAACTGATCTGCTAAGGAGGAAACCATGACAAAGAAGCAGCTTGTCTGAGATGGTTAGGCACCAGTTTGCCCATGAATGTTCACTGAGTGACAGGCAAGGGGGTGGCTGCCTTTCCTGCTACACTCAGTGTCCCAGGTCGAAGGGCACTTGGCATCAACCCTGGGCCTGAGGTGATGTGGCTTCCGGGCAGGACAGGGGGGACTGGCTATCCAAGGTCAACAGGAGTGACCACAGCCATGCCATATAGTTCTGCCTGGGCAGGATTCTGACTTAGAGGCTTTCAGTCATAATCCCACAAATCGTGGCATAGCCCCATTGTCATTAGCCAAGCACATACACCAAGGGGAAGATGGAATTAAACAATCTCTCAAAGGAAAAGCCAACTCTGTTCAGCAATTTGACTTGAGAAAACAAAATGAGGGGATTCAGTGGTATTGAACCCAAGTAGGATCCATGAGGATACATGTTCGATCCCTGGCCTCACTCAGTAGATTAAATGTTCTGACATTGCCGTGAGCTCCGGTGTAGGTGGCAGACACAGCTGGGATCCTGAGTTGCTGTGGCTGTGACAGCACAGCTCTGATTAGACCCCTGGCCTGGGAACATCGCCATGCCAGAGGTGTGGCCCTAAGAAGACAAAAAAAAAATACATATATATATGTATTTTCATATATTTTGTATTTCTTTATATATATATATAAAGAAAAGAAAAATAAATACATAAATAAAAAGAAAAACAAAATGAGGATTTTCCAAGGTAATACTGAGTTAAGACTTCCCGTCGTGGCGCAGTGGTTAACGAATCCAACTAGGAACCATGAGGCTGCAGGTTCAATCCCTGGCCTTGCTCAGCAGGTTAAGGATCCAGCTTTGCTGTGAGCTATGGTGTCGGTCACAGATGCGGCTTGGATCCCCATTGCTGTGGCTCTGGGGTAGGCCAGCAGCAAAAACTCCGATTAGATTAGACCCCTAGACCAGGAACCTCCATTTGCCTCAGGAGCTGCCCTAGAAAAGGCAAAAAGACCAAAAAAAAAAAAAAAGAAAAGAAAGTTATACTGAGTTAGAAACAAGATCACTGATTGAATTAGAGAGGATTAAGGTGGGAGTGTCTTCCAGGCCCTGGAAGGAAGATGTAATCAGAGAGAAAGATTATGAGCCATCACCATGATCAGGTCATCACCCCAGGCTGATTGAATCTGCAGTCTGTCCAATGAGAAGAAGGAAAGGACCCTCCCTACAGGCTTTATAAGGCCAAGGGATCCGATTCTGACCCCAGCAGTGAACAGAGAAGAGGGGTTGGTCCTGGGCTCCAACCTGGACCTAGGAAGGCCCTCGGGCTGTGAGGAGTGAGGAGCCCAGAGTGACGGTGGGGGAGCCAAGACTGCCCCCAGGCCTCCAGGACACAGAACAGCTCCCCCAGCACAGAGCCAAGACCAAGCTGCGTGGACAGGTAAGCACAGACCTGGGGCAGGGCCAGACTCTTGGTTGGGACTGTGTGGGGACAGGTGAGCTGCCCAGGGTCATGGGGTCACCTGGGAGGTCTGACAGGGCTGGAGGAGCTCAGTGGGTCCATTTGGAACAGACTGTATGGACAGCAGAGAGGACAATTTCCAACCTTCTTTACCCAGAAGCAGCCCTGTACAATTAATTTGAAGTAATTCACTAGGCATCTAAAAATTTCAACTCAAATATTTTTAAAAGAAGAAGTGTAATCATGGGTGGGAGCTTGTAGTGGTGACATACTCAGTATCATAATGGGAGTCCCCTTGTGGTGCAGTGGGGTAAGGGTCCAGCATCCTCACTGTAGGGGTTTGGTCCCTGCTGTGGCATGGGGTTCAGTCCCTGGCCCCAAAAGTTCCACATGCTGTGGGCAAGGCCAAAAAAAAATAATAATATGAAGTCTAATACTATATTTGCCTCTTAAAATAAGTATCAGTAGCCTTTTATGGGATAATTTATTATTAGGTATTTTATTATTTAGTATTATAAGTATTTTCTTATTTTATTCTATTTTATTTTATTTTATTATTTTCCAAATAGAATAATAGTATTTTTTCATGTTTTTGAACTTGCACGCGATTCCCATCAATTACTTCTTTTTTTTTTTTTTTTGTCTTTTGTCTTTGTTGTTGTTGCTATTTCTTGGGCCGCTCCTGCGGCATATGGAGGTTCCTGGGCTAGGGGTCAAATCGGAGCTGTAGCCACCGGCCTACGCCAGAGCCACAGCCAATGCAGGATCCGAGCCACGTCTGCAACCTACACCACAGCTCACGGCAACGCCGGATGGTTAACCCACTGAGCAAGGGCAGGGACCGAACCCGCAACCTCATGGTTCCTAGTCGGATTCGTTAACCACTGCGCCACGACGGGAACTCCCATCAATTACTTCTAATGGTCATCTATAGGTTCTGCCTCCTCTTTTGGTTCTGCCACATTTTGGTGGCTTTTGCTCTGTGGGTGTCCATCCCTGATGTCCTTTCCCCTCTAAGGACACCCATCAAGGTTTCCTAAGGGCTTTTCCACAGCAGTCTCCTTTTAACTTAATTAGCACTTTACATATCTTACCACCACATAGGATCCTGTCCTGTCTATTGGGAGTTACAGCTTCAACATATGAACTGTGGAGGAGACACAAATCAGCCCCCAACATCACACGAGTCCATCCAGAGAGGGGTGCCCCATTTCTTACTGATCCTTATCACTGTGAAGTGATTCAGATGTATAAAGGTTCTTACCTGCAACAGAGTATAAGAGTATGTGTAAGCATAGGAACACTTATAAGTACCCTATATTTAAAAAAAAACAAAAAACAAAAAACTACTTTTATTTTATTTTTTTTTTACTTTTTAGGGCCACACCTGAAGCATATGGAGGTTCCCAGGATAAGGGTCTAATCGGAGCTGTAGCTGCTGGCCTACACCACAGCCACAGCAATGCCAGAGCTGAGCCGCATCTGCAACCTACACCACAGCTCACAGTAACACCAGATCTTTAACCCACTGAGCCAGGCCAGGGATCGAACCCACAACCTCATGATTCCTAGGTGGATTCGTTTCCACTGCACCACAACAGGAACGCCTACCAAAAATATATTAATTAAACTTTAAAAAAAAAATCACCAGATACTCATTATCTTAGCTAGATAAAATTAAGCCTTTGTTTGGGAGTTCCCATCATGGCTCAGCTGAAACGAATCCAACCGGCATCCATGAGGATGCAGGTTCAATCCCTGGCCTCGCTCAGTGGATTAAGTATCTGGTGTTGCCATGAGCTGTGGTGTAGGTCGCAGATGCAGCCCAGACCCCATGTTGCTGTGGCTGTGGTATAGGCCAACAGCTGTAGCTCCGATTCAACCCCTAGCCTGGTAACCTCCATATGCTGCAGGAGTGGCCCAAAATAAATAAATAAATAATTACACCTAGTTTGGAAATGCACACATTTGAATCCAGACAAATACTTTGGTCAAATATTCTTAATTATATTATCTTTATCTCTTCTCCCCTCATCCTTTTCTTGCAGGCACCAGGTGAGCTGTGCCATAGAGCCGCCCATGTCTGGATTGTGCTGATCCTGTCTCCGTGCTATTGATGTGTATACCGCCCTGGAGCTCTCTCTGAGGGTGAGGACTACCTAGCAAACTTCCATTTCAGCCCCTTGAGTAAAAGGGGACCGAAGTGACAAAGGAAGCAGAGAGTGACGGGGACTCTAAGTCCTCCTGGCTGCTTGTGTGGAGTTGAAGGGCAGGGATAGAAATAGTCCTGAGGAAGCACAGCTCCCTGCAGATCCCGGCCAACCTCCTGGCAGCCAGGACGGAACAGAGAGAAGGCTGAAGACGAAAAGCTTCTCCCTTGTCTGTCTGAAGGAGTGTCCTCAGAAAGAAACCCTCCTTGGACAATGGCCCAGGCAGCCTCCCTGGCACAGCTCCAAGCAGAAGCCAGCTGCCCCATCTGCCTGGATTACCTGCGAGACCCAGTGACCACTGACTGTGGGCACAACTTCTGTCACTCGTGCCTCCTCCAGCGCTGGGAGGGTCTGCAGGGTGACTTCCCCTGTCCTGTGTGCCTCCAGCACTGCCCTGACAGGAGCCTCAGGAGGAACACCCAGCTCTGTCGCATGGTTGATGTTGTGAAGCAGCTTCCCAACACAAGGCGCAAGAGGAAGCGGCAGGAAGAGAAACCGCTATGTGAGAAGCACCATCAGTCTCTCAGCCTGTTTTGTGACGAGGACCTGGAACTGCTGTGTCCCCAGTGCCGGGTCTCCTCTGACCACTGTGATCACCCCTTGGTGCCCATGGAACAGGCTGCAGCCTGTCATAGGAAGAGGCTCAAAGACTCCATTGAGCACCTTACAAAGCACCTTGAAGAGGACTATAAGTCATTAGAAATGCAAGTCTCAAAATCATATGAGTTGATGTGGGAGGTAGAGAATCAAAAGAGCAAACTGCAGTTGGAAGTTGAACATATGAAGCATTTCTTGGGTAAGATGCATGATGACATTCATTTCAGGTTACTAAAGGAAGAGAAGAGGGTTCAAGATAAAATGATTGAGAAAAATAACCAACTATCAGGTCACATATCCATGTTGAAAACTCTGCTTGATTACATAAACGATAAATGTGTGCAGCCTGACACAAATTTACTGATGGGCATTGAAAAGGTCCACAGCACATTTGAAAACCTGGAGAGCCCAGCAGGCTTTTCCTTTGAATTAAACAAGGAGATTTTCACTCTCCCCACACAATATTTTGGCCTGCACAAAATGATCAGTACATTTCAGGACCATCTGACACTTGATGCTGAAACTGCTCACCGCAATCTCATCATTTCACAAGATGGGAAAACAGCAACATTTCAAACGAGGAGACCAAACCGTGCTCGGAAATCCAAGGCCTTTACTTCTCACCCAGCTGTCTTGGGTTCTGAGGGATTTGATGCTGGCAGGCATTTTTGGCAGGTTGAAGGAAGAGGCCTGGGTGAATGGTCCTTAGGTGTGTGTAAAGGATCTTTCCCCAGAAATGTTCCTAAACCACCAACCCCAGACAATGGCTGCTGGCAAATTCAGGTCTGGGCTACTACACCTGACACAGGGGTTTCAGGCAACTCCTGTCACATTGGTGTTTTTCTGGACTATGAGTTGGGAGAAGTTTCTTTTTACAACTTGTTTGATAGATCTAATTTATATACATTCAGTGCCATTTTTACAGGAAAACTTATGCCCTACTTCTCTGTTAGACCTTCTTCCACATCACTTAAACTAAGAATAGTTGATGAGGAATGAGCTCCCTGGGAAGACATTCTGTGTGTTCTACTTTCTTCCTGTGTTGGGGAAAGTCCTTATAATAGTGTTCTTTTTGTATTCAGGAATCTTTGTAATAACGAGTCTGAGGCCATCTTTGATGTCTGATTGATTTTTTTAATCCTCACCCTCTGTCTTAATCTCTGCCCCACATCTGGGCAAGCTCTCAGGACAGCTTGGTGTCCCTTCTCTGGGCTTAGGAGGGGGGTTCTAACCCAAGATGTCCCTTCCTGCAGAGGCAACCTTCCCAACCAGGAAATCCTCCCCAAGTTAGTGGCTTTTCTCCCTTCTTTCAGGTCATTTTTGGACCACTGGCCATCCTGACTCCTCAAAATCCATCATAATTGAAAATAAATCATATCTTACCCACTGCATTAGCAGTCTTGGTACCAGAACCAAATTTTGTATAGTGTGGGTTTTGCCTCTGTGGTTTGACCGCAATCATGTTTAGAATATTGTATTATCCTAGTTTATTTTTCAGAATTATTGTATGTTTGTTTGTTGGTTTGCTTTTTATGGTCACAGGTGCAGCATATGGATGTTGCCAGGCAAGGGGTGAATTAGAGCTGCAGCTGCCAGCCTACACCACAGCCACGGCAACACCAGATCTAGCCATGTCTGCAACCCACACCACAGCTCATGGCAATGCCAGATCCTTAACCCACTGCGAGAGGCCAGGGATGGAACCATCGTCCTCATAGATACTAGCCGGGTTTGTACCCACTGAGCCACAACAGAAAGTTCCTTTTTCAGATATTCTGATCCAAGGAGACATCATTTTTTGTTTTTCCACCACCATAAAAAGATAGTTTAAGCCTTTGTTTTCTAAAATTAAAATATATTTGTGATTCCCAGTTTCTCCTGAGGAATGTAAAGGAATCCATTAAAAATTTTAAGAAATTTTCCTTTTCTTTAAAGTTTCAAAATATAAACTGTACAATATAATATTAGCCTTTCTCTGTCTGGATTACTTCATATACTATGAAAATCTCTTTATCCATGTTGTTGCAAATGACATCATTTCATTATTTTTTATGGCTGAATATTGCTCCTGTGTGTGTGTGTGTGTGTGTGCCACATCTTCTATATCCTTATATTTGTTGATGGATATTTATTTTACAACACTGTCTTGGTTTTTGGAAATAGTGTTGCTGCAACACTGGGGAGCATGTGTCTTTTCAAATTGTGATTTTCTCTGGATATATGCCCAGGATGGGATTGCAGGATCATTTGGTAACTCTATTTTTATTTTTTTAAGGAACCTCCATACTCTTCTTATAATGACCATTCCAATTTACATTCCCACAAACCATGTAGGTGTGGCTTTTTCTCCTCACCCTCTTCAGTATTTATTAATTACAGACTTCTTGGTGATGGGCATTTTAATGGGTTAAGTGATAACTCACAATTTTGATTTGTATTTCTCCATAATTACCAATTTTGAGCATTTTTTTCATGTGCCTGTTGACCATCTAAATGTCTTCTTTGGAAAAATGTCTATTTCAGTGTTCCTCCCATTATTTGATTGGGTTGTTTGCTTTTGTGATATTGAGCTGTATTGAAATGGAGTTTTAACTAAAGAACAACCCCCCGCCCCTTGGCTAAGAAGGCAGCTGCAAGCCTTTCCAGCTGTGCTCATCACTATGCCACCCTTCTTGTGATAATGTAACAACTGTGTGCCCTATGTCCAAGCCAGCAGCCCTGCTAATCAGGTACCCAGCATTGCTTATCAGTTCTGCTTCTGTAACCTTGCTTGCTCAGTTTCTTAGGGAGGAACACTGTCTGCTTGGGGATGGGGGGAGGTCCAGGATGCTTACATGGGAAAATCAAGACCTTGTAGTGTATAAAAGTTACTGAGAACAAAGACCTGGTGCTCAGACTCTGGAGGTGACTCCTCTGATCCCGCACCGGTGCGGAATAAACCTTGCTTTTCCATATCTCCGAGTGCTGTTTGTCTCCTTCCATTGCCACAGTTTTTGCAGTTTCCGCAACATTTTTGGTGCATTGGCCAGGAAGCCGACAACCGAGCTGGCCTCTTGTGCCACTGTCTTCGGGGAACCGGGGGAGGCCACAGTCGCCGGCCTGGTGACAGGTGGATAGCACGCATCAGCCATTTTGCCGGATCCAGACCCTCGCTCGGGCCGTGGCCTTGGCCCACACCGCTTCCCGAACGGACTCAGAAGGAGCGTGGAAACAGGTTCCTGGACAGGGCGTCAGACTGGTGAGTGCCTCGGGGACATCTGCCCAAGTCAGGACCCAGCATACGGCAGAAGGAGAGACTGATCACCTCTCAGTGACCAAAGGGCCACTCAGGTCAGGGTTTGCTCCCTTGGGATCGGGAGACTTGTCAATTCTGGTGTGTGTGTGTGAGTGACTGGAGAGAATGAGAGCCCATGCTCCACTGTCTTTGGACTACGGAGCCAGAGTGAGTCCTAACCTGCAGTTCCACGGCAACCCTCATACGGCTTATGGTGGCCCTCTTCGGGGGGATCCTGACGTTGGGGTTTATACAGTCCCACCTATGCTAAAAGGCGCCTGAAATATCTCCTCCAGGGGAGCGGTCAGGTGGATGAAGCAATTGTTACCTGAGGCCTTGTCCTCACTGTTTGTCTTGCATCGCCAGCACAGGGTGGGACTTCACACAATGGATAAATTGGCTTCCAAGCCCACTGTCTTAGAGTATATGGTTAAGAATTTTAAGAAAGGATTTTCTAGAGATTATGGTGTTAAGCTGAGTCCTGGAAAACTGTGTACCCTCTGTACCCTAGAGTGGCCTCCCTTTGGTGTTGGCTGGCCTCCAGATGGGACCTTAGATGTGTTCACAGTTGCAGCAGTATATAATGTTATAACAGGAGACCCTGGACACCCAGACCAATTTCTGTATATTGATCAATGGTTGGAAATTGTCTATTTGAGGCCCCCATGGGTTCGGTTCTGCACCACAGACCAGGGACAGTGTAGGGTGCCAGTAGCCCAGTCCAAGAAGAAAACCTTGTCTCAAAAGAAGGTGCCACCTATTTATCAAGGGGAACCTGAGGACTCGCCCCCTATGCCACCACCTTATGTGCTGCCGGCCCCACCTCCTTGAGCCGAAGGTCCCCAGATGCCAGATAGCCCACTGCCTTCTGTTTCTCCTCCTCCTTCTGCCTCTGAAGTTCCCAAGGTGATATCACCCCTGTAGCCAAATTCTCCAGAACCTATGAGCAGGCGTCTCCAGTCAGCTCAGGGAGCAGCCACTCCAGCATTACAAATGCCCTTACGGGAGACACGGGGACCACAGCAAGTCACCTCCCAATGGGACCATACAAGAGGAGGGACGTTTTTATTATTACCAGCCCTTTTCCACTGCCGATCTCCTCAACTGGAAACACCCTACCCCCTCATATTCTAAAAAGCCTCAGGCGCTGATTGATCTCTTAGAATTCATTTTCCAGACACACTGTCCCACCTGGGTAGACTGCCGGCAACTCCTTTTTACTCTATTTGACACTGAAGAGCACTGGCGAATTGTAACAGAAGCCCCCAAATGGCTTCAGGCCAATGCAGGGGGTTGAGCAGACTTGGCAAACTGGGTGAGGGAAGCCTTCCCAGAAGAAAACTCCCACTGGGACTATGGCACTGAAGAAGGGAAATGTAACCTAGAGAGGTACCGGCAGGCCTTCCTACAGAGTGCAAAAGCTGGGGCTAAAAAGCCCACTAATATAGCTAAGATCAGTGAGATACTACAAGAGCCAAATGAAAGCCCAGCCAAATTCTATGAGAGACTATGTGAGGCTTTCCGAACCTACACCCCTTTTGATCCCGAGGCCCCTGAGAACCAACGGATGATAAATGCTGCCTTTGTGGGACAAGCCCAATCAGATATCTGTAAAAAGCTACAGAAATTAGAAGGTTTTGCAGGAGAGAATGCCACTAAACTGTTGGAAATAGCCAACAAGGTTTTTATTAACCGAGACCAGGTGGCCCGCCGTGATGCAGAAAAGAGAATGAAACAAAGTGACTCTTCTGGCAGCCGCCCTGTCAAAACCGGTGCCCCCAGTGGGACCACCCCGTAGGGGACAAGGCACAAGGCCAGGGAAAAGGAGTCCCCTGGAACATGACCAATGCACTTACTGCAAAGAAAAGGGACATTGGAAAAATGAATGCCCCAACCATCCTGAGAAAAAGACCAAGGCCCCACCTAGCCGGTACCGATCTGAACCATTCAGCACCAACCTGATCGGCCTAGATGAGTCTGATTAGGGGGGACCAGGCTCTCTCCAACTGGGCCGCTGAGAGCCTATGGTCAGAATTCAAGTAGGGTGCCACCCCATAGACTTTATGGTTTACACAGGTGCCGAACTTTCTGTGGTTACACAACCTGTGGCTCCCCTCTCGGGGAAAGAAACCACCATTGTTGGGGCCACAGGTAACCAAACCCACAGGCCCTTCTGCCGTCCTCGACAATGTCGGTTAGGAGGCCATGAAGTAATACATGAATTTCTTTACCTGCCTGACTGCCCAGTCCCCCTGATGGGAAGAGACCTGCTGGCTAAAATGGGGGTACAAATTTCCTTTTCTACTGATGGATTGGCCCAACTTAAATTGACAGAACCCCCCTCTCCTTTAATCATGGCTCTTGCTGTAAAAAGAGAAGAGGAATGGCGCTTGTACTCTCCCCCTTCAGAAATGGGGACAATTCCCCCAGAACTAGAGACTAAATACCCATTGGTTTGGGCTGAAGGAAACCCACCAGGACTGGCAAAATGCCATGCTCCTGTCTTGATTGATCTAAAACCCGGAGCTCAACTGGTAAAGCTACAGCAATACTCAATTCCCAGAGAAGCTCGACTGGGAATCCAGGTTCACCTGGATAGGCTGCTTCAGCATGGACTGTTAATAAAATATCAGTCCCCTTGGAACACCCCTTTACTGCCCGTGAAAAAATAGGGAACACAGGACTACCTTCCAGTACAGGATTTGAGAGCCATAAATGAAACAACAGTCACATTACACCCATCCGTCCCTAACCCGGATACCCTGCTAGGGCTGATCCCCTCCACTGCTGAGTGGTTTACTTGCCTGGACTTAAAAGATGCCTTTTTCTGCCTCTGGGTGGCACCTGCCAGTCAGCCCATGTTTGCTTTTGAATGGGAGAATCCACATACAGGGACAAAGGAACAGCTCACCTGGACTAGACTCCCACAAGGATCCAAAAACTCTCCCACTCTTTTTAGCGGCAACTTAGCTGCTGACCTGGCTGAATTTCCTGGACAAAAACTGGGCTGTGTTTTGCTACAGTATGTTGATGACCTCTTACTGGCTGGCACCATGGAGGCTCAGTGCCTAGAAGGAACAAGAGCTCTCCTTTCCCTACTGATGGAGGCAGGATATCGGGTATCAAAGAAAAAGACACAAATCTGCAAAAAACAAGTCAAGTATCTGGGCTTCAACATCATGCAGGGCCAACGAATGCTGGGGACTGAAAGAAAGCAGGCAGTTTGTGCCATTCCTGTCCCTACCACCCGCCGGAAGGTTCGCGAGTTCCAAGGGGCAGCAGGATTCTGCCAGATATGGCCCTGGGTTTTCAGACCTGGCCAGGCCTCTGCATGAGGCTCTAAAAGGGGAAGAAAAGGCTCCCCTTGAATGGGGACCAAGCCAGGAGACAGCCTTTCAGACAATCAAAACCAAACTCACTGAGGCTCCAGCCTTGGGACTTCCTGATGTAACCAGAGAATTTAACCTTTTTGTTCATTAGAAAAATGGGATGGCTTTGGGAGTCTTAACTCAAGAATTTGGGCCTTGGCAGAGGCCAGTGGCATATCTGTCTAAACAAATTGACTCAGTTGCTGCCAGATGGCCTCCCTGCCTCCGAGCACCGGCAGCTACCACCTTGTTGGTAAGAGAGGCTGACAAGTTGACCCTGGGACAAAATCTCAATGTTAAAGTCCCACACTCAGTTGTAACCCTAATGGATACCAGGGGCTACCATTGGCTCACACATGCACGAATGACTCAATATCAAGGGTTACTATGTGAAAATCCACAGGTAAAACTGGAGGTTGTATGAACTCTGAACCCAGCCACCTTTCTGCCAGATGAAGAGGGGCCCCCAGACCATAACTGCCTGGAGGATGGGTAGAGGCCTTCCCTACCCGAACTGAAAAGACAAGGGAAGTAACCAAGGCACTCCTGAGAGACATTATTCCTAGATATGGAATGCCTCTGACCATTGGGTCAGATAATGGACCGGCATTTGTGGCCGAAACAGTACAACAGGTGGCAAAAGCTTTATAGATCCGATGGAAACTACACTCTGCTTATCGCCCTCAAAGTTCAGGGAAAGTAGAATGCATGAACCGGACCCTTAAACAGACACTGGCAAAGTTATGTCAGGAAACTGGCTTGCCCTGGGTAGACATGTTGCCAGTGGCCCTACAAAAATTGAGATGTTCACCCTGAACAGGAATAGTATTCTCGCCATTTAAAATATTATATGGGGAGTTCCCGTCGTGGCGCAGTGGTGAACGAATCCGACTAGGAACCATGAGATTGCGGGTTCGGTCCCTGCCCTTGCTCAGTGGTTAACGATCCGGCGTTGCCGTGAGCTGTGGTGTAGTTGGCAGACGCGGCTCGGATCCCGCGTTGCTGTGGCTCTGGTGTAGGCCGGTGGCTACAGCTCCGATTTGACCCCTAGCCTGGGAACCTCCATATGCCAAGGGAGCGGCCCAAAGAAATAGCAAAAAGACAAAAAAAATAAATAAATAAAAAATAAAATAAAATATTACATGGGAGGCCACCTCCACTAATCAGTTTAAAAGAAAACACCAGGGAGTTGGGAGACTGGGAATTACACAAACAATTACAAGGACTGGGGCTCACTATTTCTCAGATACATAAATGGCTCACAGACAGAATATCTGTGTCCTTAGGTATAACAGTACACCCCCACAAGCCGGGGAACCAGATGTGGATAAAGGACTGGAAAAAGGAGCCTTTGAGGCCAGTATGGAAGTGCCCCTATGCTGTAATTCTAACCACCCCCCACTGCTCTTAAAGTAACAGGAATAGATGCTTGGATCCATCATTCTAGAGTTAAACCGGCTGGTCCAGCTGACGACCGTGGAGAGTGGGAGACTGCCCTCCATCCGGAGAGACCTCTTCGCCTGACAATACAGAGAAGGAGACGACAATCTCAAAGCCCTGCTCTGACCACACCGGAAGCTGGTCAGTCAACGCACGGCTGAAGCTTGAGGAATCAGCAGCCTGTGAGCCCAATGGTAGGAGGGGTTTGTTGAAAATTTAACTTAAGTAATTGCTGTCTACAAAGAGATGACACTGAAAAGGGTGGTAGAAGAAATTGCTGACCGCATGACTAAACTAGCCCATGTGCCTGCACAACTTGGAAAGGATGGGATGCAGACAGTCTCTTTGGTAAATGGTTTCTCTTGGTTGGGAGGAATTAAGACAATGGTCGGAATAATCATGGTTATACTCGCAGGGTGCCTACTTGTTCCCTGCCTTGTACCTCTCCTGATAAATATTATAAAAGGGTTTTATAAGAACCATGGTTGAAAGAAAAACAGCCTCCCACTTGCTACTTATTAGAAGCTACCAAAGGGTTATGACTGATGATGATGTGTAAAGGGTGCAGATGCACCCTGAACATCAAGAGGGGGGAATGAAATGGAGTTTTAACTAAAGAACAACCCCCCCCGCCCCTTGGCTAAGAAGGCAGCTGCAAGCCTTTCCAGCTGTGCTCATCACTATGCACCCTTCTTGTGATAATGTAACAACTGTGTGCCCTATGTCCAAGCCAGCAGCCCTGCTAATCAGGTACCCCAGCATTGCTTATCAGTTCTGCTTCTGTAACCTTGCTTGCTCAGTTTCTTAGGGAGGAACACTGTCCTGCTTGGGGATGGGGGAGGTCCGGGATGCTTACATGGGAAAATCAAGACCTTGTAGTGTATAAAAGTTACTGAGAACAAAGACCTGGTGTTCAGACTCTGGAGGTGACTCCTCTGATCCCGCACCGGTGCGGAATAAACCTTGCTTTTCCATATCTCCGAGTACTGTTTGTCTCCTTCCATTGCCACAGTTTTTGCGGTTTCCGCAACATTTTTGGTGCATTGGCCAGGAAGCCGACAACCGAGCTGGCCTCTTGTGCCACCGTCTTCGGGGAACCGGGGGAGGCCACAGTCGCCGGCCTGGTGACAGGTGGATAGCACACATCGGCCATTTTGCCGGATCCAGACCCTCACTCGGGCCGTGGCCTTGGCCCACACCGCTTCCCGAACGGACTCAGAAGGAGCGTGGAAACAGGTTCCTGGACAGGGCGTCAGACTGGTGAGTGCCTCGGGGACATCTGCCCAAGTCAGGACCCACCATACGGCAGAAGGAGAGACTGATCACCTCTCAGTGACCAAAGGGTCACTCAGGTCAGGGTTTGCTCCCTTGCGATCGGGAGACATGTCAATTCTGGTGTGTGTGTGTGAGTGACTGGAGAGAACGAGAGCCCATGCTCCACTGTCTTTGGACTACGGAGCCAGAGTGAGTCCTAACCTGCAGTTCCACGGCAACCCTCATACGGCTTATGGTGGCCCTCTTCGGGGGGATCCTGACGTTGGGGTTTATACAGTCCCACACTATGCTAAAAGGCCGCCTGAAATATCTCCTCCAGGGGAGCGGTCAGGTGGATGAAGCAATTGTTACCTGAGGCCTTGTCCTCACTGTTTGTCTTGCATCGCCAGCACAGGGTGGGACTTCACACAATGGATAAATTGGCTTCCAAGCCCACTGTCTTAGAGTATATGGTTAAGAATTTTAAGAAAGGATTTTCTAGAGATTATGGTGTTAAGCTGAGTCCTGGAAAACTGTGTACCCTCTGTACCCTAGAGTGGCCTCCCTTTGGTGTTGGCTGGCCTCCAGATGGGACCTTAGATGTGTTCACAGTTGCAGCAGTATATAATGTTTATAACAGGAGACCCTGGACACCCAGACCAATTTCTGTATATTGATCAATGGTTGGAAATTGTCTATTTGAGGCCCCCATGGGTTCGGTTCTGCACCACAGACCAGGGACAGTGTAGGGTGCCAGTAGCCCAGTCCAAGAAGAAAACCTTGTCTCAAAAGAAGGTGCCACCTATTTATCAAGGGGAACCTGAGGACTCGCCCCCTATGCCACCACCTTATGTGCTGCCGGCCCCACCTCCTTGAGCCGAAGGTCCCCAGATGCCAGATAGCCCACTGCCTTCTGTTTCTCCTCCTCCTTCTGCTCTGAAGTTCCCAAGGTGATATCACCCCTGTAGCCAAATTCTCCAGAACCTATGAGCAGGCGTCTCCAGTCAGCTCAGGAGCAGCCACTCCAGCATTACAAATGCCCTTACGGGAGACACGGGGACCACAGCAAGTCACCTCCCAATGGGACCATATAAGAGGAGGGACGTTTTTATTATTACCAGCCCTTTTCCACTGCCGATCTCCTCAACTGGAAACACCCTACCCCCTCATATTCTAAAAAGCCTCAGGTGCTGATTGATCTCTTAGAATTCATTTTCCAGACACACTGTCCCACCTGGGTAGACTGCCGGCAACTCCTTTTTACTCTATTTGACACTGAAGAGCACTGGCGAATTGTAACAGAAGCCCCAAAATGGCTTCAGGCCAATGCAGGGGGTTGAGCAGACTTGGCAAACTGGGTGAGGGAAGCCTTCCCAGAAGAAAACTCCCACTGGGACTATGGCACTGAAGAAGGGAAATGTAACCTAGAGAGGTACCGGCAGGCCTTCCTACAGGGTGCAAAAGCTGGGGCTAAAAAGCCCACTAATATAGCTAAGATCAGTGAGATACTACAAGAGCCAAATGAAAGCCCAGCCAAATTCTATGAGAGACTATGTGAGGCTTTCCGAACCTACACCCCTTTTGATCCCGAGGCCCCTGAGAACCAACGGATGATAAATGCTGCCTTTGTGGGACAAGCCCAATCAGATATCCGTAAAAAGCTACAGAAATTAGAAGGTTTTGCAGGAGAGAATGCCACTAAACTGTTGGAAATAGCCAACAAGGTTTTTTATTAACCGAGACCAGGTGGCCCGCCATGATGCAGAAAAGAGAATGAAACAAAGTGACTCTTCTGGCAGCCGCCCTGTCAAAACCGGTGCCCCCAGTGGGACCACCCTGTAGGGGACAAGGCCAGGGAAAAGGAGCCCCCTGGAACATGACCAATGCACTTACTGCAAAGAAAAGGGACATTGGAAAAATGAATGCCCCAACCATCCTGAGAAAAAGACCAAGGCCCCACCTAGCCGGTACCGATCTGAGCCATTCAGCACCAACCTGATCGGCCTAGCTGAGTCTGATTAGGGGGGACCCGGCTCTCTCCAGCTGGGCCGCTGAGAGCCTATGGTCAGAATTCAAGTAGGGTGCCACCCCATAGACTTTATGGTTGATGCAGGTGCCGAACTTTCTGTGGTTACACAACCTGTGGCTCCCCTCTCAGGGAAAGAAACCACCATTGTTGGGGCCACAGGTAACCAAACCCACAGGCCCTTCTGTGGTCCTCGACGATGTCGGTTAGGAGGCCATGAAGTAATACATGAATTTCTTTACCTGCCTGACTGCCCAGTCCCCCTGATGGGAAGAGACTTGCTGGCTAAAATGGGGGCACAAATTTCCTTTTCTACTGATGGATTGGCCCAACTTAAATTGACAGAACCCCCCTCTCCTTTAATCATGGCTCTTGCTGTAAAAATGGAAGAGGAATGGCGCTTATACTCTTCCCTTTCAGAAATGGGGACCATTCCCCCAGAACTAGAGACTAAATACCCATTGGCTTGAGATGAAGGAAACCCACCAGGACTGGCAAAATGCCACGCTCCTGTCTTGATTGATCTAAAACCCGGAGCTCAACCGGTAAAGCTACAGCAATACTCAATTCCCAGAGAAGCTCGACTGGGAATCCAGGTTCACCTGGATAGGCTGCTTCAGCATGGACTGTTAATAAAATATCAGTCCCCTTGGAACACCCCTTTACTGCCCGTGAAAAAATAGGGAACACAGGACTACCTTCCAGTACAGGACTTGAGAGCTATAAATGAAACAACAGTCACATTACACCCGTCCGTCCCTAACCCGGATACCCTGCTAGGGCTGATCCCCTCCACTGCTGAGTGGTTTACTTGCCTGGACTTAAAAGATGCCTTTTTCTGCCTCTGGGTGGCACCTGCCAGTCAGCCCATGTTTGCTTTTAAATGGGAGAATCCACATACAGGGACATAGGAACAGCTCACCTGGACTAGACTCCCACAAGGATCCAAAAACTCTCCCACTCTTTTTAGCGGCGACTTAGCTGCTGACCTGGCTGAATTTCCTGGACAAAAACTGGGCTGTGTTTTGCTACAGTATGTTGATGACCTCTTACTGGCTGGCACCACGGAGGCTCAGTGCCTAGAAGGAACAAGAGCTCTCCTTTCCCTACTGATGGAGGCAGGATATCGGGTATCAAAGAAAAAGACACAAATCTGCAAAAAACAAGTCAAGTATCTGGGCTTCAACATCATGCAGGGCCAACAAATGCTGGGGACTGAAAGAAAGCAGGCAGTTTGTGCCATTCCTGTCCCTACCACATGCCGGAAGGTTTGCGAGTTCCAAGGGGCAGCAGGATTCTGCCAGATATGGATCCCTGGGTTTTCAGACCTGGCCAGGCCTCTGCATGAGGCTCTAAAAGGGGAAGAAAAGGCTCCGCTTGAATGGGGGCCAAGCCAGGAGACAGTCTTTCAGACAATCAAAACCAAACTCACTGAGGCTCCAGCCTTGGGACTTCCTGATGTAACCAGAGAATTTAACCTTTTTGTTCATTAGAAAAATGGGATGGCTTTGGGAGTCTTAACTCAAGAATTTGGGCCTTGGCAGAGGCCAGTGGCATATCTGTCTAAACAAATTGACTCAGTTGCTGCCGGATGGCCTCCCTGCCTCTGAGCACTGGCAGCTACCACCTTGTTGGTAAGAGAGGCTGACAAGTTGACCCTGGGACAAAATCTCAATGTTAAAGTCCCACACTCAGTTGCAACCCTAATGGATACCAGGGGCTACCATTGGCTCACATATGCACGAATGACTCAATATCAAGGGTTACTATGTGAAAATCCACAGGTAAAACTGGAGGTTGTATGAACTCTGAACCCAGCCACATTTCTGCCAGATGAAGAGGGGCCCCCAGACCATAACTGCCTGGAGGATGGGTAGAGGCCTTCCCTACCCGAACTGAAAAGACAAGGGAAGTAACCAAGGCACTCCTGAGAGACATTATTCCTAGATATGGAATGCCTCTGACCATTGGGTCAGATAATGGACCGGCATTTGTGGCCGAAACAGTACAACAGGTGGCAAAAGCTTTATAGATCCGATGGAAACTACACTCTGCTTATCGCCCTCAAAGTTCAGGGAAAGTAGAACGCATGAACCGGACCCTTAAACAGACACTGGCAAAGTTATGTCAGGAAACTGGCTTGCCCTGGGTAGACATGTTGCCAGTGGCCCTACTAAAATTGAGATGTTCACCCCAAACAGGAATAGTATTCTCGCCATTTAAAATATTATATGGGGAGTTCCCGTCGTGGCGCAGTGGTTAACGAATCCGACTAGGAACCATGAGGTTGCGGGTTCGGTCCCTGCCCTTGCTCAGTGGGTTAACGATCCGGCGTTGCCGTGAGCTGTGGTGTAGTTTGCAGACGCGGCTCGGATCCCGCGTTGCTGTGGCTCTGGTGTAGGCCGGTGGCTACAGCTCCGATTTGACCCCTAGCCTGGGAACCTCCATATGCCGTGGGAGCGGCCCAAAGAAATAGCAAAAAGACAAAAAAAATAAATAAATAAAAAATAAAATAAAATATTATATGGGAGGCCACCTCCACTAATCAGTTTAAAAGAAAACACCAGGGAGTTGGGAGACTGGGAATTACACAAACAATTACAAGGACTGGGGCTCACTATTTCTCAGATACATAAATGGCTCACAGACAGAATACCTGTGTCCTTAGGTATAACAGTACACCCCCACAAGCCGGGGGACCAGATGTGGATAAAGGACTGGAAAAAGGAGCCTTTGAGGCCAGTATGGAAGGGCCCCTATGCTGTAATTCTAACCACCCCCACTGCTCTTAAAGTAACAGGAATAGATGCTTGGATCCATCATTCTAGAGTTAAACCGGCTGGCCCAGCTGACGACCGTGGAGAGTGGGAGACTGCCCTCCATCCGGAGAGACCTCTTCGCCTGACAATACAGAGAAGGAGACGACAATCTCAAAGCCCTGCTCTGACCACACCGGAAGCTGGTCAGTCAACGCACGGCTGAAGCTTGAGGAATCAGCAGCCTGTGAGCCCAAATGGTAGGAGGGGTTTGTGGAAAATTTAACTTAAGTAATTGCTGTCTACAAAGAGATGACACTGAAAAGGTGGTAGAAGAAATTGCTGACCGCATGACTAAACTAGCCCATGTGCCTGCACAAACTTGGAAAGGATGGGATGCAGACAGTCTCTTTGGTAAATGGTTCTCTTGGTTGGGAGGAATTAAGACAATGGTCGGAATAATCATGGTTATACTCGCAGGGTGCCTACTTGTTCCCTGCCTTGTACCTCTCCTGATAAATATTATAAAAGGTTTTATAAGAACCATGGTTGAAAGAAAAACAGCCTCCCACCTGCTACTTATTAGAAGCTACCAAAGGGTTATGACTGATGATGATCTATAAAGGGTGCAGATGCACCCTGAACATCAAGAGGGGGGAATGAAATGGAGTTTTAACTAAAGAACAACTCCCCCGCCCCTTGGCTAAGAAGGCAGCTGCAAGCCTTTCCAGCTGTGCTCATCACTATGCCACCCTTCTTGTGATAATGTAACAACTGTGTGCCCTATGTCCAAGCCAGCAGCCCTGCTAATCAGGTACCCAGCATTGCTTATCAGTTCTGCTTCTGTAACCTTGCTTGCTCAGTTTCTTAGGGAGGAACACTGTCTGCTTGGGGATGGGGGGAGGTCCAGGATGCTTACATGGGAAAATCAAGACCTTGTAGTGTATAAAAGTTACTGAGAACAAAGACCTGGTGCTCAGACTCTGGAGGTGACTCCTCTGATCCCACACCGGTGCGGAATAAACCTTGTTTTTCCATATCTCCGAGTGCTGTTTGTCTCCTTCCATTGCCACAGTTTTTGTGGTTTCCGCAACAGTATGAGCTAGTTGTATATTTTAGGAATTAACCCCTTGTTTTTGGTTGAGTCATTTTATGTATTTTCTCCCATTCTGTTGGTTGGCTTTAGTTTTCTCTATTTTTTCCTTTGTTGCACAAAGGCTTTTAAGTTCAATTAGGTCCTATTTTTGTTTTTATTTTTATTACATTAGGAGGTGTATCCGAAAAGATAATACTGCAGTTTATGTTAAACAGTGTTCTGCCTATGTTTTCCTAAAGGAATTTTATAGTACCTGGGTTGATATTTAGGTCTTTAATAATTTTGAGTTATTTTTATGTATGGTATTAAGGAGTGCTCTAATTTCACTCTTTTACAGGTAGCTATCCAGTTTTCCCAGCACCTCTTATTGAAGAAACTGTGTGTTTTTTTTATTTTGTTTTGTTTTGTTTTTAAGGCCGCACTCATGCCATATGGAAGTTCCCAGGCTAGGGGTCAAATCTGAGCTGTAGCTGCCGGCTTACACCACAGCCACAACAACCCCAGACCCGAGCCATATCTGCAACCTACACCACAGCTCACAGCAATGTTAACTCACTGAACATGGCCAGGGATCGAACCCACAACTTCATGGTTCCTGGTCAGATTTGTTTCCGCTGTGCCACAATGGGAATTTCAAGACTGTGTCTTTTAATTGTATGTTCTTTCATCCTTTGTAGTTGACTGTTTGATCAGAGGTGTGTGGGGTTTTTTTCTGGGCTTTCTGTTCTGTTCCATTGATCTATACATCTGCCTTTTTTTTTTTTTTTTTTTTTTTCCCTGAATGTGGGTCACATGGAAATTCTCAAGCTAGGGGTCAAATCTGAGCTGCATCTGTCTGCCACAGCCACAACAATGCCAGATATGAGCCTCATCTGTGACCTACACTGCAGCTCCATACAACACCAGATCCTTAACCCACTAAGCAAGGCCAGGGGTTGAACCTGCCTCCTCATGGATACTAGTCGGGTTCTTAACCTGCAGAGCCACAGTGGGAACTCCTCCATTTTTATTTCTCAGGATTGTGTTGGCTCTTTGGGTCCCTTGTGCCTCACATAAATTTAAATTTTCTCTGTTCTAGCTCTATGAAAATGTCAATGGTAATTTGACAGGGTTTTACTGAATCTTTAGGTTGGATTTTAAACAATCCAAGAACAACAGTATAGCTTTCTACCTGTTTTTGTTGTCTTCAATTTCACTCATCAGCATCTTAGAGTTAAGAAAATACAGGTCTTTTGGCTGCTTAGGTAGGTTTATTCCTAGCTATCTTATTCTTTTTAAAGTGATTGGTAAATTGAATGGTTTCTTTAATTTCTCTTTCTGATCTTGCATTGTTCATAGGAAATGTTCACATATCCAAAAAGCCAAAAAAGGAAAAAAAAAAGAAGAAGAGGAAGGGAGTTCTCCTTGTGGCTCAGAGGATTATGAACTAGTATTCATGAGTTCAATCCCTGGCCTCACTCAGTAGGTTAAGGATCCAGCTTTGCCCTGAGCTGTGGGGTAGACCACACACATAGCTCAGTTCTTGGTGTTGTTTTGGCTGTGACCTAGGCTGGCACTGCAGCTCTGATTTGACCCCTAGCCTGGGGACTTCCATATGCTTCAGGCATGGCCCTGAAAAGCAAAAAAAAAAAAAAAAAAAAAAATTCATACTACACATTCTGTGCCCTAAAATCTCTCAAGATATATTTAAAGAAAAAGACACTAAGGATGTGACATGTTCATATAATAAAATAATGGAATTTTTTTCTATGTTTGTTCATGAACAGTATGTGCCCAGAAAGATGCAGAAGAGGAATTCCCATTGTGGCTCAGTGGGTTAAGATCCAATAAGTTCCTATGGTCTCAGGAGGAGACAGTTGGGGGGAGGGGGGGATGTGCTTGGGCTGTGGAATGGAAATCCTGTGAAATCAGATTGTTATGATCATTATACAACTACAGATGTACATTTGAGTAATAAAGGAAAAAAAATCCAATTAGTTCCATTTGGGGCTAGCCAATGTACACCAGGATTAGATTCCCAGTCCGTTGCAGGCCATAAAGGAGTCTTATCTGGATTGTATGTGATGTGGATGATTTGTAAACAATGTTCAGTTGCTAAATATCCTAAAGATTTTAGCTCAAGAGAGGGTAGGGGTCACCCCTCAAAACCAACATAATTTGTTTTGCTTCCAGCAAATAGATGCAGGTTGGGTTAAATAACCCTTCTCAGAAGTGATCCACATATATTGATCCCATATTTGATAAAATTGATTAAAATACCTATAATCTTTATGATTTTTCTGATTTCTCTGGCTGGTCATGAAGTATTTGTATGCCGTCTCCCTGGTCAGCACATAATTTTTTTTTGGGGGGGGGGGCTTTTGTCTTTTTAGGGTAGCACCCATAGCATATGGAAGTTCCTAGGCTAGGGAGTGAATCGGAGCTGTTGCTGCTGGCCTACACCAGAGCCACAGCAATGCCAGATCCAAACTGCATCTGTGACCTACACCACAACTCACAGCAACACCAGATCCTTAACCCAGTGAGCAAGGCTAGGGATCAAACCTGCCACCTCACAGTTCCTAGTCAGATTCATTTCTGCTGCGCCAGGACAGGAACTCCCATTCAGTGTATAACTGAAAGTTACCTCACATTTTTCCTCAGTATCAGCACAGAAAAGAATGTTGCCCATGTAGTGAATAACTTTAATGGCTTAGAAGCCTTAAAGTTTGCCAAATCTCTGGCTAATGCCTGTCCAAATAAATGAGGACTGTCTCTAAACCCTTGAGGCCAGACAGTCCAAGGTAGTTGCATGGACAAGTCTGAGGGGTCCTCAAAGGCAAATAAAAATTGTGAAGCCTTAGCCAAGGGAAAGCAGAAAAAGGCACACTTTAAATCTAACACAGTAAACAGGCTGCTGTTTCTGGAATTTGCAAGAGGAGAGTATAGGGGTTAGGCATCAGTGGACGTAATGGGACCAACTGCCTCATTTACTAGACGAAGGTCTTGAACTAGGCATCAATCCTCGTTAGGTTTTTGTGCTCCCAATGTAGGGGTGTTACAAAGGCTTTTGCATTTGATTAATAGTCCCTGTTCCTTTAGGTTTCCCATAATTGAGATAAGTCCCTGCCATGCCTTGGGTCTCAGAGGATATTGCTTTTGGCAATAAAAATAAATTTTAATCTTTAAGAGTTATTTCCACCAGTTGAGTATTTTTTTCCTCTTCCTATCTTTCTGCCTATGGCCCAGACTTCTGGGTCAATATCTCCTTCATCAATGGCAGGCATAAACCTTGACAAGGTTCCACTGCCCTGTAAATTGATGCTTTAACCTTTGATAAAATATCTCTTCCTAAAAGAGGAGTTGGACTCTCCGGAACAATCAGAAAGGCATGAGAGAAGAAAATGGACTCCCAGTCACACCTCAAAGGCTGTGTAAAGAATTTTGTAAACAACTTGCCAGAAATACCATGAATAGTGGCAGATTTATTTGAGGGGGGGCCAGGGTTGGAGAGGAGGACTGAAAAGGTGGCTCCCATATCCAGGAGGAAGTCTATATAGGCTGTCCTACATTTAGAGTCACCCAGGGCTCCTGAGTGGTGATAAGGACAGGATATGGAAAGCCCCAGTCCCATCAGTCTTGATCCTGGCCCTGTGGGGTCAACCCCAGGGACCTTCATCTTTGGGGGCAGTCCCTCTCCCTAACATATGGGACATGGCCTAGGTGCTGGGGTCGGAGCCTTGGGACATTCCCATTTAAAGTGTCCTTCTTTTCCACAGAGGAAACAGGCTCTGGGCTTAGGTCTCTGACCTAGTCCTCTTGCCTTGGAAGCTCCCAGGTTGACTCCCTGTAGTGCCATAACTAGAGCCTCAGCCTTTTCTCTGTCTCTCTTCTTGTTCTTTCATTCTTCCTCATCCCAATTATAATATACTTGCTCTGCTACTCTAAGGAGGTGCTCCAGGTCCTGATCAGGGCCAAAAGCCAATTTTTGGAGCTTTCTCCATATACCTGGTGCCAATAGAGTTACAAGTTTGTCTTTAAGAGTTATTTGGCCCTCCATTGACTCTGGGTCCATTGGTGTATGCCTCCTTAATGCCTCCTGAGTCTTTCTAAGAAAGCCAATGGACTCTCATTCCCCTTGACAAACCTCCAATGGTTTAGAGTAGTTAACAGGCTTTACTCAGGGATTTTAGTTCCTCAACTATTCAAGTAATAAAATGATTCCTATGCCAATTGTCTTTATCCCCCTTATCAGAAAACCAGTTAGGATCACTCATAGGAACTGCCTGACATCCTGTGGGGAATCCAGCTTATTCCTCTTCTGATCTGCCTCTGGCATTTATAGCATACCACTCATTCCCCAGCCTTGAGCATTTTCTAAGAGATAAAATATCTCTTCCTAAAAGAGGAGTTGGACTCTCCAGAACAATCAGAAAAGCATGAGAGAAGAAAATTTTTTTCACTTATTGTCAATGTCTGGTTTAGTAATAACATGACGTCCTTCCAGGCTAACTCAGAGGACTGCTTGAGACTCTGAAATAACTCACTATATCTACCTGGGTCATCAGCAAATTTTCCCAAATCTGTTTTTATTTGCCTTAAGTCCTGAAGCAAAAAAGGCACATAGACCAGTATTGGTCCCCATTCTCTGTTTGCTACCTCTTGCAAAGGGAGTAAAGAGGGTTATAACTTTGGCACTGGAGTGGGGAGAGGAGGAGACTTGGGCAGTATTGGAGAAGGCCAATTAACTTCAGGAGGGCCTGAGCCAATTTCCCTAGGATATGGCAGGCATCTAGGTTCTGAGAGAGTTGGTGTAACACATTGGGACATTCCACAAGCCTTCCCCAGTTTAGTGTCTTCCCTCACTGTAAAGATAATCTGAACATAAGGCACTTCTGACCACTTCCCTTCTCATCTAAAAAATAGGTCTAATTGAAGAATAGTATTGTAATGTAGAGAGCCTTCAGATGGCCATGGCTCTCCATCTGACAGGTTATACAGTAGCCAGGCTTTCATGCAGAAGAAAATTAAACATTTCTTTCTCAGAGTCTGAGGGTCATATTGTTCCCAGTTCTTCAAGGCACATGTCAGAAGAGTTGCTACTGAGCTGTGCACCAGGCTGGAGGATGTGGATCCCATTAAAAAAGAGAGATAGAGAAAAGACCAGCATCCAGTGCCTATTGTTCTTTCTCAGTTATGTGAGAGTGTCCCCTCTCTTATATGGGGCAGCTAGACATTCATGGTAAAATTCCCATCCGACCTTAGGCTGACTGGAATTAACTACTTCCTTACCAGCATAGCGTCTTCTCCCATTGTTCCTGCCCATTGCCTTTTTCTGGACAGAAGTGAAGAAAACCCAGGCATACAAGCACAGTCCTGAGTTTCAGAGTCCTGAGATGCTTGCTCTGACATGCCCTCTATTAATTTTAGAAAGTTCCTAAGCCACAGTTAACAGATAAGTTGGATGAACCCATTGTCAGTTTCTCTAACTGGGGTGAAAGTAAATAGCAAAAAGCAAAACTGACTGTGCCTGGGCCCTAAGACTGGGAACTTGACCCAAGTTGGATGTATGCTAATTATGAACTCCTTCTTCTTCACAGGCATGGCAACAATTCAGCATGGTCTTAACATCTAGAGTTCTGTTTCCTTTTGCCCCCACAGCTCCACTAGAGGTAATAGTAAAGGAAGTGATAAAAGAGAGGATTAGTTGAGACCTTTAAAGGACTCCTAAGGAGATTGGACATCACTCCATGAGAAGAAAATAGCAATGACCTATCCCAGACTACAGGACAAGGCTGAAGTCATATTAAGAGGTGGTATCAATTGGCCTAAAACCCAAGGGGTGCTGAACTGGCTAAAAAGAGTGAGGCATAGAAGACCAGAAGTACGACATAATTGGATGGACTTATAATTTAAGGGGAACTCTCTAAGCTTACAGAACTGGCTTATGAGGACCTTTGTCCATATAGCCCTTAATGTTTTTTCCCACAGTGCAAGGGGTCTCTTTGCATCTTGTCCTCTTAGGGATGCCACTAAAAGATGGATTTCCATCAAAACCTGGACTCCTACCAATTGACTAATATCATTTACTGAAAAATGCTGGCTCCTAACATACTGTAGGAAGCAGGGAAGGTGAAGACGAGAGTCTTGTAAGAGGTCAGGGATGGATAATTTAAACCCTTCATTATCCTTCAAGAATTCAACATTTTTGTTCCTCATATGTCTTTCAAAAATTGCTAGCCTTCAGGAGTTCCTGTCGTGGCTCAGTAGTTAATGAATTCAACTAGGAACCATGAGGTTTAGGGTTCGATTCCTGGCCTTGCTCAGTAGGTTAAGGATCCGGTGTTGCTGTGAGTTGTGGTGTAGGTTGCAGATGTGGCTTGGATCCCAAGTTGCTGTGTCTCTGGCGTAGGCCAGTGGCTACAGCTCCAATTCGACCCTTAGCCTGAGAATCTCCATATGCTGCGGGTGCAGCCCTAGAAAAGACAAAAAAATAGCTGAATAAAGTATAAAGAGCAAGCTTTCTGCTGCTTACCTTGAGTGCTGGTGTATTGGACAGGATCCCAGACAAGTCCCCAAAAGATGATGCCAGAAAGATGTTACTGGAATCCAGGTTCTTGTTTACACAGCTGAAGAATGAACTTCACAAACACACAGGCAGCGAGCAAGCAAAGTCTTTACTACAGAAAAACAAATATCTCCAGGAACAGCTGGGAGAGAGGGGTTTTTAACCCTTTAAGATGGGAGGGGTACCAATGTGGGGTCCAGAAAGATGTGGTTTTTTTCTCCCATTGACCTTGCCCAGTTACCTATACCAGTCCTTGTCCAATAGGGGTCTTAGGGATGGTAAGTCTCATGGTTTCTTAGCCCTTTTCTTCCCATAAACTGAGTCACAGGGTGGTAGGGATTAGTGTCCATCTGGGCCTAGCTACACTCCCTATAGTAAACAAGGCCTGTGGGGATGTTACTCCCTGGAGCCCTTAAGCCACAAATGTTAATCAATGGCCATATCAAAGAATGCACTGAAGTCCATGCTCCTACCTGACTACCTGAGTGATTATTCTGCCTCACCGGGAAGGTCCCATAGGGTCCTACTTGGTTACACTCCTTCCTGACCTGGTAAGTGCAACATGGTCCTGCCTCAGGGCATTTCCTGCTGTAGTTCCCTCCTCCTGGACCAAGCTCCTCTCCATCATTTGTATGCCTTCCTCCTACATTGTCTTCAGGGTTTGGATCTAATGTCAGTTATACAAAGAGGAGGCTGATGAAGATTTCATTTAAAATTATTGCAGTCCACTCCTACTTCAACACCTCTTTCTAATTTTCAGTCTTATTTATCCTTTCTAACAAGTTTGATCTGTATGGTTCTTTGAAATGCAAATAAAGTGTTGCCTCCAGCCAAGATTTCTAATTATAGGATACTTAAGGATGAGCATTCCATCTGGGACAGTGAATGAAAGACACAGGACCAGGTAAGGTGTGATAAAAAGAAAACTACAGGGCGTTCCCATGGTGGCTCAGCAGAAACAAATCTATTATCCATGGGGATGCGGGTTCAATCCCTGGCCTCTTGCTCAGTAGGTTAAGAATCTGGTGTTGCCCTGAACTGTGGTGTAGGTCATAGATGTGGCTTAGATCCCTCATTGCTATGGCTATGGTGTAGGCTGGCAGCGGTAGCTCTGATTCAACCCCTAGCCTAGGAACTTCCATATGCTGCAGGTGCAGCCCTAAAAAGCAAAAAAAAGGAAAAAAAGCAGAAAAAGAAAACTACAGTCCCAAATGGTATCATTTGTTCTAAAAACCCATGACACCAAACCTAAATTTACTACCTCACCCAATTCTAGTTTTGATCTCCCCCAGAAACCTGACCTTAATTGACAAATCTGGAATATTCTGATCAGCAAAAATGAGGTCATGTGTCATATGGGCCTACCCTCTTATCCTTTCAGAGTAAGCACAGTCCATCTTCATGATAACACACTTCCTGATCCGTTCTCCCCAAAAGATGATGACTTCATCCAAAAACAATCTTCTCTTTTCTTATATCTCCCTTGTCCCACTCTTCTTTTCATAAAAACTTTCCATTTTGTACAAGCCCTTGGCACCCAGCTAGTTTCTGCATGGAATATCACCTGGTTCATGTATTAGTGACTAAAACAAGTTAGGTCTTCACATACTTGGATTTTGTTTTTTTAACAGATGTCATAGAGACGCTTGCATTAACGATAAAATGGATTGAGTAGACGTATTTTGGACATAAAATGGTCTGCTATTCAGCCCTGAAAATGATTCTCCTGATCAAGTTAAGCATGAGTTCCTATTCTCTGGAGGCTACTGACAACACAGATTATTGGGTCAAGCCCAGAGGTTCTGGATTCATCAAGTCTGCAATGAGGTCTGGTAATCTGCTTTTCAAACAAATTCCCAGGAGGTGAATATGGTAGGGAGGTGAAAGTTCCATTGAATGCCTTTCTCAGGGGCCTGACATTGTGTACACTGAAAAACAAATTATATCATTGGTTACCATCAGGCATATCTCATAGTCCAGAGGGAATGAGGGGCATCTTGGTGAGGCCTTGTATTCTGGCTGTGGTACCTATAGAGGTGTGTGTGCCCTTGGCTGATATCTGTGCAGCTAGAGTTCTTGACCCTGAGGAGGGGATTTTCAGGCAATGACCCCAGAGTCTATAAAAAGCATGAGTATTGGGATGGATGTTGGCCAGATGTTTGCTCAAATGATTGCCTGAGGTTCAGCTAATTATACCAATCCTTGGTTTACATCATTTATCAGAAACATCCCTGTAAAAGAATGAAAAGCAACCAAGCTACACTGAGTTCTTTATATGTGGCAGTGGTTATGCCATCTGTACATTATAATAATTCTTAGTGCTATTTACCCATGTGGCCCTAGCCACTGGTAGCAAAGGCATCTGGAAGGGTAATGACTTCCTTTATACCATGGCATGTTGCAAAGTATTGATTGAGAAGAGGAAAGTCCATCCCTCCTGTAGCAGTATTGTTCCATAGGGTCCATGTTTGCTCCATCTGGTAGCAGGAGGTCTAAGTACCTGTGTTGACCTAGTGGGGTTCTGGGCCCATAAGTCAAGGCAATGCATAATGCAAGAAGTGCAGGTTTTACCTTTGGAGGTGAAAGAAATTCATGGCAGGGTAGCTGTGAAAATAAGCCCTGAACAGAAGGTTTTGTCTAAATTTATAATAGTCAGCTATGTACCAGTTGCTGATGGAATGGAAGCAGTAGCTATGACAACTTTGGGTGAGAACACAGCATTTGGGTTGTGGTAATTCACTGTGAGATACCATTTGCTCTTCAAGTTTAAGAACAGATCAATTTGGGGTTATGCAGAGAAATCAGGCTAGTCACCCCTACTCCAAATAAGTCTTGCATTATGGATTTCAAACCCCAATGCCCTGTTTTAATGAACATTTAGTGACATTATCTACTTTGGGTGTCAGATCATCCACGGAACCCCATTAGTGAAGCCAATTAGTAAGTTCCAAAGAATCAATTTAATTTTAATTTGTGACATCAGGCACAGTAACCATACATTCTGTGTGATATTTAGGGCAATGTAGCCTATGCTGTTGGGAATTCTGACAAGGTAATTGTGCTGATGGTCAAGATCAAGCAAACCTCTTTGACCTGTATTTTATCTTCATTAACATCACTAAGATGGTCCCCAGACAGGGAAATTTCCCCCTCTACCCATCTTGAGTTCTCATGGCTGGACTAATAACAAAATTGGCATGGGGAGTTCCTATCAAGGCAGAGTGGAAACCAATATGACTAGGATTCATGAGGATGCAGGATCAGTGGGTTAAGGATCCAGTGTTGCCATGAGGTGTGGTGTATATAGCATACTCAGCTCGGATCTGGTGTTGCTGTGGCTGTGATGTAGGCCAGCAGCTACAGCTCCAATTTCAACCCCTAGCCTTGGAACCTCCATATGCCACAGGTATGGTCCTAAAAAGACAAAAAAAGAGAAAAAAAAAGCATGTCTTTCTTTTTCCATATGCAGGGGGTGCAACTTTCTCATGGGAGATAGATATCTTGATTTCAGGGAGAAAGAAGAGTCAGAGTGACCCTCTTGTAACAACTGTTTCTTAAGTAACTTTCATTTGAACTAATCGATATGCCATTGCAGCATATCTGGGGGCAGTCTGCCCTTGCACCCAACAATTGTAATAATATCTTGTTTAAATTTAATGGGAGCTCCACATATAATGCATATGAGACCTTGTACTAATTAAGTTCATGACCACTTTCCACTTATGCTAAAGTTATACTGAATCTAGGTTGCAGAAGAACAAAAGCCAGTCAATGCCCCCCCCTTTCAAAACTGATGTGTAGTTCTTCTCAATGCTCCTTTTTATGTTGTTGTTGGGGTAGAAATTATTTGGTTAGGGAGGAAGAAATTTTCTTCTCTGCCTGGTCTAAGAATTCAGTTGACATAAGTCAAGTAAACAGGAGAAAATCAAACAAAATTTTAATAAGAGATAAATGAAAGGGACCCAGGAAAACTTAGTAACTCACCAAAATGGCCAAAGCCTCAACTTAATTACCATCTTCAGCTCAAAGCTAAAGAGGATGTTGGGGTTCGTGGTTTGGAATTTCAAACGGGAGGAAGGCAATTCACGTGGAGATGGAAAAGCAAATGTTTAGTAAACAAATGTTTGCTGGGATATGGAGATCACCACAATGGGACACAAAGTGAACTCTGATGGCCCTGTTACCACACACACTTAGGCCATGTTCTTTGCAGGTATCTCTGGTTCACATAGTTCTATCCTGGGAACAAGACCTTTATCTAAATTCTTTAGGCAGCCGGGAGGGAAGCACCAAGAAAATCTTTCTGAGTCTCCTATTTCTCAAGAATATCAGCCTAGGGAGTTCCCCTTGTGGTACAACAGAAATGAATCCGACTAATAGCCATGAGGTTGCGGGTTCAGTCCCTGGCCTCGCTCAGTGGGTCGGGGATCTGGTGTTGCTATGAGCTGTGGTATAGATCACACGTACAGCTCAGATTCCACATTGCTGTGGCTGTGGCCGGCAACTGTAGCTCCAATTAGGTCCCTAGCCTGGGAGTTTCCATATACCACAGGTATGGCCCTAAAAAGGGAAAAAAAAAAAAAAAAATTGGCCTAAATTAATCCTCTTAAGATGAAGATATATTTTCAGGTGGCAAATTGAGCTACCTTTTGTTTCCACATTTGGAAGTTCTCCAAGCAGTCTCAGGGTCCAGAAGCTGAGCTGCTACATGACCCAGTTTCTTAGTTCTGAGCCAGCCTCTTAATCCTGACAGTAGGTCAATCCCGTTAAATTCATTTCAGGATGTGGTGGTGGAGGTAGGCTCTCAAAGTTGGGCCTTTAAGGTGCTAGAAAACAGGTATTTATTAAATATTCTTATTAAAAGGCATTTCTCTAGAGACAAAATAAAAATAAAGGGTAATGGTTGATGCAAATTTTTTTTTGTCTTTTGTTTTTTAGGGGCACACTTGCGGCATATGGAGGTTCCCAGGCTAGGGGTCTAATCGGAGCTGTTGCTGCCAGCCTACTGCAGAGCCACAGCAAGGCCAGATCCAAGCTCTGTCTGTGACCTACACCACAGCTCACCACAACGCAGGATCCTTAACCCACTGAGCAAGGCCAGGGACCGAACTGAAAACCTCATGGTTCCTGGTCAGATTCGTTTCCAATGGGCCACAACTGGAACTCCAGCAAATTTTAAATCTAGTAGCTGAGCCCTAAGTGCTTACATTTGGGAAGATTTCTAGATGTCAAGATTCTTCACATCAAGTGAGGGCAGGGGGTGACCATCTGATAGATATTCCTCATTTGTAGTTTGAATGCCTCTGATAATGTCTTCACGTGTTCAGGCAAACTTCTGAGTGGCTTACACAGCAACAGGCTAAAGGATTGTCTCCAACAATACATTAAAAGGTACCTCAGAACAATTCTTCATTCTTATTCCTTATGCAGTTCATTTTTTTTTTTGCATTGTTGTTCTCTACTCTGGGAGTGTGGAGGTTCCCAGGCTAGGGCGGAATCAAAGCTACAGTTGCCAGCCCGCACCACAGCCACAGCAACTCCGGATCCGAGCCATGTCCGCAACTTACACCACAGCTCATGGTACGGTTTAACCCACTGAGCAAAGCCAAGGATTGAACCTCACCCTCATGGATACTAGTTGCGTCTGCTACTGCTGAGCTACGATGGGAACTCCTATCCATGCTTCTAAAATAAGTTTTCTGACAGTGATTTTCCTCTCTAGTTTACTCCTGAATTTACCTAAAGAATAAGTAAAATCATATCAGATTTTTAAAATTATGTCCTTGTGGATCTTTTTCGCTATTTCATTGACGCTATAATCCCAATTGGAGATAACTGTGAAACATTTGGATATATGGGTCATCCAGTCCACAGAGGTGGGTGATATACTCTTATACTTCTAAAGGTCTTCTTTAATCTCTTTTGCTAATTTGTAACCTTGTTCATCAATTTTTTTTATTACTCAAATGAATTTATCACATCTGTAGTTGTATAATGATCATAACAATCTGATTTCACAGGATTTCCCAAATTTTTGCATTTTATGTTTAGTTTCATGAAAATTGTTGATGTAAAGGTAAAAGATTCACTTTTTTTTTTTTTTAACAATTAAGACCTTTATTGACAGGTGCTTGCAGTTTGTTGACTTATTTTTTTGAAAAAATCAAGTTGTAAACTTTTATTATAAATTAAAAATAAGGTTCTTAAAAATCTCAACTTGACCAGATATGAAACAACTTAAAAACCTTTAAAGGTGTATTGAGAAAAACCAGGCCTTTTATTTATTTTCATTTTATTTTATTTTATTTTAACTTTTTGCCTTTTCGCCTTTTCTAGGGCCGCTCCCGCGGCACATGGAGGTTCCCAGGCTAGGGGTCCAATCGGAGCTGTAGCCGCCGGCCTACGCCAGAGCCACAGCAACGCGGATCCCAGCCGCATCTGCGACCCACACAGCAGCTCACGGCAAGGCCGGAAACTTAACCCACTGAGCAAGTCCAGGGATCGAACCCTCAACCTCATGGTTCCTAGTCGGATTTGTTAACCACTGTGCCACGACGGGAACTCCCAGGCTTTTTAAAAAAAAAACAAACCACGTTTGTCATTCCCAAAAAGAGACATCTATCTCATCTATCTTTAGGTAAAAATAATAAAAACCCCGTGCTGCATAGATAATGCAGATAGTTCTAGTTATCTGGTCAACAGGCAAAAAGCAAGCACTTAAGGTCTTCAGCTCCAATCTTTTGTTCATTTCTTATTGCTGGAATTTGGTATTCATTTCTTCTTGTTGGATGACTAAACTGGATGATGGTAGAGATGATAAGCCAGCATTTACTCAGCCCTGCCCTGCTCAGCCTGGCCAGCGGAGGAATTCTCTCAGCTGATGGATCTGCTGCTTTGTCTATTTGCCATCTTGTGGTTTAGGGTTTTCTGGGCGTCTGTGCGGGTAACTGAAGTTGCGGCGGTACCGACGTTGAGGTGGTTGCTGCCCCTGCGTCTCATCTCCTTGATTTTCCTTATCGTCTTCATTGCTGTTCTCTCTGGGTTGTCTTTGGCGAGCAGGGCCCCTGCGGAAGCGTGGTCTGTAGCCCCGATACATATTCTGTCTCACTGGTCTACCTTGTTCTCCTGCACCCTGGTTGTCAGCACCCTCCACCACTCCTCCCTGCACAGGAGGGTTGGAATACTGTGGTCCACGCCCATAGTATCTCCGCATGTAGTAAGGGGGGAACCTTTGCCCGCGGTAGGGCCGACGCTGTTGGGCCTGGCCTTCGGGAGCACTCTCTGACCCCACGTTTTTTTTCCCATTCTCCCTATTCTGGTAATTCTGCTGGTAATTGCGTGGAGGACCCCTGCGAAGTGGAGAGCATCTATAATGGTTATAGTCTGCTGCGTATTTACTGCCTTGCACTCCAACTCCACCAGGGCCTGTAAAGTTTGCTGTCTCCGCACCCTCTTCTCCTTCAACAACATCAAACTCCACAATCTCGCCATCTCCTACACTGCGAAGTTACTTCCTGGCGTTATTCTTTTTTATGGCAGTCTGGTGTACAAATACATCTTCCTTGGTTTCATTCCTGTTGATGAAACCATATCCGTTTCTTACATTGAACCATTTTACTGTTCCCAAAACCTTCTTGTCCCCGCCGGCAGGCGCCGCTGATGTGAGGCCACCGGGGGCAGCCACTCCCTGCGCTGCTGCTGGTCCTGCTGGGCTTTTTGTCAGCAGCGCTGAGGGCGGGGGCGGTAGGCGGCTGGGGCCTCAGCCTCGCTGCACAGGGTTGCGGCGACGATGACTCGGGCCGGCTGCGGCAGCTGCGGCTCCTCCAGGAGTGTGACGGTAACTAGGCCTGCGGCGGCGGTGGGGCTGCTCAGGGCTCTCTGGGGTCCCCTCTCCGCTCGAACTCAAGATTCACTTTAAACACCATAGATTTCTGTTTGTTGCTCACATGTGGATATTCTTAAAATATGTATTGATATTTTCTACAATAATCTTGCTAAAATTCCCTTAATGCTTTGTAAGTTCTCTTTAGATTCTTCCCGAGTTTTCTAAAAGACAATCATATATCTTGATAATAATAACATTTCATTTATTTTTTTCAATGCCTAGGACTTTTTTCAGCATCCCCTTACTCAGCTGGCAGACCCTCTGGTAGGAACTTTGCGCAGAGCACTCAGGCTTCACTGCCCTAACCCACTAGATCAATCACTGAATGGGAGAAACGCATGTTATTTGTCTTTTTTTTTTTTTTTTTTTGGTCTTTTCTAGGGCCGCTCCTGCGGCATATGGAGGTTCCCCTGCTAGGGGTCGAATCGGAGCTGTTGCTGCTGGCCTACGCCACAGCTACAGCAACGCGGGATCCGAGCGGGATCTGCAACCTACACCACAGCTCAAGGCAACGCCGGATCATTAACCCACTGAGCAAGGCCAGGGATCGAACCTGCAACCTCATGGTTCCTAGTCGGATTCGTTAACCACTGAGCCATGACGGGAACTCCAAAACGCATGTTATTTGGACACTTGTTTGATGTTTTCTGAGCTACACTACATCACATATGAATTATCTACCCACAAAACAGTGAATCTGAATTGAAAAGGCATTTATAGCAGCCTTTTACTTTATGGAAATATAAGGAGTAGAGGAGGCATACTTTAATCACCCTAAAGGAAACAATACATACATGTGGGAAATTATACAGGACAGTGACCTAATCTCTTCAACCAATCAATGCTGGGATTTTAAAAAAGAGAGAGATTTGAAAATGAAAAAAATTCCTAAATGTGAAATACGAAAATTCTTGATATCTGTATGTGAATAAACCAACTTAAAAAAGATATATATAAGCCTATTTGGGAATTTTGACTATATATTAAGTATTACATGATACCAAGGAGTTTCTGTTTGTTTTCTAGGTTTTAGTAAAATGTGCCCATATTTTTGGTTGAATATGAGGTATACAAGAGTGAAATGACAGCAATCAAAAAGGGGAAAAAGGAAGATGAATTAATAAAAGGTGATCAAGGGAATCAAAGGAGTTCCCTTCATGGATCAGTGGGTTATGAACCTGACTGTAATCATCAGAGTGCCAGTTTGATCCCTGGCCCTGCTCAGTGGGTTAAGGAACCTGTGATGCACTGAGCTGTAGTGTAGGTCACAGACAACGCTCAGATCCTGTGTTGCTGTGGTGTAGGCCAGCAGCTGCAGCTTTGATTCCACTCCTAGCCTGGGAACCTCCACATACCCTAGATGGAGCCCTAAAAAGACCAAAAAAAAAAAAAAAAACCCAACTGATTAAGGAATAAGAATGGTTCTGGGTACCTCAAATTTATCTGTAGAACTAAATTCTTCTATAATATATAAGTATTGAATCAGGAGCTCCTTCTGTGGCACAAGAAGACCAACAGAATCTCTGGAGCACTTGGACAGGTTTGCTCCCAGCCCTGCACAGTAGATCAAGGAGGCTGAGTTGCTGCATCTGCAATTTAAGTCACAGCTGGGGCTTGGATCTGATCCCTGGCCTGGAACTCCATATGTCCATATACTGCAGGGAGGCCAAAAAAAAGGGGGTGGGGGGAGTGGAGGCTAACCTGCCCTCTCCTCAGGAACGTAAGGCAGCCAAGTCTGATGGGTGTCCGGTAATGCACAGGAAACCGTCATAGTAAATATTCTCTCTCAATCAATTATCTCAGCCCGATAGTCCCCAGAACATCACTATTCCCCCATCAGTCACTTTCCTTTTCCTTCATATTCCTCTATTCCTCAACCTCCCACCACCTTCCCCAACTTGTGCTCAGGAAATCACACCAGAGCCACACCTCCCCTCCCCAGGGAGGAAATGGACAGCCTCAAGGAGCCTTTCAGGTCTCAGGGCCTCATCAGAGAAGATGAGGTTAAGTGGCATTGAGAGGATCAGGGGCTGATCACCAAGGTGCAGCAGGGATCCTGTTACCACCTGGGGGGAGGGGCCCACCCTGCCTGATCTAATCTAGGCGGGGTCTTGCCTGTCTCTCCCCTCCCCCAAAACCCTCTAGACCCTATGTGCCAGCCCTCCCCCTGGGGGGAGGAGCCTCAGGCTTTAGGGTGGGACCCCAAGAGCCCCGCCCTCCTGGGGTATATAAGTGCCCAGGTCCCACCCAAGACCACACAGTCTGGTGGGAGAGCAGTGTGAGAATTTGGACCATTGAACTCAGTCAGAGCCTCAGAATCAGGTAAGCAGGGATCCTGGAGGGGGCAAGAGGCTGGGCTTCCTGAGTCCCTGCTATGGGCCCAGCCTAGGGGTTCAGCTCAGACGGAATTCAGACTGGGGGTTGGCTCACATAAAAACATGTTCTTTATTAGGGTGCTCAGTCCATGAGGGGCCTTGTCCCTAGACACCAGAATTTGCTTCCTCAGCCAAAGAGATTGAATTTATAATTCAATTTTTCTGTAATTTATTTTTATACTCAGTGGTGTTTTGCTTTTATTGGACAGGCACACAGAAAACTTCATGAGCCTGTAACCCTACAACTGACTCCCAGATTAAGAAATAAGTTTTTCCCAGCATCCCCAGAACCTTGCCTATGTTCCCTCCAAAGTGTTATTATGTCCTAATACTTTGGGTTCAGAGAATGTCTTGAACATATCAGGAATGGGGTGATTAAATCTCTTGACTCTGCCCCCCCACCACCCCCCCAGGCAGGGGGGATGCTCACTTCTATCTTTGGGATCACTTCTCTGATTCCAGTGGGAAAGTTTGAGTGTTTACAAGATACACTCTGTGGTGTCTACTCTGAGTTCTCAGCCCTGAGTATTGCCCTCTAAGCCTCTTTACTAATGGGAACTTCCACGTCTTCTCTAGAATCTTGACCACACAAATCCTCATCATCAGGGAGACGTATGTGTGTGTATGTCTGTATTTCTCAGTTTCAACTCACATGGCAATTCTGGTCTCAGTCTCATTCTGTGCTTGATGTGAAAAGTGGTTTTCGGCAGGGGGTGCCCGGAGTCCTTTTCCTCTAGTCCAGATAGAACCCATCCACATATGCAGGCACACAGGCTGATAGACCCGGTAGTTGAGAAGCTTAAGTGACAAGTAAATCTTGATGTACTATGAATTCAGCAATGTCAGAAATATCTGGTTTAAAAAGTACCAGGTTCGGAGTTCCCGTCGTGGCACAGTGGTTAACGAATCCGACTAGGAATCTTGAGGTTGAGGGTTCGATCCCTGGCCTTGCTCAGTGGGTTAATGATCCGGCGTTGCCATGAGCTGTGGTGTAGATCGCAGACAGCAGCTTGGATCCCGCGTTGCTGTGGCTCTGGTGTAGGCCAGCGGCTACAGCTCAGATTTGACCCCTAGCCTGGGAACCTCTATATGCCGTGGGAGCGGCCCAAGAAATGGCAAAAAGTCCAAAAAAAAAAAAAAAAAAAGTACCAGGTTCGGAGTTCCCATCGTGGCTCAGTGGTTAACGAATCTGACTAGGAACCATGAGGTTGCAGTTTGATCCCTGGCCTAGCTCAGTGGGTTAAGAATCCGGCGTTTCTGTGAGCTGTGGTGTAGGTTGCAGATGCGGCTCAGATCCCGAGTTGTGCGTTGCTGTGGCTCAGGCTTAGGCCGGTGGCTACAGCTCCAATTAAACCCCTAGCCTGGGAACCTCCTTGTGCCACGGGAGTGGCCCCAGAAAAGACGAAAAATAATAATAATAATAATAAAATAAAATAAATAAATAAAAAGTACCAGATTCAAAAGTACTAGCTTCGTGAGATTTTCAACAAGATTGAAATCACTGAAGTTGTGGTTTTTATCCTTTAATCAGATTCTCTTAGAATCAGGGATGTCAATGTACTCCCCCCCCCACCCCCCCCCACCCCCCGTCCCCAGACAGCAGGTGACTGAGGGGTCCTCCCACCCAGGCTCTTGTCCCCAAGCCCACAGATTCACACGGTCCCAGACCTGGTCCATCAGCCTGTGGTCCACGTGGTTGGAGGGGAGGGCGGGTGAGGATCAAGGGATGCCTGGAAGTGGCAGTGAATAGGCCCACAAGACACAGAGCAGCCTTTTCACAAGAAGGATTATTTTTTCCCATCCCAGGAAGGAAAAACCACTTTGGAGTTGTGTCTGCTTACTGACCAAGAGAGTTGCTGACCTTGGCTTCAGCCTTGGAGCTACTGAGGGTACTGAGTCACCCAGCTGCTCTGCGATCGCCTGAAGGCGTGAAGGAAGCCCCTCTGGACCCCTGCCTGCAACAGGAGCCCCTCAGCTTCCCAACAGGAAGGACCCCAAAGGTGCGCACCCTCAGCCCAGGACAGAGACCCTGCAGCCCAGCCTCGTGAGAAACCCAGCTCAGTGCAGCCCCAATGGCAGTGGCCGCAGCCCTGGCTGGCCTCCAGGCAGAAGCCAAGTGTCCCGTCTGCCTGGACGGCCTGCACGACCCTGTCACCATCGAATGCGGGCACAACTTCTGCCGCCGCTGCATCCAGCGGTCCTGGGCTGAGCTGGAGGACACGTTCCCTTGTCCCGTGTGCCGCCACTCGTGCCAGGAGCCGCACGTGAGGAGCAACACCCAGCTGGGCAGGATGATCGAGGTGGCTAGGCTGCTCCACAGCAGCAGGAGCAGCAGCAGCAGGAGGAGCCAGCAGTGTCCCCTGTGCGAGCGGCACGACCAGGTCCTGAGCCTCTTCTGTGAGGATGACCTGGAGGTGCTGTGTGCCCTGTGCGCGCAGACCCCTAAGCACCGCAGCCACGTGCTGAGGCCCCTGGCCGAGGCCGCCGCTGACCACCGCCAGAGGCTGGGCGGTTACGTGGGGCCTTTGAAGAGGCAGGTGGCGGAAGCCCAGAGTCTGCTGGTAGCCCAGGACAGAAAGGTGCTGGAGCTGCGGGAGCACGTGCAGCGTCAGCGGCTGGAGCTGGCCTCGGATTTCGCGCAGCTCAACCGGGCTGTGGACCGCGAGCAGGAGGCCGCCCTGGCCAGGCTGGTCCAGGAGGAGCACACCATCCACGAGCAGCTGGGCGCCAACATCGCGGCCTTCTCAGACCACATCTGGGAGCTCCGCGGCCTCCTGCAGGAGGTGACAGAGCGGAGCGTGCTGCCAGGGGCCCAGCTGCTGAGAGGCATCGGGCCCGTCCTGGGCAGGTGCGAGAGCCTCAAGTGCCCTGAGGTCTACTCCTTCCAGCTGCGGCGGGAAGGCTGCAGCCTCCCCGCGCAGCACTCAGCTCTGCAGAAGATCATCCAGAAGTTCCCCGAGGACGTGATCCTGGACCCCGAAAGCGCGCATCCCGACCTGCTGGTGTCAGAGGATGGAAAGTCCGCGACCTTGGCGAGGAAGAGGCAGGGGGTTCCCCGAGCTGGGAGCTCCGGGGCGGAGCCTGCAGTGCTGGGCCTGGGGGGCTTTGGGCGGGGCCGGCGGTACTGGGAGGTGCGGGTGGGCGGGGCCACGTGGGCCGTGGGCCTCTGCACGGACTCTGCCCCCAGGCCCAGAGCCTGGCTCTTGGAGGACCAGAGAGGCTCCTGGACGGTGGGCCGGCGCGAAGGGGCCTACGAGGCCCGCGGCCCCGCGGGCACTGTCCCTCTGGAGCTGCAGGAGGATCCCGGCGGGATTGGCGTCTATCTGGATTATGAACTGGGAGTGATTTCCTTCTACAGTTTCAAGGACAGGTCCCACATCTACTCTTTCAGCGATACCTTTTCCGAGGTGCTGAAGCCCTACTTCTCTATCGGGTGCTCTTCTCAGCCTCTTACCATCTGCGCAGTAAGAGGTTACGGAGAGACATCAGAGACTTTGCCTTCCTTGCTTCCTTCCTGAAGTTTATGGACAGTAGGAAGAATATGTACTGATGTCAGTACATCTGGCACCGACAATTTTTTTTTTAATTCTCATTTGACTTAAAGCCATTAATTTTTTCCTCTTTTGTTGATGGTGTTGGTGATGGTGTTTCAGTAGCAATAGAGATGTTGTGGGAACTCAGAGGAAAGTGGATAAACTGTGAAGTGTTTCTGGAATTCTCACATTGCACCTGTAAAACTGTCATTTCACCCCTTCAATAAAGGTGTGTACACCTGCATTTTCCTATACCTATACGTTTACCTGCACTTTCTATGTTCTAAGTGGGAGGGAAGACATCTCTGAGGGAGGGGACCATTCTTTGTGGGCCTCCTGCTTTTCCAGATGTGCCCAGAGCAAGGAACTGACTGCTCCAGACTGTTTCCCAGGATATTTTTTTTTATTTTTGGTCTTTTTAGGGCCACACCCACCACATAGGGAAGTTTCCAGGCTAGGGGTGGAATCTAAGCTGTGACTGGGGGCCTGCATGACACCCTCATGGGATCTGAGCTGTGTCTTCCGACCTACACCACAGCTCGAGGCTACGCTGGATCCTTATCTGCCTGAAGAAGGTCGGGGATTGAACCAGAATCCTTATGGATACTAGTCTGATTTTTTACCACTGAGCCACAATGGGAACTCCTCCCAGGCCCTTTTTACGTGAAACTGCCTCACAAGATGGAGGTAGTGTCTCCATCCAGTTCATGGCAGGTTTGGATACCGCCCTGTATCCCTCCAGGGCAAAGGTCAGGCAGATTTACTGCCCTTTATGTAGGAGTTGGGTTTTGCTCATCACCAATGGTGCATCTAAATTAAACTCTGACCTGAAATTTGAGGTCTATCATGTCCAGAATTTAGGAGCATCTGCCTGGCAGATATTTGACACAGAAAAAGATCAGTCTTATTTTGCATCTGTTAGAAAAGAATATTTTTCCTTGGTACTTTAATTTTGCGGCCCTTGTGTTTGTGTTTTAATTTTCGACAGTGTAAAACAGCAGGTTGTCCCCACTCCTACCTATGCTTGGACCGTTGTGTCCATGTCTCCACAGATTAAATTGGTTACTTTTCCTCGGTCCAACATTTCCATTCCATTTTTTTTTATTTTTATTTTTTTGTCATTTTAAGGCTGCACAAGTGGCATATGTACTTTCCCAGGCTAGGGGGTCAAATCGGAGTTGTATCTGCCGGCCTACCCCACAGCCACAGCAATGCGGTATCTGAGCCGAATCTGCGACCTACACCACCGCAGCTCACAGCAACACCGGATCCTTAACACACTGTGGCCAGGGATCAAACCTCCGTCCTCATGGATGCAAATCAGATTCATTTCCACTGAGCTACACGGGAACTCCTATTCCATTTCTTATTTTCACATTTGTTTATTTCATCTTTCAGTGTCGCTGATCTTTTTCAGTTCTATTATGAAACTCATGCATAAAAGATTGGATTAAAACATATAAATACAATTTAAAGGAGAACAGTAAAATGAGTATCCATGTATAGAACACCTAGGTGATGCACTCAAACATGACAGCCTAACTCCAAGGTCCCAGAGACTCTCCCACACTGTCACTGAAAGAGATGGAGTAGGACAGTTATACAGATAGTTGTAGAAATCCCAGCAGGGGACCATAGGTAGAGAGGAAATTGGGGGACACGACTGTTAATAATGGCTTGAGAAAACCAAGAGAACGAAGCAGGCTTGCTTAACTATCAAACCACAAAAAAAAAAAAAAAAAATGGAGATTTGCCTCTGTTCATTAAGTGAAAAATAAAATGAGGCCTGCATTTAAGTTCAGCAAGGAAACAATCCTTAAGACCAAAGACAGGAATTTAAGGCAAAGATGACATTCCAAATTAGGAGACCTTTGGAGTTCCCGTAGTGGCATAGCAGAAATGAGTCTGACTAGGAACCATGAGGTTTCGGGTTCGATCCCTGGCCTTGCTCAGTGGGTTTAGGATCTGGCGTTGCCACGGGCTTTGGTGTAGGTTGAAAACATGGCTCCGATCTGGCATTAACTGTGTCTGTGGCCTAGGCCAGCAGCTGTAGCTCCGATGGGACCCCTATCCTGGGAACCTCCATGTGCCACAGGTACAGCCCTAAAAAGAGACCAAAAAGAAAAAAAAAAAAAAAAAGCAGGAGACCCTCATATGGAAACCTGAGATGATTCAACATATTTTGGCCTCTGTTACCCCCCTTCTGCTAATTTGATTAAGCCCCATCACAGTCCCAGTTTGACCTCAGGGTCACATACTCTCTTACTGGTTTCTACTTGAAGAGGAAGAAGGTGGTCTTTTGCCATTCCCCACTTTCCTTGGATTATAAAACTGTAGCCCACCTAGCCCTTGGGGCAGAGCCTCCTTGCCTGCCTGCTTGCTTCTTTTAGAGACATCCTATTATAATAAAGCTATTTCTTGCCTATACTTTGTCTCTCACTGAATTGCTTCTGTGCTGAGGCACAATGAACCTGAACTTCAGTAAGTCCAGACACCAGGTGAGTGAGTCTAATTTAAAAACTGTGGTTTCAAGTCCCCATCTGGTTCTGGCTAGGTTCAAGTCAAAAGTGTTGTCAGTTTCATCACCAGTGGTTTTTTTTTCAGCCTGTGGCATCTAGTATCTTGATTGATACTAACAATTCCTTTGCTTTTCTTGATAGTTTTCCCACCTATGCATATCTTCACAACCAATAAAGCAAAAGTATATTCTAAAAAGCCAGAGCCCAGGAGTACCCATTGTAGCTCAGCAGTAACAACTATGACTAGTAGCCATGAGCTTTGATCCCTGGCCTTACTCAGTGGGTTAAGGATCCAGCATTGCCATGACCTGTGGTGTAGATCTCAGGTATGCCTCAGATCCCACCCTGTGGGTGTAGTGTAGACCAGTAGGTAGCTCTAGCTAGGATTAAACCACTACCCGGGGAACTTTCACATGCTACAGGTACAGCCCTAAAAAAAAAAAAAGACCAAAAAAAGATATCAGGAGTTCCCCGTTGTGGCTCAACAAGATGGCCAGCGTCTTGGGAGTGCTGGGACACAGTTTCAATCCCAGCCTGACACAGTAGGTTAGGTATCTGGCATTGTCACAGCCTAGGGTTTGGATCTGAGCCCTGGTCCTGGGAATGTGCATGTGCCCCAGGTGCAGCCATTACAGAAAAAAAAAAAATTGTCTTGTTATAAAATCTGAATTTTGCTTTAATAAATGTTTAAGGGAATAGGATAATAAATCACTCATTGTCAATATCATGCATAGGTGACCAATCTTCTTTTGCTGTTTACTTATGCTGACAGGTTGGAAGGGGAGTAGAGAGAAATCATGGCTGCCCCCAGGTTTTGCCTTAGCTACTAGGAGCAGGGAGGTTCCCTGCATTGCGATGGAGAGATTTGGGGAGGGGCAGTTTCCTGGCAGTCAGGGTTGGAGAGAAGTCAAGATTTTGGTTTGGGACCACTGAGTCTGGAGATGCAGTTGGAGTCCAGGTGGGCACCTCTACTAGGCAATTGCATGCAGAAGACTGATGGCCCAGAAAGAGGCCAGGATGGAGAAAATCATAGCCCTGGACACAGATGTGTCTTAAATAGTGCTAAGGAGGCATGCTAGTACTTGGGCAGAAACGTTAACAACAAAAAACAGCACCCACCCTTTAGAAAACTCCTAAAAGAAACACAAATTCACAATTGGACAAATTCCTTTTTTTTTTTTTTTTTTTCTCTCTCTCTCTCTTTTTAGGGCCACACACATGGCATATGGAAGTTCTCAGGCTAGGGGTCAAATCAGAACTCTAGCTGCCGGCCTATACCACAGCCACAGCAATGCAGGATCTGAGTCTTGTTTGCAACCTACACCACAGTTTGTGGAAAGGCTGGATCTTCAACCCACTGAGCAAGGAGCGGAGGTCAGGGATTGAACCAGTGTCTAATATGGGCACTAGTTGGGATTGTTACCACTGAGTTACGATGGGAATTCCAACATTTGGACAAATTCTTAAACATATGAGTAATCACAGAAAAGAATGTTAAATTGAGATATATTTTCCCCAATAGATGAATGAAAGTTAAAATGACACTTAGTAACCAGTTGGCAAAGACTATGAGGGAAATCATTTGCTATAAGTGGAAATGTTAATAGGTACAGATTTTCTTTACATACTGAAAAAAAATGCGGCAGAGTAGGACAAAATAGACTTCTTTTTTTTTCTTTTTTTTTCTTTTTTGAGCCCACCTAGGGCATGTGGAAGTTCCTGGGCCGGGGAATGAACCCTTGTCACAGAAGCAACCAGAGCCACAGCAGTGACAATGCCAGATCCTTAATCTTCTGAGCCATGAGGTAGCTCCTGGATTTGATTTTTTTTAGTGTGTTTTAAATATAAATAACCCTCATTCAGGAATATAATTTTGGGTTCATGTGGGCTATTACAAGTCTCCCTGAGAAGTGCCTTCATCTTGCTCCTCAGTGAGGGCACATCATCATTTCATGCAGCACTTTGCCCTTGTTTAGCAAATGCCCCCAAGCAGGCTGGGTTGCCCAGTGGTAAGGTGTCAGTCTTGTAAAAAATACCCTCTAAGGGAGTTCCTGCCATGGCTCAGCAGTTAATGAACCTGACTGGCATCCAAAAAAATACCCCTTTAGGAATTCCTATCATGGCTCGGTGGTTAACAAACACGACTAGTATCCATGAGGACTCAGGTTTGATCCCTGGTCTCGATCAGTGGGTTAAGGATCCAGTGTTGCCATGAGCCATGGTGTAGGTTGCAGACGTGGCTTGATTCCTGCATTGCTATGGCTGTAGTGTAGGCCAACAGCTACAGCTCTGATTCATCCCCTAGTCTGTGAACTTCCATATGCGGGGGATGGGGAGTGGGGGGGGGGGTGCATCCCTAAAAAGACAAAAAAAAAATGCCCCCTTATTCTTGATTCCCGCTCCCATCCTCTTCCTCCACTGAACACCCATGTAATTGCACCTCAAGTGTCCTTAAGAATGGATTATTTAGGAGTTCCCACTGTGGCTCAGCTGGTTAATAACCAGACTATTATCTATCCATGAGGATGTGGATTTGATCACTGGTCTCCCTCAGTGGGTTAAAGATCCAGTGTGGCTGTAAACTGCAGTGTAGTTCGCAGATACGGCTTGGATCTGGAGTTGCTGTGGCTGTCGAATATGTTGGCAAATATAGCTCCAATTTGACCCATGGCCAGGCAACTTCCCTATGCTGCATGTGCAGCCCTAAAATGCAAAAAAAAAAAAAAAAAAGAAAGAAAGAAAAGAAAAGAAAAAGAAAAAAAAGGATTCTTATTCTAAAAATGTAGTACCGTTTTGTGTGTATAATTCTGCTTAATTTACTAAGTTCGTTTTTATGTACATGCTGTATAGGAATTCATTTACATTACGTTGGGCCTAGAGTTCCAGTTGTGGCTCAGCAGGTTGAGAACACAACAGAGTGTCAGTGACGATTTGCATGTGAACCCTGGCTTTGCTCAGTGGGTTGAGGATCCAGTGGTGCCAGCTTAGGTCACAGATCTCACTCAGATTCAGCATTGCCATGGCTAAAGAGTTGGAGGGAGGTCCTGAAGCATAGGCCTGAAGCTATAGCTCAGATTGCACCCCAGCCTGAAAATTTACATATGTTGCAGGTGCAGCCTAAGAAGAAAAAAATATATATTATACACACACACTCATATATATATATATACAAATACATATACATGTTGGGCTTTGCTTTGGAATTTCTGCTATTCACTTAAAAGCAGTATTGGTCTTTTCTTTTACACAACTATATGAATGATATTAATACATTATTTTTCAGAAACGGTGGTTTCTTTGCCCCTAATCTGCTGTATTCACTAATAATAATTTTTTTTTGGGGGGGGGAGGAAGTAGACATTACTGTATCTTTTAAAGAGATCAGATCTTTTAAAATTATTATTATTATTATTGCTTTTTTAGGCCCACACCCTCAGCATATGGAGGTTCCCAGGCTAGGGGTCTAGTCAGAGCTAGAGCTGCCAGCCTACGCCATAGCCACAGCGACACCAGACCCGAGCCACATCTGCAACCTAAAACACAGCTCACAGCAATGCCAGATCATCAGCCCACTGAGCGAGACCAGGAATCGAACCTGCAACCTCGTGGTTCCTAGTCAGATTCATTTCTGCTGTGCCATGACGGGAATTCCAAAAATTATTATTATTCCCACTCCTGGGCTGCCGAGACCAGCTCAGCAGGTTGGGGCTGAAGAATGGGTGCTGTGAAACTTAAGGAAAAAGTTAACATAAAACAAGACACAGAGACATTTATCTTAATTAAAGGTGGGAATTGGGGGACTTAAGGTCTCAGGGACCAAGAGCACCACCTCAAGAAACCACACTGCTTTTATTGTGCTCTCTAGGATTGCGTCAAGTGAGGAGGGGGTTGTAGGTGCAGGATATAGGGTTGCTTTTTTTTTTTTTAATTATTTTAAAAGTCACATAGCCAGTTGCTGATTAAGCTTTTATTTGGATCTTTAGGCATTTAACAATCATTAGCATGAAGGAAGCTTGGCAAAGTCAGCTATCTATGCATAGCATTCTAGAGAATCACCATTGTGCTTCTGCGTGTCTATCTGCACAGGTCCAGCGTGCCTAGACCAATGCATTATGTTCTCATTCATCTGACCACATGAATAACTTATGCCTTTAGGTCTTTGTTCTTAAACTTAAGGCATTTACCAGCACTGAGACTGTTTTCCAAGCAGGAAGATGGGGTAAAGTAAAGCAGGATAAGATGGAGTTTTCAGCACAGAAAATAGAAGCAAAGAGGCTAAGAAAATGTTGTAGAAACAGGTCTCATGACATCAGGCATCTATCCAGAGAAAACCATGACTCGCAAAGACACGTGTACTCCAATGTTCATTGCGGCACTATTTCCAATAGCCAAGACATGGAAACAACCTAAATGTCCATCGACAGAGGAGGGGATCAAAAAGATGTGGTAGATATAGACAATGGAATATTACTCAGCCATTAAAAGGAACAAAATACTGGCATTTTTAGCAACATGGATTGACCTAGAAACTATCATGCTAAGTGAAGTCAGTCAGACAATGAGACACCAACATCAAATGCTTTCACTGACATGTGCAGTCTGAAAAAAAAGGACACAATGAACTTCTTTGCAGAACAGATACTGACTCACAGACTGAAAAACTTACAGTTTCCAAAGGAGACAGTTTGGGGGGAAGAGGGATGCGCCAGAGTTGTGGGATGGAAATCCTATAAAATTGGATTGTGATGACCATTTTACAACTATAAATGTAATAAATCCCACGAGTAATTAAAAAAAAGAAAAAAATTATTATTTTTTTTTTTCTAAGCCCTTGGCATGTGGAAATTCCCAGGCCAGGGATCAAAGCCATGCCACATCAGGAACCCAAACCACTGCAGTAACAATGCCAGATCCTTAACCTGCTGTGCTATGAGAGAACTCCTCACCAATAATAGTATATTTCCTTTTAATGATTTATATTTTAGCCAGCTAGCTGAAGAATACCACACATCTCTGGTATGATTTCCTACAGGATTCCTTTATGCATTATACTGAATTCATATGAACACAAAACGTTCTTAGTATTGGGGAAAAAGAAGTTTTCCTCTACCCTTCTAGGCTCTTCCAGCTGGTCAAAAAATTAAATTGACTTGAGACAGATTAACAGAAGAAAATCAAAGTCTCATAGCATGCATATGGGGGAGAGACCCAGGAAAACTGAATAACCCACCAAAATGCCCACAGCTCACCTCAAATACATCTTCAGCTGAAGACAAAAGAGGAGGCTCAGGGTGAAAGGTCAGGTATGGAATGGTGAGCAGGAAAAGCACAGTGAACAAGTGCCAGGTTATTTAAGCAGATTTAAGTTCTTGTCTCTTTCACTGATAAGAGTTTTTAGAGATTGGGTCACCTTCCTGCTTCTGGCCCAGCAAGGGAAACACCCTCACACACGGAGATTTTTGCTTATAAATATGACTGCTTCTTATAAAAGGGGAACTCCTATTTGGTGTTTCTTAGGTGGAAGTTTTCAACAAAAAAGCAGCCATAAAAGTATCATTGTGAGATATAGGTCTGAAGCATAGATGGAACGTTTACAGCAAAGCAGCCATAAAAGTGTCACCACAAGCTATAGATCAGCTCCAGCCCAGACCAGTCACCACCTCAGAACATTGTCAGACATTTCTGTGTCTGTTTAAATTTGGCCAACTAAAGATTAAAAGTCTCACCTGGGCCAGACACCAACCACCATCCCATGACTACATGACTCAACACACACACGACCCCTGCCCTATAAAACTTAACTATCCCTAAAGGGCGGGGACCCTGAGTTTTCCTTTCTCAGAGCTCCCAGCTATCTCTCTGGTCAGTAAAACCTACTTGGGACCTCACTCTTCCAGCTGACTGGCTTTTCTTCTCTCTTCCATGCAACAGTGTTCAGAGTTTTTCGACATGTCTGCATTTGCTTAGAAAATAACCAGCTTAAAATAACTGATATTCCAGAGACAGGCTGTTGACTCTCTTGACTTCCATCAACTAAAGCTTGGACTCTGTTGACCTTGGCCTCTGTTGACCTTGGCCTCAATTCTAAGCTGAGTTCTCTCCCCTCAAGCCCCTTCATAAATATGAATGTGTCCTTAGCCTAAAACATCCCCAATTTTGCTGTTGGGGGGTGGGGGCACTGCTTTAGGAAGGATTGCCACTTGTCTCCTTAAGGAAACCAAGAAGGACTCTATGGGTATCCTGGGCATGGAAGCTTTTCTGTGTCTCCCATTACTTGTTTGTAGGAAATAGGCCTCCTTCAGTATCCATGACTTTCCCTGAGTTCCAAAGGGCAGTTGCTGATCAGAGAAGGGAGGGGATGAAGAGACAGGGAGGAGCAGTCCAGAGATAGTAGTGCAGACTGGGGGCAGGGTCCTGGTTCCTCCTCAAGGGATACACCAAACAGTATCTTTGAGCACTTCTGCAGACCTAAAACTACCAAGACATGGAAGATGCTAACTCCTTGATGAAGTCTTCTTCATTTGAGGACCACCAGAACAAATCCCAGGGCCTCTAAATATCAACCTTGAAGAAGAATGAAAACTTGCATCTATATTGATCCTTGCCCTATTTTCCACTCCCCAAACTATAAAATCATCTCCTAATCTCTCCCAAAGGGGGGTGGGTGGAAACCTCTAAATCATTAGCCTGCTGTGAGCTTCTTTGCCCAAAACTCTTGTCTATTCGACACAGGAGGACAGAAGCTGAGTTTCAGCAACATTACCTGTTTCAAGTAGTAAATCCTGCCTTCTCCATATCTTTGACTTGGTAGTATCTTTTGGCTCAACACCCACCAAGAGGTGAACCCAGTTTTCACATAACTAATATTTTACCAGGATGAATGCTTGACTGCACATATTCCCTAGCCAAAAACTTCATATATACCCCAGCTCCTCCCCTACCTTTCTGGCAGCTCCTTGGAGCTGCTGAGTGGCTGTCTCCTGAGCTATAGACCTCAATAAAATGCTATAGGCCGAGAATAAAACTGAAGGCCAAAACTCTCATGTTGGGAGTTCCCATTGTAGCTGTTAGGGGCACATTGGGGCTCATTGTTAAAATGGCTCATTGTGCTGACCTTGCAAACAAAATATGAGGTCACAGTGACCCACGAGACTGACCACCTTGCTCAAGCAACATCCTTTTTTCACCACTTGTGCCTACTTTCCCAAGACTATGTGACCACCCTACCATGGGACACCACATATCTCCAGCTTTCTTAAGACTACAACCACCAGAGTCCAGCCACAGGCTAAAGATAAACCAACCAGGAGTTCCCACTGTGGTTCAGAGGGAATGAATCCGAGGAACCATGAGGTTGCAGGTTGGATCCCTGGCCTCGCTCAGTGGGTTAAGTATCCAGTGTTGCTGTGAGCTGTGGTGTAGGTCATAGACGAAGCTCGGATCTGGCGTTTCTGTGGCTGTGGCTGGCAGCTACAGCTCCAATTAGACCCCTAGCCTGGGAACCTCCATGTGCCACCGGTGTGGCCCTAAAAAAGCAAAAAAAAAAAAAAAAGATAACCTCCCCTTCAGGGGATCCAATTTTCCATCCAAGGGGTATAAAAAGGACCTGCCAGAAGGGCAGGGGGCTGGCTCTTCTCAAGGGTCAATCACCCTCTCATTTCCCTTTAATAAATTTTGTTTTTTTGCCTGACCACTAGAATCATTCTCTTTTTCTCCACACTCACCTTACAGTAATGAACCCAACTAGTACACATAAGGACACAGGTTTCATCCCTGGCCTTGCTAAGTGGGTTAAAGATCCAGCATTGCTGTTGATGACAGAAAGTTATTACTGGAATCTGGGTTCTTGTTCATGGAGCTGAAGAATGAACTTCACAAACACACAGGGAGCAAGCAAGCAAAGCCTTTATTGCAGGAAAGCAAACAGCTCCCAGGACAGCTGGGAGGGGGAAGAAGAGTCCCAGCTTCTATTGTCCTATAGGGGTTTTTATACCTTAAAGATGGGGGTTACCAACGTGGGGTCCAGAAAGATGTGGGTTTTTTTCCTATTGGCCTTGCCCAGTTCCGTCCTTGTCCAATAGGGGTCTTAGGGTGGAAATGCCCCTTAAGTCTCATAGTTTCATTTCCCTTCTCCTCTCAGAGATTGAATCACAGCTGGTTAGGGATTAATGTCCATCTGGGTGTAGGGACACTCCCTATAGTAAACAAGGCCTGTGGGGATGTTACTCTCTGGAGCCCTTAAGCCACAAATGTTAATCAATAGCCATATCAAAGAATGCACTGAAGCCCATGCTCCTACACTGACTACCTGAGTGATTATTCTGCCTCACTTATGAGCTGTGTTGCCGGTTGCAGGTGCAGCCCTAAAAAGAGAATAAAATAAAAATAAATTTAAAAAATAAACAAAGCTCTCATGTTGTGTGTTTTTATTTCAGTGGACGCTTGTTTCACATATGCCCACTTATTGTTAACCTTCTATAAGGAAAAAGTTCTTTCATCAGTAAACCCAACTGGCAGGCTCTGGGTGGAAATCTCTTCTTGACTTCTCAAATTTTCAGGTACTTAGCTTGCTCATGGAAAAAAAAAAATGCAAATAACAGAAACTGTCCTACAAGATTTTTATTTTTTTTCTTTACGGCTGCAGCCGAGGCATCTGGAAGTTCCCAGGCTACAGGTTGAATTGGAGCTCCAGATGCCAGCCTACACCACAGCCACAGCAACACCAGATCCGAGCCACATCTGAGACCTATGCTGCACCTAGCAGCAATACCAGATCCTTAATACACTGAGTGAGGCCAGGGATAGAAGCCAAATCCTCATGGATGTTGCCGAAACAGCCCCTGTCTAGAGTTTCTGAATAGAAATGTGGAGACAGTTTTGGATGAAGGAGAAAAAGATAGCTTTAGTGCTTTGCCAGGCAAGGGAGCCAAAGCAAGCTAAGGCCTTAAAGACTGTGCCCCTCCTAGGAAGGGATTAGAAGGTGGTTTTATAATTTGGGGAGTGGAAAATAGGGCCAAAGATAAGGATCATGGTAGAGGCAAGCTTGCATTGTTTCTCAAAGCTAGTGTTTAGTGGCCCTAGGACTGGTTCTGGTGGTTCTCCTCCTTCCAGGAACGAAGAAGGCTTCATCAAGTAGTTCTTCCTTTTTGTTGGGGGTTTTAGGTCTGCAGAAAGGCTCAAAGACATTGTTATGCATATTCCTTGAGGAGGAACCAGGACTCTGCCCCAAGGCTGCGCTATTGTCTCTGGACTTCTCCCTGGTCTCTGCATCCCCTACCTTCCCTGATTAGCAACTGCCCTTTGGAACTCAGGGAAGGTCATGAAGCTGAGGCTTATTCCCTAAAAACAAGAAATAGAAGACACAGAAAGGCTTGGGTGCCCAGGAGCCTCACAGGGCCCTGCTCAGTTACATGGATATGAGTCCTCCTCATGGATACTAGTCCGGTTCTTAACCCACTGAGCCACAGTGGGAACTCCCTGTCCTACAAGATTATTAAGGAAGATTGATTTCTTAGATCAAGGCCAAAGCCACTTAAGTGCTAATTGTAATTACAGGAAACCCCATCCTTCTCTGGCCCCAGAGCCCATCCCACTTCCAGGAGGTGCAAGTCTTTGCTAGGCAGGGTCCCCTTGGCCTCCCCTTTCCACGAGGGTGTGTTCAATTGAACTGCATCACTGAGCCTCCACTGCAGGTAAGCGGAGATGGGGGCTGTGGGCACAGGAGCAAGCCAGGTCCTCTGAGTTGATACCTGGTTCCCTGCCAGTGAATCCAAACGCATCATATTTGGCTTATTTCAGACCACATATTGTAGTTCTGAGGCCCTTGAAGATCCTTGTCCAGAATCACCTGAAATGTTTACTAGAAACACAGGATCTGGACCTGCCCTAAAGGGGAACATCTGTGAGACAAAGCCACAAGTGCTGGTCTTGAGGTCAAGTGTGGAAGCCCCTCCAGTGTGCCCCAGTGAGGGAGACACCCTCCCATCCTGAGCTAAGCTAGCTGCTGAGGGTAGGGAGCCAGTTCCCTGGAAGATGAGAAGAGGAAATGTTTGGTAAACAAAATTTGCCCTGTGATGCAGATGAGTCAGGTAAAAAAGTGATCTCTGTGTGTCACCAAAAAAAAAAAAAAAAAAAAATGAATCAGTAGATCTAAGAAACAAATGGAAAATTTTATTCAAACCAAATTGAGGATTATAATCCAGGAACAGCATCTCAGAAAGGCCCAAGCAGGGCTCCGATAGTTGGAAGTCCAAGCACAGTTACATAAGTTTTTGAGACAAAGGACTGTATATTAAATGATGGTCTTATGTATATTAAATGAATGTCTTACTGTCATTCTACACAATCCAGATCTGTAAGTACAAAGTAATGGGCCATTGTGGCCCCTTACAAGATCAAGAAGGAATGTTATATTTTAAAGATTTGTCTTGTTGGTACTGGGAGAATGGTGCTCTTTACGGTTGATCAGGTATTTCTGCCAATGGGGAGGTCCGGTTGATGCATAATACAGATACGTAATGCACAGTAGAGGGGAGAAAGGAGGCCAAAGGGCAGAGAAAATGTTTAAGAGTTTTCATGTCTTGCCATAAAATATGAATTTTATGTCACATCTGGCAATAGCTCTCTTCCTGCTCAGGCACCCTTTCTGATATAATTTATATGAATATAATTTATATGAATATAATTTATAATTGTAGATTTCCCCCACAAATGAGCCTGCTGCATCTTGACTGCCTTCATCTCAAATACCTCATCTGCTAAGAAGGCATATTTGGGGGTGACATGTTCTGACCCCTTCAGGATATAAAATAAATCCCCCCAAGCTACTTGGACAGATGACCAAGGCTGTGTTCTAATTTGCATGTGGTACATCTATCTGTCCCATAGTCTGTGCCCTTTTCACAGAGAGTTAGGGTAGATACTAAATAGATGGGATGTGGGTATAGATGGGCTAGTAGGAAAGGTAGAGAAATAAAAGAATGGGGTTAAGAGAGGATATTCTGTGTTCAGCTGGCCTGCAGCAGTGGGTAGGACCACCTGAACTAAACCCAGAGGTTTTCTAGGAAGAAATATCTTCTCATCCACAGCAACTAATGATTTGAGGCAACAACTGTTCTCCTGACCAGGAAACCTGCTTATCTTGGCTTCATTTTCCCTGAGCTTCCAGATGCTGGAAGAGCAGTTAACCAGCTGTGCTGCAGACCATTGAGTGCAGACCATGAGAAGGGCTCCTCTTGGCAGCTGGAATTAAAAGCTCTGAAGACTCGATAGGATTTTATGAGGACTGAGATCCCAGGGTACACCTGCAGCTCAGGGCAGAGACCCTGCAGCCTGGCCCCCTGAGAAACTCAGCTCAGTGCAGCCCCAGTGGCAGTGGCCCCAGCCCTGGCTGAACTCCAGGCAGAAGCCAAGTGTCTGGAAGGCCTGAGAAACCACAGCTCCTACAGGGGCTCAGTCCCCCAATCTGCCCCCCACACCCCACCTACACTTCTGGAGTTACCACAAATTTAGGATGTTGCTCACAACCAACCCCCAACCCACCTTGGGTTCCTTTAATTTCCAAGAACAGCTCACAGAGCTCAGGAAACATTTTAATTACTACTTTACTGGTTTATTCTCTCTTTTTCTTTTGTTTTGTTTTGTTTTCTTTCTTTTTTTTTTTTTTTTTTTTTGCAGCCACACCTGTGGCATATGGAAGTTCCGAGGCTAGGGGTCAAACTGGAGATATAGCTGCTGGCCTACACTACAGCCACAGCAACCCAGGATCTGAGCTGTGTCTGCGACCTACATCACAGCTCACAGCAATACCGGATCCTTTACCCAATGAGCGAGGTTAGGGATCAAACCTGAATCCTCATGGATGATAGCTGGATTTGTTTCTGATGCACCACAATGGGAACACCTTTACTGGTTTATTCTAAAAGGAAATAACCCAGGAATGGCGAGCTGGAAAGGATGCACAAGACAAGGTGAGTGGGACTAGCTAGCATAGAACTGCCAGCCCCTCTGGCACAGCACACTCTCCCCATCTCCAAGTGCTCACCAAGAACACCTGGGCCCCATCCTTTGGGGGTTTTATGGAGGCATCATTCCATAGGCTCAAGAGGTGACATCATGGGCCACTGGTAACTGAATCAGCCTTCAGCCTCTCCCCCTCCCTTCTTGGAGGCTGCTAGGGAAGGGATGGTAGGGTCCAGCCCTCTAATCACTTGGCTGGCTTCTCAGGCAGCAAAACCCCATCCTTAGGGCCTCACGTCACCTCATGAACCTCAGCTCAGCTGGGGTTGAAAGGGCTTGTTATCTTCTCAGTTCTATGGATGTGCAGCTATTCAAGAATGATGACAGCAGACCAAATATTATGACCAAAGGTGCTCCTATTGCTCTTATCACATAGGGAATTCCAAGGATGTGCCATGTATTTCCCTCTTATCATAAACCACACTCTTAATCTGTGACTTATAAATATTTTTATCCAGTTTCTTTTTTTGTCCTATAATCTTGTCTTGTTCATGTTAAAAGAGTCTTTCCCAAGGGGAAATGCTAGTTTTTATATAGTTAAATACATGAGGCTTTGGCAATGCTGGGTACTTAAGACGCTGAACCACCAGGGAATGTGTATGCCCATCTTAAAAACTCTTAGGGGATTTCCCACTGTGGCTCAGCAAGTTAAGAATCCGACTAGTATCTATGAGGACAGGAGTCTGATCTCTGGCCTCGCTCAGCAGGTAAGGATCTGGCATTGACGTGAGCTGTGGTGTAGGTTGCAGACGTGGCTCAGATCTGGCGTTGCTGTGGCTGTGGTGCAGGCTGGCGGCTACAACTCCAGTTCGACCCCTGGCCTGGGAACCTCCATATTCCATGAGTGTCGCCCTAAAAAGACCAAAAAAAAAAAAAAAAAAAGTTCCAGTGGAGCAGCCAGGTGAAAAGATAGACTGGTTTAGAGAGAAAGGGAGGGGAAGAATTAGAGACAGACAGGCTTACTTGGTTTACAAATAAACTATTACAGGAAATGTTTCAAGATTTTTGTGATTTATATTCTCATATACTTGAGCTTTGTTTCTTCAAGAATTCAAGAGACTCCCACCTGAGTTTTGTATTCAAGATGCATAAGAGCATCTCTGATCAGGCTGTGAGATCATTAAACAACTACGTCTTCTGTAAAAAGAATGGGGAGGGGACTTACGGTTCATTTTGTTTGTCATTCAGTTTTCTAAATGCTCACAGAACATGTAACCTAAATTCTCTCCACAAGTCACATTAGTGTCCGAATCTCCACGAGGGCTAATCTACGGAAGAATCATGCTCATCAAACCTGATGGGTGGCTGATCTCTTTACTGTGTTCATTTCCACCTTCCCTCTACCCCTCCCCCACCTTCTCCCCAACCCCTGCGTAGACTCTGTGAGAACAGAAACCTTCTCTGTCTGAATGACCCTGGTTCCCTCTCTGATGGGTGGCAGCTCTCAGTTAAATGCAAAGTGTGAACTGAAAGGCCTGTGCATGGAGACATTCTTGGTTGTCAGAACTGGAGGTTGATCCTGGCATCCTAGTAGCCAAGAAAAATGATAAACATCCTACGACACACAGGACAGCCTCCACAACAAAGATTATCCACCCCAAAATGTCAGTAGTGCCAAGGTTGGAGAACCCTGCTTAGAGTAAATAGGAAAATTATTAATTCATATAAGACTTTGGTTTCAAAGGAAAAAGGAGAAACGGGGCCTCCAGCAGAAGCCTGGATGTATTAAACTTCCCTCAAGCCAAGGAGTTCCCGTCGTGGTTCAGTGGTTAACGAATCTGACTAAGAACCATGAGGTTGTGTGTTCGATCCCTGGCCTTGCTCAATGGGTTAAGGATCTGGCATTGCCGTGAGCTGTGGTGTAGGTTGCAGAAGCGGCTCAGATCCTGCGTTGCTGTGGCTCTGGCGTAGGCCGTGGCTACAGCTCTGATTTGACCTGTGGCCTGGGAACCTCCATATGCCTCAGGAGCAGCCCTAGAAAAAAAGGCAAAAAGACCAAGAAAATAAATAAATAAATAAATAAACTTCCCTCAAGCCAATGCTGACTCCCACCCAGTGTGGCTTTAGAGATCCACTTGGGTAAACTTTCCACCAGGACGCAAGGGACAGAATCCAATCTGCAGGGTTTGAAGAGTACAAGGCAAAAGAACTCAAAACAAATCAGGAAATTTTTCCAACAAGTATAAAATGAAGGAAGACCATGTTTGTTAAGAAAAAGAATATCCTAGGAGGATAATGAGCAAAAGACTTACACACGTACATCACAGAAGATTTATGAAAGGCCAAAGTATAGGAACGAAAGCTCAAATTTATTAGTAATCACAGAAATGCAGTTAAGGAGTTCCTGTTATGTGCAGCGGAAAGGAATTCAACTAGTATCCATAAGGGCGTGGGTTCAATCCCTGGCCTTGCTCAGTGGGTTGGGGATCTGGTGTTGCTGTGAGCTGTGGTGTAGGTCACAGACGATGCTCAGATCCCATGTTGCTGTGGTTGTGGTATAGGCCGAAGCGGTAGCTCCAATTCAACCCCTGGCCTGGAAACTTCCATATGCCACGAGTATAGCCCTAAAAAGCAAAAAAAAAAAAAAAAAAAAAGAAAAGCAAAAAAGAAAAGAAATGCAATTAAGTCATGATGCTATTATCATTTCAAATAAAATCTCCAAATTAGCAGTACAGAAATACATCAGATACAGATCTATGCTTAATAAAATGTTACCACACACGCCATAGTTCAGCACCATGTAATCTGCCACACACTTTCCCACGTTGCACACTCTGATCCCCCTGAGGTGAAAAACAACCACCCCTTCAGTGGACTCCATTCCAGTGCAGGCCCCTCGGCCTAGAGAGCATCGGGGGTCCCAGAAACTGCTGCTGGTCGTCCCTCCTCCCAAGTCTCGCCTCACACTTTGGGCTCGAGCCGTACATGGGGCTCATGCTCATCTGCAGTGGTCACTCTTCTTGTTTACTTGCGAATTTTCCTGGGATCCTAAAGCCCTTCCCCAGGGAACTCTCTTATCTGCAGTCCCTGAGGTACCTTGGGCTTTTCTGCCGTCATTTCTGGATGATGCAGAGCCTGGAAGTCCTTGTCTTCTCCTTAGAATGTGAGCACAAACCAGGACGGTCTTACTGAGTTTTGTAGCCAAGGTGCTAGCCCAGTATCCGCCTGGTGTACGGAATGATTTAAAATGTTTTCTTCTCAATCTGTATCCTAGTATACACCAGGAGAGAGGTTCAATCCCTGGCTTCTCTCAGTGGGTTAAGGACCCAGGGTTGCCATGAGCTGTGGTGTAGGTTGCAGATGCAGCTCAGATCCCAACTTGCTGTGGCTGTGGCATAGGCCAGCCGCTACAGCTCTGATTTGACCCCTAGCCTGGTAAGCTCCGTAGGCCAGGGTGCAGCCCTCATAAGATAAAAATTAAAAAATAAATAATAAATAGTTTTCTTCATTCCTTTCTGCTAATTCTGATAGTTTCACTTTCTTTTACTGTTTGAACTGTTCATTATAGAGTTTAGAAAAGAGTGTTGGTGATCCTACAAACATCCCATCAGAACGTGAATATTCCAGCATTCTAACTATTCCTTTCTCTGTAAACCAGAGTTTATTCATATACCTTAGAAACTGACCATGGATCCAAAATGAATTTAAAAATAAAGTAGAATTGGAGATCCCACTGTGGCTCAGTGGAAACGAATCTGACTAGAATCCATGAGGACGAAGGTTCTATCCCTGGCCTTACTCAGTGGGTTAAGGATCCAGCGTTGCTGTCAGCTGTGGTGCAGGTCGCAGACACAGCTTGGATCTGGCATTGCTGTGGCTGTGATGTAGGCTAGCAGCTATAGCTCTGATTGGACCCCTAGCCTGGGAACCTCCATATGCTGTGGGTGAGGCCCTTAAAAAAAGATCAAAAAAATAATAATAATAAAGGAGAATTAACTATCTACCACCAGTGTTTTCCTCAAGTAAAACAGGTAAACTCAAAAGTTGTTCCAGAACATAGAGACAGATCTCCATAGAAGGCAATGGCCTTGAGTTATACTTATTGAAAAGGAAGAAAAAATAAATACAAAATAAAAAGACAGGAAAGAAGGGAGGGAGGAAAAGTCAGGAAACTTGGATACAGTCTGAACTTTAAAAATACACTTTGGGCTCTAGTTTGTCAATGTTGTCATTTTGGGGATTCAATGGTATTGGCTTCAGGTGACAAGACAGTCACCTTGTCCTCAGCAGGAAACCTTCAAAATGCTCTGCAGTGGCCATATCTGAAGGAAACCAATGTTTGCCCTTCATAAGTGTGATATGATCAATAAATACATCCCTTGGCAAATGGTTAGGTGAAACTCAAGGATTTTTATATCAAATATTGATTAATTGGCTAAATTAAAAAAAAATTTAGCAGCATACTTAATTACAAATATTCCCTCCCTCATTTTACGCTTTCAACCAGAGTCTTTCTAAGGCAGCATGTAAAGGTGCCAAAAGCAAACTGATAGATTAAAAGGGCACAGTAGAAGAACTGTAGAAAAGATTCCATTTACTCATAAAAATGCTTCTTTTTATCTGGGAAATTATAATATGTTTAATAGCCATATATAAGTTGATAGGACATTTTTTCCATCATAATTTTTAAGAATAATGCAGGAAATTTTTTTTTTTTTTGGGTCTTTTTTTAGGGCTGCACCTATAGCATACAGAAGTTCCCAGGCTAGTGGTCAAATAGGAGCTGCAGCTGCTGGCCTACACCGAAGCCACAACAACGCCAGATCTGAGACACATCTGCAACCTATACCACAGCTCACAGCAACCCGGGAGCTTAGGATCCTTAACCCACTGAGCATGGCCAGGGATTGAACCCACGTTCTCATGGATACTGGTCAGGTTCCTTACCACTGACCCACAACAGGAATTCCTTGGTTTTTTTTGGGGGGGGGGGTACTCCAGGACTAAATACTGTTTAGTTCTTTTTTCTTTCAGACAAACTTAAAGCCACAAAAGACTCCTTTCCTGTCCCTGAACTTATTGATCCAATGACAGTCCAGTCAATATGAAATACACGGCAATGTCTTGAAAAAGGGCCAAAGGAAAGTTAAAGCCTGAAGTCTTCCCTAAGTATTTCAGCTGCTGCCAGTGGCAGGCGCTGCTGCTGTCACAGCCAGCACTGGTGGGCCTAACTCCGGTGCAAGTGATCCTCAAGTCTTATTTCTGGAGAATGGAAACCCACAGGAGGTGCAAAGAAAATCCCCTATGGGGACCTTGGTCCTATAGCGAGGAAATTCACTAGAAAGGATCCAAGGGCCAAGGTCACTCGGTACCACACATGCATACAAGATCCACCTGGCCTCAGCGGAGAAAACACTAACCAGGAGAAAAGAATGTCTTCACTCACCAGGATAAAGTGGGAAAAACTCATTTGATCAAAGCCCCACTTTAAACAGTTTGTCATGTCAGACTTCCTCTCTAAAACACCAAATGATTACTGGCTGCTAAGGAGGATGCAAGGAGAGTTGCTCAGAGATGTTACCTTTGATCCTGGAATAAACCAAGCAGTGCAATAATTTCAAATGTGCAAACAGACCTTCCCCTTGAGTTAGAAAGGCTCTACAAAGTGCCCTTTAAACACTCCACGGGTCCTGCTTATTAAACGTCCAAGCAGGTGAGAACCAAGTTCAGGTTTCCAACAACAATTGTAGACTGTTACTTGGCAAAGCTGCAGTTTGCTGGGACAGCTTGTCAGGCAGGCATTCAGTCTTAAGAGCAGGCAGTCAGTCTTAAATTACTCGGGCTCCTCTAGAGTTGCTGTCAAATCCCACTTGGCTGAGAGCTGAGGTCAGAAGACGTGAGGGCCAATAGCCGCCTGCTAAGCAGTGCATTGTGGCGCTTCAGGTAGAGGATGATGTCCCCCTGCTTCTCCACAATCTCCTCCAGGCTTGAGAGAGTCCTGCACAGAAGCAAATTGGCCATGGCTTACACATGTTCAATAGTCTCTTCCCAAATGTATTCCTACTAGTTTACAATACAGCAATGTTGTACTGTTACTTTTTTTTTTTTTTTTTTCATTCCTATGGCATGTAGAAGTTCCTGGGCCTGGGATCAAACCCAAACTACAATAGTGACCCAAGCCAGAGCAGTGACAGTGCTGAATCTTTAACCCACCGAGCCATGAGTGAATGCCTGTGGTTTTTTTCTTAGATTTTTAAAAATTTTATTTTTAGGGCAGAACCTGGAGCATATGGAGGTTCCCAGGCCTGGGGTCGAATCAGAGCTGTAGCTGCTCGCCTACACCACAGCCGCAGCAATGCCAGATATGACCTGCATCTGTGACCGACACCACAGCTCACCACAGTGCCGGATGCTTAACCCACTGAGTAAGGCCAGAGATTGGACTGGCACCCTCATAGATACTAGTCAGATTTGTTTCCACTGCGCCACAACAGGAACACCTCATATGTTCTAAGCCAAGGCAATATCTCCAAATGAGATTCTTTCAACAGAGGTGGTTTCAGCACAGCCAAGAGACAGTAAACAAATCAAACATAATTCAAAACAAATTCTACCCTATGCAGAGTCCTCGACTCTAACCATGAGAATTGTCTCTAGAGTTCCAGAAGGAAAGACTTTTAATTCTTTCTCTAATCATTTGCTCAGCACTTACCTGAATCCCGTCTCTGAGGTCATATTGATGGGGTAAGCATAGATTTTTTCTTCTTCTAGTACATCAGGCTGTGGCTTGGCTTTATTAAATTTTCGAATTTTCACTAAAATAATAAGGTCATTATTGTCAGGTTATTCAATCATGATAGATTTTCTATTTCCATTTTTGCCAATTACATTAGTAATTAGCGATTCTTTTCAAATAAGTGAACATGCAAAAAAAAAAAAAGGCTTTATAAAGGGAATTAAAAAAAAAAGTAGGCAAAATGTGCTGAAAGGAAATGGAAATTCTGGTGTGGAGAGGCTGGAAAGTCAAGGAAGAGCTGGCAATGCTCCCTGCCCAGAAGAGAAGACACCTGGAGTAGCTGGGACTTTGGTGACCTGAAGGCCACAAACTTGAAGCCCCAAACCCAACATGACTATCCTTGGAGACAGGACCACTGGTGAAGATATTACAGCAAAAACAAAGTATTGGGGGCAGGGGGTGTCGATCTGATGGAAGAGACACCAGAAGTGTGCCTGCACAAAGCAAAGGCCACAAGAGGGCATAGTGAGAGGCAACTCGACTTCAATTAAAAAATAAAAAGGCTCTGTGACTCTCACCTGTGTACACGAGCAGGCACGTCAGGGAACAGAGCAGCTCCAGGGCCAGGGTGGCCAGAATGAGGTCCAGGTACAGGGTGCTGGGCTCCGGGAAGGAGTGCTGGAGGCAGAGCAGGAGAAGAAGAGCAGTGCTGCCTGCAGGGGGAGGGGGTGCACCAGTGGGTGTCAGGGGGCCCACACTCCCGCAGCAGGGGCACCACCACCAAAAGGGCAAAGGCTGAGAATGAAGATCAAACACAAACCAACAACATGGCTAAGAGCAAACGATGCCCCCATAACACAAATAGGTAAGAATCTGGGCTTAAAAACCAAGCAGTGAGTTTCTATGAGGACCCAGTGGCCCTCTCTGCTGGTGCAGCACCATCGAGGACTCAGGGAGGATCCAGAAGAACCCAGGACTCGCTGCTGACCTTGGGCTGCTGATCAAACACCTCTGCTCCTCCTCTGAAAGATGATGTGACAGCACCTCCCCACAGGACTGCTGTGAGGAGTAAATGAGGTAGTGTATGCAAAATACTCAGAATGGTGCCTGGTTTGTAAGTATTCAGTAATTATGAGCTGTCTCCCCCTGCTCAGCATAGCCATTATTCACTGTTGAAGACCATCTAACCTCATTCTGCACTTCCCCCCCACCCCGCCCCCCGGGACACACCTGTGGCATGCAGAAGTTCTGGGCAGCTCTGATCATGGGTTGCTGTGGCTGTGGCATAGGCTGGCAGCTGCAGCTCTGATTCAACCCCTAGCCTGGGAACCTCCATATGAAGAAGGTGTAGCCCTAAAAAGACAAAATAAATAAATAAATAAGAAGTCCTACACAAAGCCCTAAGTCCTCCCCTTAAACTCACAAATGTCACAGTGTCTTAGCATGTTGACTGATGGCTCAATTTTTGAATTACTTTTGTGTACAAGACAAATATAACTGACAACATTGAGGGAGAGGAAAAAGCTAGGGGAAATACTCCCTTGCTTGGAAAGTGAACAGTTTACAGATGATTTTTTTTTTTTTGGTCTTTTGTCTTTAGGGCTGTACCTGTGGCATATGGAGGTTCCCAGGCTGGGGGTCGAATCGGAGCTATAGCTGCTGGCCTAAGATACAGACACAGCAATGCCAAATCCAAGCCGTGTCTGCAACCTACACCACAGCTCACGGCAACGCCGGATCCTTAACCCACTGAGCAAGCCCAGGGATGGAACCCACAACCTCATGGTTCCTAGTCGGTTAACCTCTGAGCCACAACGGGAACTCCCTCAAATTGTTTTATAACCAAAGACATAAGCCTGTTTTGTGTACTATTCCATTTGCCATGTAAAAAAGGTTCTCCGAGTTAATGGGATACTTACTATCCATAAAAATCCTGGGAAGAAACCAGTTCCTGTGCGTGGGGGAGATAGTACAGTGTGAGGTGCAGGGGCTCTGAGAGGCTAGGCTCCCAGGCAGGACCTGCCACCTCTTGTAAGTGAAACCCAGCAGGACCCAGTGGGGCTCCTGGGCACAAAACCCTTTCTGTGTCCCCCACTGATTATTTTAGGGAGGAAGCTTCAGCTTCCACAGCTTTCCCTGAGTTCCAAAGGGCAGGTTTAGCCAGTTGCTAATCAGGACAGGGAGGGGATGCAGAGACAAGGCATCCCAGAGGCAGGGTCCTAGTTCCTCCTTAAGGAACACACACAACAGTACCTTTGAGCTCTACTACAAAACGAAACCCCCACCAAATGGAAGCCAGAGAAGAGGACCACCAGAACTGGGGCCACAAAACACCAACCTTGAAGAATACAAGCTTGTGCCTTCCCTGATCCTTATCCGTGGCCCTATTTTCTACTTCTAAACTATGAAACTACCTCCTATTCTCTCCCAAGGGAGGGCACAGTCTTTAGGGTATTAGCCTGCTGTGGCTTCCTTTGCCTGACAAAGCAATAAAGCTGTTTTTTTCCTCCTACACCCAAAACTCTGTCTCCACGTTTCTAAGGCTGAGTTCCAGCAACACAAGGTCCATAACTAAAACTTTGCCTCACACCAGCCCCAGATACTCCTCCTCTGTAAAACTGCAGAAATAAACCCAAACAAGCCCTGTTGGAGGAGAAAATGAACAATTCCTAAGTAGGTGTTCAATAAATGGTAGCAAGTATCAACATTATTACAATAACAATGGTTTTACGGAATCCATCACAACTTCTCCAAGCAGGCCCCAGGGCAGACTTACAGTCACTACCCAGGCTCTGCTCCACCCACTGAGCCCAGGAGCAAGGGTACAGCCACAGCAGGACTTGAGCAGTGTTTCTGCTGAGGGGTCTGTAGGTCTCCATCTCCCTGATCTTGGGGCCCTGCAACTCCTCCAAGGACCCGCTCTTGCAAGCAATCTTCCGGAGCTGAATTTCTAGTAATTCCTTCACACTGCCCCTGGCCCATCCTCTGCCTCTGGGTTCACCCTTTCAGACCCAGGGAGGAGTCTTCCTGTGTACATCTGACAGGTTGAAGCTCGCTGCTTTTCAGTGAAGGGCCAAGTTTTCATTTTAATGAAAAGAACAACTGCAAATGCCACTTGCTATGTAGGTAATAATATCAGATAGATTTTGAGATGCATTTCAATCTAAGGAAAGAGAACACATATATACATATTTTCCACTTATGTGGAAGGAAAGCAAAGCCCCCCTCTCCCATCTCCATGAAACAAGGCAAAATTGATTTATTTTTCTCTCTGCAGAGAATATCAAGGATCAGGATGAAGCTAAACAATACTCAGCAATACTAGCACAAGCAGAAAAAGAAAGGGGACACCATTCAGATTAGCTGGAAGTTCTATGTTCTTTTTTTTTCTTTTTCTTTTTGTCTTTTTGCCTTTTCTTGGGCTGCTCCCGTGGCATATGTAGGTTCCCAGGCCACAGGTCAAATCAGAGCTGTAGCTGCCAAGCCTATGCCAGGACCACAGCAACGTGGGATCCAAGCCGTGTCTGCGACCTACACCACAGCTCACAGCAACGCCAGATCCTTAACCCACTGAGCAAGGCCAGGGACCGAACCCTCAAGCTCATGGTTCTTAGTCGGACTCGTTAACGACTAAGGCACAACGGGAACTCCTTGGAAGTTCTATGTTCTCAAAGATTGATCTTTTTCTTCAAATAGGAAAAATAAAATTTAACAAATGGAAACAAAGTAAACACCTGCCCCCAATCTCTTGGATTTTCTGGATCTTTACATGAGCAACATAAATGTGATGCCATCTGTGATAAAACTAAGGGTTCGGCTGTTTAGAAAACAGACTCTGATTAAGGGTCACATATTTAGAAAGGGTCTGAAAGTCAGAATTCAAATAAAGATCAGACAATCTCTTGGTGGGCCTCAAAAATACTATTTCCATGAGTTCCTGTTGTGGCTCAGTGGGTTAAGGACCCAAAGTTGCCCTCATGAGGTTGCAGCTTCAATCCCTAGCCTTGCTCAAAGGGTTAAGAATCTGGCATTGCTGAAAGCTATGTTTAAGTCACAGATCTGGCTTGGATCTGGGGCTTCCCTGGCTGATGTAGGCCTGCAGTTGCCAGTCCCATTCAACCCCTGGCCTGGGAAGTTCCATATCCTCAGGTGTGGCTGTAAGAAGAAAAAAAAAATACTATTCCAGACCACCACTGGAGAAACCAAACATTATTTTGGTCAGTTTACAAATAGGTTTCTGCTTTTTTTGTATGTCAGGGGATAGGAGAGGTTTTACAGCCACCTTCTGGCCAAAACCAAGTACTGCACAATAGCAGGAGAACATAAGACTTCTCTGGGAGCAAAAAAAGGCTGCTCCTGGAGATGCATCAAGACCAGCCATCCCACTGCAGTGCTTCTTTCTTGCTCTCCACCAGGCCCTCTTGCCCCATGAGAACCTCACTGATCAGATGAACTCGCAGCCTACCCTTTAATAAAATAACTCTACCACACCACAGAAAAAATTCAATTCTATGGAGCTGTTTTTGTAGTGAAAAATTAATTTCTAATTTGGTTTCAAAATGTTCAAAGATTTATTCTGGGGAGTTCCCTTCGTGGCTCCAGCAGTTAATGAACCTGACTAGGATCCATGAGGATGTGGGCTCAATCCCTGGCCTTGCTCAGTGGGATAAGGATCTGGTGTTGCTGTGAGCTGTGGTGTAGGTCACAGACGTGGCTTAGATCCTATGTTGCTACAGTTGTGTAAGCTGGCACTTGAAGCTCTAACTCAACCCCTGGCCTGGGAACTTCCATATGCTACAGGCGCTGCCCTAAAAAAAAAAAAAAAAAAAATTATTCTATACTCAAATTGAAAAAGTTTTTTGTTTTTTGTTTTTTTTTAAGGTAGAAACTTTGACAATAAGGCAAAAACACCTAAACAAGTTCAATTCAATTTCATTAAGCCTTTAGAATGCCTGTGTCAGTACACACAAATGAAGCTCTGAAAAACAAGTAGGAGTTACCTTTTGTGAAAGACATTTATGTTTATAAGGGAAATCTCTCTGTGTTAGGGTGTGTCCCTTGCTATACTAGGAAGAGAAGGATGACTCTAAATTTCTAGAAACTCTTATCACTAGAAAAGGCAAGCCCTTTCATCCACATAACAACCTTACTCTTTTTCTTTTTACGTCCACACCTTCGGCATTTGGAAGTTCCTAGACCTGGAGTCAAATCAGAGCTGCAGGTGAGGCTATACCACAGCCATAGCAACGCAGGATCTGAGCCACATCTGCTACCAAGACCACAGCTCGTGGCAACAGCGAATCCTCAACCCACTGAACAAGGCCAGGGATTGAATCTGCATTCTCACAGATACTGTGCTGGGTTCTTAACCCACTGAGCCACAATGGCAACTCCAACAAACTTATTTATTTATTTAGTCTTTCTAAGGCCATATCTGAGGCATATGGAGGTTCCCAAGTTAGGGGTCAAATTGGAGCTGTAGCCGCCAGCCTATGCCACAGCTCAAGCCACCTCACAGCAACGTCGGATTCTTAACACACTGAGTGAGGCTAGGTATCGAACCTGTGTCCTCATGGATACTAGGCAGATTAATTTCCGCTGAGCCACAACATAAACTCCAACAACAACCTGACTCTTATTAACTGCCTTTCCTGAAAACCTCCCACAACTAACAGCCTCCTTCATCCTGATCTTTAGCTAGAGAGGTTATTTAAGGGGGCAGCATAGGCTACTTCAGAGTTACCCAGTTTTCCCCAGTCTCTCCTCTTAGGTGGAAACTAAAATGAAGACCTAAAAAAGAGTAAGTCCACATGACTCAGTGACCTACCCAGACCCAGACCTGCAGTCCCCACTTTATCAGACCTGCACAGGTGGAACAAGCAAGCCCGTGAAGCAGTTGACTTCCTAAGGATAAAGACAGTCCCAAGAAGAAAATTAAATTTTTATACCATGATCTCAACCACCATCCCGGAGCTATAGAACTCAGTACATGACCCCTCTGCCTATAAAACCTGATTTTCTCCCATCAGAGGGGGGGGCTCTGAGTTCTTCTTGCTCAGGGCTCCTGCCACTCTGCTGGTCAATAAATCTTGCTTGAGTTCTCACTTTTCCAGTCAACTTTCTTTCCCTAGTGCTCCAAGATTTTGGTGCTGAAACCTAGGAGGGTGACATTTCCAATTTCCAAGCTTCCACGAATTCTCCAAGGCTTGGAGAGACAGCCAGGGCTACTCCCTGGGGTATTCTGAATGTCCCTCTAGGGTCTAGGGGCAAGTAGTTTTGGCCCAAAAGAGCGGAAGACTACTCTGTTCCTAAACTCTTTCTCCTAAGCCTAAGAGACTTTTAGTGGACAGAGTGAGACTATTGGAACAGCTGAAGACTCAGGCCAGGGCTACTCCCTGGTAAGCTCTGAATGTTTCTCTAGCTCTCTATCCCAGCAACTACGGCTTGTGGGAAGAGTGAAAGTCTCCTCTTCCTGTGACTGTCAAGCTCTAAGATCTCAGGCGCCCTCTGACGATTCCCACCATAGCACACCCTACACCAGCCTCCACTTCAAGATCAGTGGAAGGTGAGTAAATCCTAGAGTCCCCTCCCCTACTCTCTTCCCAAAATTGGTCTGATCTCATCGCCCACTTTTCATTTCCTCATTAAAATCTGGACATCCAGGAGTTCCCGTCGTGGCTCAGCGGTTAACGAATCCGACTAGGAACCATAAGGTTGCAGATTTGATCCCTGGCCTCTCTCAGTGGGTTAAGGATCTGGCACTGCCGTGAGCTGTGGTATTGGTCACAGATGTGGCTTGGATCCCTCGTTGCTGCGGCTCTGGCATAGGCCAGCAGCAACAGCTCCGATTAGACCCCTAGCCTGGGCACCTCCGTGCCATGGGTGCGGCCCTAGAAAAGACAAAAAAAGACCAAAATAAATAAATAAATAAAATAAAATCTGGACATCCAGTCAGCCAAGTTTCTATCTGGTCCCAGGGACCGGGTGCTCCCCCTTCTCAGGAAAGATGTTTCCTGATCAGAAGCCAGCCTCATTCAGACCCTAGTCTTCACAGGGGGTGACCCTCTGAATATCCAAATGGTTATCTCATTCAGATTCGAGGCCCTCTCAGGGGGACACCTCTCAGAGCACCTGGGTGGGCTTTTAGACTCCTTATTTCAAAATTTCTCTCCCAAATTAACACTATTGGCGCCTCCTTCTCTCAGCCTCCATGAGATACACCTTTAGGGTAACTTCCTTGCAACCTTTCACCTCTGGGACTCTACCCAGATATCCAGCCCAAGCATCTCATTTTCTTCCTCAAGGTGGCCTGGCCCCAGTATGAATTAGATAAAGGGACCCAATGGCCCAAGAAAGCACATTCAATTTCCAAATTCAACGCTATCTTGAGAATTTTTTCCAATGCAATGGAAAATGGTTAGAGGTTCCCTACATTCAAGTTTTCAGCTATTTAAGATCTTGACCTTCTCTTTGCTCTAACTGTAACTCATACCAGGTTCTTCTGTTAAATGAACACCCTCCTCCCACTTTACCTCCCTCACAGGCAGAAACTAAACCTCCTTCCCTCCTTATCCTTCTTCCATCTCTGACTTTGATCCTATTGATGCCTCAGCACCCCTTCAATCCCTCATAGCCATAATCCACCTTATCCTCCCCTCTTGCCGCTCCTGTGTCCCTGGCTCCTGCAGCCTGTATGTTTCCCATCCGCTCCCCCAACCCCCACCACACCCCCCTGCCACCCCCGCCTGCCGTTTCTGTACTTTCACCTCCTACAGCCCCTATGGCTCCTCTCATCATCTCTATGCCTCCAACTCCTGTAGCTCCTATACCTTCTTCTCCCCCCTCCTGCCACTGTTCTTCCTCCTCTCCTCCCTGCCCCCAGAATCCTAATTCCCACTCCCAAAATGCCACCCTCCAAAATAACAAACCCTTTTATTCCCCCCTTAACAAGACTTCTATTAGCAATACTCCAAGGCCCTAATCCTTCCTTCATTTGTTTATTTATTTTTGTTTTCTTAGGACCACACCATTGGCATATGGAGGTTCCCAGGCTAGGGGTCGAATCAGAGCTATAGTCTCTGGCCTACGCCACAGCCACAGCAACACCAGATCCGAGCCTCGTCTGTGACCTACACCACAGCTCACAGCAACGCCAGATCCTTGACCTGCTGATCGAGGCCAGAGACCAAACCCGCAATCTCATGGTTCCCAGTAGGATTTGTTTCCGCTGCGCCACAACAGAAACTCCCAGCAATCCTTCAAGAGAGGTTGTAAGAGTTGAAGGAACAGTCAGAGTTTATGTGCCTTTTTCTTTGGGAGACTTATCCCAAACAGAAAAACTGTTTAGGTTCCTTCACCTCAGACCCAACTACCTACACAAAAAAGTTCCAATATATTCACTCCTATGACTTAACTTGGCAAGATATCTATGTCATCCTTAGCTCTATTCTCTCCTCCGAAGAAAGGGAATGAATTTGGCTGGCAGCCCAAGCCCATGCAGACACCTTATGTACTCAAGACCCCACTAACAATCCCGTTGGAACTCTAGCTGTCCCTCATGTGGACCCTAATTGGAATTATCAGGTAGACTATTGGACAGATGCAAGAGATGCCATCCTATCTCTTGCTTAATAGAAGGAATGAAGAAGTCCTCAGTACAAGTAGTTAATTATGAGAGCTCCTGTTGTGGCTCAGAGGAAATGAATCTGACTAGCATCCATGATGATGCAGGTTTGATTCCTGGTCTCAACTGGTGGGTTAAGGATCCAGCGTTGCAATGAGCTGTGGCATAGGTCGAAGAGGAGGCTCGGATCTGGCGTTGCTGTGGCTGTGGCATAGGCCAGCAGCTACAGCTCTGATTTGACCCCGAGCCTGGGAAACTCCATATGCCACATGTGTAGCCCTAAGACCAAAAAAAAAAAAGTTAATTATGATAAAATTAGAGAAATAATACAAGAACCCCCAAGAAAATCCAGCCCCTTTTATGTCCAGGCTTACAGAGCCTATTCTTAAGTATACTACCCTAAATCTAGAGAGTGAAGAAGGAAAAACTTATCTTCATATACCATTTCCCAATCAGCACCAGATATAAAAAATTACAAAAACTTGAGGTCAGAGGACAGTCCTTTGACCCCACAAAAGGGACCTCATTAAAGCTGCCTTTAAGTTTTTAACAATAGAGAGGAAGATAAAAAGGCCCAGAAACTAAAGGAGTTCATGACCAAATATCAGTTTCTTGCTTTTGCTATACAGGAAATCCTCAAAAACAAAACCAAGGACCCCCCGCTTCCCCTAAGGCATACAAACTTATAGAACAACCTGGAGTTCCTGTCGTGGCGCAGTGGTTAACGAATCCGACTAGGAACCATGAGGTTGCGGGTTTGGTCCCTGCCCTTGCTCAGTGGGTTAAGACGCGGCTCGGATCCCGCGCTGCTGTGGCTCTGGCGTAGGCTGGTAGCTACAGCTCCGATTAGACTCCTAGCCTGGGAACCTCCATATGCCTCGGCAGCGGCCCAAGAAATAGCAAAAAAGACAAAAAAAGACAAAAAAAAAGAACAACCTTCCCTCTGGGGGCTTAGAGGTGCATTAGGCAAAAGCCCCCAGGCCCTTGCTGCAAAAGTGGTCAAACCAGACACTAGAAAGTGGACTGTGGGAAAGCCAGAGCAGCCCACCATCTCCCCACAAAACCCACCTCGGAGACTCAACATACACAACCTGTTAGGCCTGGCCATGGAAGACTGACGGGGCCTGAGGCCACCAGGCCGCCACCTTCCCACCATCTCTCTAGAGCCTCGGGTATCTCTGGAGGTAGCAGGTAAGACCGTTTTGTTCTTACTGGACATGGGGGTATCATATTACCTAGTTTCTAGGGTTACCTAACCTCCTCCACTTCTACAGTGGGGGTAAATGGGGTGCCCACTACACCCCAACAGACCAGACCTTTAGTTTGCACACTTTTTAACACCACTTTTTGCCACTCATTCCTAGTTATTCCCACATGTCCAATCCCTATAATGGGGAGGGATATTTTAACTAAGTCCCAGGCATACATTCAATTTCCTACATAAGCATCGCAAAGTTCCTATTCCTGTGCCAGCCAGATCTGGGGCCCACTGCTCCCAGTCCTCTCCACCTCGCCTCTGATGTAAATCCCAGTGTTTGGGACACCAGCACGCACTCCACTGCTAGACATCATTCTCCCATTCTCATAAGACTAAAGGATCCTACTAAATTTCCTAACCAATCTCAATATCCTAACAGCCCAAATGCTCAGAGAGGACTAAAGCCTGTAATTCAGCGCCTCCTTAAGGCCAGTATCCTCAAACCTTCTCACTCTCCATTCAACACTCCTATCCTTTCCAGATGGATCTTTCCAATTAGTTCAGGATCTTCGCTTCATGAGTCAAACAGTCCTTCCCATTAACCGAGTGGTCCCAAATCCCTATACTCTTCTTTCTCATCTACCTCCTAATACTTCTCATTTCTCAGCTCTTGACTTAAAAGACGCCTTTTTTTTTTTTTTTTTTTTAACAATTCTTCTAGACCCTACATGCCAGGACTCCATTGCTTTCACAAGGATAGACCCCAATATTGTTTCAGCTTCTCGTTAACCTGGACAGTCCTTCCTCAGGGTTTTAGAGACAGCTCACATTTCTTTGGCCAAGCCTTAGCCACAGATACTAACCACTCAAGTACTTAAGGACAAACCTGCCCACCAACAGATCAGACCCAGCAGCCACAACTGGGAACCTTTAGTCCCTGGTCTCCTCCTGACGTGGACAACTGGCCAGAGTGCCGACCATAAGGGACAAGACACTTTGTTGACTTTTTCCCCTTCCCTCTCCCTTTTCTCTTTTCAAACCAAAGCTGGCCTCTTTTTTTCTCCTTTTGAAACCTTTGAAGACCCAAGACATTTCTGTTTACTCTTTTTGCATATACAATTTAAAAAAGCAAGCTTGAGAAAACATCTTTTCAGAATTCTGACCTTGACGGAATAAGTCCTTCTAGGAGAACTTGCTTTTCTCACCCTGTGCCTTGAGACCTGGGCTCTCGGGAACACTATCTTATCCAGACCATCTCTGATTCCTGAGGCTGAGAAGAAAGAAGTCTTTTCAAAACTTATTTATAGGAGTTCCCATTGGTGGCACAGTGGTTAATGAATCTGACTAGGAACCATGAGGTTGCGGGTTCGATCCCTGCCCTTGCTCAGTGGGTTATCAATCCGGCATTGCCGTGAGCTCTGGTGTAGATTGCAGACGAGGCTCGGATCCAGCGTTGCTGTGGCTCTGGCGTAGACTGGCGGCTATAGCTCCGATTCAACCTCTAGCCTGGGAACTTCCATATGCCGCGGGAGCAGCCCAAGAAATAGCAAAAAGACAAAAAAAAAAACTTATTTATAAAACTATTGAGTTTTAATATCTGATTTATGACTAAGCTTAGAAAATGAAGCTATGACATCTCTGTGTCTATGTATATGTGTATCATATATGTCTTAACTTTGGGATGGTATTATCAAAAATATAAAGGTAAACGGGACCTACTTAATTGGCTTAAAGGAAAATAAGCACTTACACAAATTCTCAAAAATACAGAAGGTAACTGGCCAGAATTTCAGGTTTACGTGAACTGGGAAATATTCAGTATTACATTAATATCTAGCATTAAAGCTAAAGTTTATCTAATTAATATAGACATGTCTTTATAGTTATCAATTAAGTATAAAAACTTACTGTACCTAGGCTTAATAGAAGTCAAGTGAAATACAAAGACATCAATTACTAAACAGAAACTAAAGGTATTTAGATCTATTAATATGTTCGGTGCCACCTTGAGAAGATCTCTATAAGAAAAACATGTTTTTAGAAATTATAAAAGACAGTCTGTGGTTGCTTTAAAAAAATAGGATGTGTGCTGTATGTTTTCGGTAAAAGAAGAATGAGGAATGGAATTGCATTTTATTATGGGAAAAGAAAGACAGTCTGTCTTGTAGCTTGTTGTTCTGAATGGAAAAACAAAAGGGACAGACTAGTAAGGATACAGAAAGTGATGCAAGGAGTGTGGAAAGTGGACACTGAGAAAAGAATTTTGTGCATGGTCAGGACTAAGTTTAGAATGAATTTAATTGAGTAAATTAATTTTAAAAGTAAGCTGGTCCAAGACTTGAATTTGGCTTTTCTCGCTCTGCTAAGAGAACAAGGTCTTCTTAAAATAACAGATTATGTGAAATCCTTTGTCTTTAAGCAATCTGTGTTTGCTTTCGAGATCTCTTGCAACTTTGGGAAAAGTATCCACTGACTTATAATTCTATTTGTCCAAATGTTTATAATGAACTTCCTATCAAATTCTAATTGAGTTTTTTTGACTTCAGCTAACTTTATGATGGTTCAGAGGCCCCAAGGCTTCCCAGAGGAGGGGGAGGGGGAGAGTGAAATGAACTAGGAAAATACATGGAGAGAATATAAATGAGTGATAAGCCTCCTCAGATTATACAGTATGATGTCTCAACAGTAACCAAGTTTCTTTGTCAACTGCATTGAATCAGATCTTAAATGTACCTTAAGTCTTTTGTCATTATAGGCAGTTAATGGCTTTAACTCTAATGTCTCTATAAAAAATGCTTCCCCTTCAAGTAGCTCTAAAAAATTCTTACCAGGGAGTTCCCGTTGTGGCGCAGTGGTTAACGAATCCGACTAGGAACCATGAGGTTGTGGGTTCGGTCCCTGGCCTTGCTCAGTGGGTGAAGGATCTGGCATTGCCGTGAGCTGTGGTGTAGGTTGCAGACATGGCTTGGATCCTACATTGCTGTGGCTCTGGTGTAGGCTGGTGGCTACACCTCCAATTCAACCCCTAGCCTGGGAACCTCCATATGCCACGGGAGCAGCCCTAGAAAAGGCAAAAAGACAAAAAAAAAAAAAAAAAAAAACCTCTTAGCAGGACGAGAAGACATCAGAAGTAGACAGCTGGCCCAGGATGCTGGACCTGACTCAAAACCATCCAATCAATCACAGACAAACAGGTCAACTCCATTCTGGCCTTACAGACCTACAGATACCACCAGATTCCTCCCACCTCCCCCACCCCCAATCGACACCCCTATTCAGCAGGAAGAAGCTACAGAAGAAGAGAACTTTGCCCCTTTTCCTATTAAAAACAGGGAGGAATCTTAGGTGGAAACTAAAATGAAGGCCTAAAAAAGAGTAAGTCCACATGACTCAGTGACCCACCCAGACCCAGATCTGCAGTCTCCACTTTATCAGACCTCCACAGGTGGAACAACCAACCCCATGAAGCAGTTGACTTCCCAAGAATAAAGACAGCCTCTAGGAGAAAGTTAAATTTTATACCATGATCTCAACTGCCATCCCGGACCTACAGAACTCAGCACATGACCTTCTGCCTATAAAACCTGATTCTCTCCCATCAGAGGGGGGCTCTGAGTTCTTGCTCAGGGCTCCCAGCCACTCTGCCTGTCAATAAATTGTGCTTGAGTTCTCACTGCTCAGGTCAACTGTCTTTCTTTCCCTGGTGGTCTACTATCTCCCATGTATACAGGAGGTATACACATTACTAAACTTCTGTTTGCTTTTCTCCTGTTTACCTGTCTTTTATTAGAGTGGAACCTCAGCCAAGAACACAGAAAGGTAGCAGGAATATTATTTTTCCTCCTCCACAATAATAGACACAGATTTCAAAGGAAAATAGAAGAAAAGCTTCAAGACACTAAGGGGATTCGAGTTTCAGTGTCAATCACTCTCACAAAAATGAGAGAATATATTTGATTATAAAATAAAACTTAACAGGAGTTCCCATGGTGGCTTAGCGGTAACAAACTGGACTAGGAGCCATGAGGACACAGGTTCAATCCCTGGCCTTGCTCAGTGTGTTAAGGATCCAGCATTGTCGTGAGCTGTGGTGTTGATCACAGAAGAAGCTCAGATCTGGCTTTGCTGTGGCTGTGGTGTAGGCCAGCAGCTGCAGCTCCGAGATTGGACCCCTGGCCTGGGAGCTTCCATATGCCCAGGGTGTGACCTTCAAAAGACAACAAACAAACAAGCAAACAAAAACTTAACACTTTCTTTCTGCTGTCATTTTTTTCCACTCAAGCAAGCTGCCAGACAGCTGATGAAACAAGTTGGCTTACCAGTGGAATGTATCATCAGCACAAGGCTTTTAAGATGCCTGGTCGACCGGTAGATCTTATTATAGCCTCGGTTCCTTACTTTGCTGTGGTGATATTGGATGTATCGTTCAAGAAGGAAATGTAGAATCCACAAAATAACTTTGCCAAGGATGATGACTGTCTGGACTTTCAAGGGGTTGGTGTAGTTCCCTGGGCACTTGTCCTCAATTGGATTGGGGTAAGAACAAAGTACACCTGTTAAAAAGGCCAAAACAACAAACACAACCTGGTGGAAAGAAAACAGTGGGATTAATATTCAATACTTGGATTTAAAACACAATAATCATCACCCTAGCACATACTCTTATACCTATGACTTTCACTATCCTATTCTTATAACTAAAATTACTTTTTTGGGCCAGTTTTATAAGCTTTTTAAACAGATAATCTGAAGAAAAATTTGCAGAAAATTTAGAAAGCAGATAAAATCACAAATAAGAGAATAAAAAAATCATCCCAAATCCCATCTAACCAAAAGGAGTACTTCTTTTTTTTTCCTTTTTAGGGCTGCATGTGCAGCATACGGAAGTCCCAGACTAGGGGTTGAATCAGAGCTGTAGCTGCCGGCCTACACCACAGCCACAGCAACTCAGGATCTGAGCTGTGCCTGCAACCTACACCACAGCTCACAGCAATGCTAGATCCTTAACCCACTGAGTGAGGCCAGGAATCAAACTTGCATCCTCATGGCTACTAGTTGGATTCATTTCTGCTGCACCACAATCAATGGGAACTCCAAGTATCTTTGTTTTTATAACTGAAAAGGTTGTAAATGTATATGGTTAAAAAAAAATTCAAATAGTACAAAAAGTAAACAGTAAAATACATGAGGTGTCCCTTTCACTGAGACCCTCAATACAACTAGTATTAAAAGAGTCTTGTGAATGCTTCTGAAAACATTCTGTTATAGAATACAGGAACAAACACACATTAATAGTTCCAGTGCTAATCCCAATGTGTGTGTGTTGGTGGGGGTAGGTTGCAATTCTCTGATACCAGTTGGGTTGCCTACAATTCAACTCAATTCTGACACTACCTGGAGAGAGCATCAGATCTCATGGTTTAAAGGCTCAATTCCACAAGACTGCCCCCCTTCAGATGCCAACTGCAAGTCTGTAAATTCAAGTTGTTACCAGTGCTTCTTTTCTTTCTTCTTTTTTTGGGGGGGCCACACCTGCAGCATATGGAAGTTCCCAGGCTAGGGGTCAAATTGGAGCTGCAGCTGTAGGCCTACACCACAGCCACAACTATGGATCCATCCAAGCCTCGTCTGTGACCCATGCCACAGCTCACGGCAACGCCAAATCCTTAACCCAGTGAGTGGGGCCAGGAATCGAACCCGCATCCTCATGGATACTAGTCGGGTTCATAACCTGCTGAGTCACAATAGGATCTCCCTACCAGTGCTTCTTACCAACTAGCTATAAATCAGGGGTTCCCACAATCCCTTCCTTGGACTTTAGACACCAGCTGCAAATTCAGGTTGTCACCTGTGCTTCTTACCAACTGGTTAGAAATCAGGGGGTCCTAATCTTTCTGGGTTTAAATTGCTTAAAGGAGATCACAGAACTCAGGAGACCTATTTACTCAATAGGTTACAAATTTATTACAAAAGATGATAAAGGTGGGAGTTCCTGTCATGGAACACCAAGTTTCTCTTCTAACATTGCATAAGCCTTCCTTCATATGGACCAGATATACAAAGCAACCTCTAGATGGTGGTGGTTTGCAGTTTCCTCATTACAGACAACATTGCTATCATAAACAACCTCCTTACATGTGTGCAAATATGTCTACAATAAATTCTATGAAGTAGAAATATGAGTAAAAATGCATGCACATTTTCAGTGTTGACAGATAGAGCCAAACTGCCCTCTGAAGAGCTTACACATTTTTTAAAAACATCACCTCTGGATGGATCACCTTCTTCCAGGCAACTTACATGGATCAGTACGAGAAGATTTGCTATGATGACTGTGGGAAGTGGGTGGAATCTAGGCCTAAAATGAGCATGTAATGAGTGGCGTGGGAGATGCTGGGTGTCCAGAAGGGGGTCATCTTCAACACTTTGGATGAGATCCAAGGAACCCTGGGATGCAGGAAAAAGGAAGCAAGCTATAATCACCACTTTCTGGACTGTGTTTCCAAGACAAATCTACTAAACTGTAAAGCTTCAAAATCCATTACACAAATTACAGGCAACAAATCATACTCCCTACCTAAAGCCAATTTTGAAAAAATACCATAAATCTCTTGATGACTACTGTAAATAAATTGGTGAAAACAATTATTAAAACAGGTAGAGGTAACCTTAATTCATTTATCTTCAAGTGAGGTAATACATATGAAATTAAAGCAAATAATTATCTTCAAGCCCTCAAAACTTAAGATGTTGATTTAACATTATTTATAAAATAATTACATATGATTGCAATTCTTAAACTATATCTCAGTGTTTTACAAAATTCCATAAAGTTTGTGGAGGCTTTATTAAGAGGTTTCAAAACAAACTTTCAGTTATGATAGAAATGTTTTAAAGTGCTAATGAAAACAGATCACCTTGACAGACCTTCAAGGAAATGATAGTTTGTAGATACCATATTCTTTTTTCTTTTGCGTTTTATGACCACCAGTGGCATATACAAAAAGTTCCTAGGCTAGGGGTCAAATCAGAGCTGCAATTCCCAGCCTACACCACAGCAACTTGGGATCCAAGCCAGGTCTGCGACCTATACCACGGCTCATGGCAATGCCAGATCCCTAACCCACTAATCGAGGCCAGGGATTGAACCAGCATTCTCATGGATACTAGCAGGAAGGATTTGTTTCCACTGCACCACAATGGGAACTCCTAATACCATAGTCTTTTTTTTTTTTTTTTGTCTTTTTGCCTTTGCTAGGGCATATGGAGGTTCCCAGGCTAGGGGTCAAATCAGAGCTGTAGCCACCAGTCTACACCAGAGCCACAGCAACACGGGATATAAGCCACGTCTGCAACCTACACCACAGCTCACAGCAACGCCAGATCCTTAACCCACTGAGCGAGGCCAGGGATCAAACCCGCAACCTCATGTTTCCTAGTCAGATTCATTAACCACTGAGCCACGATGGGAACTCCAATACCATATTCTTAATAAAAACAACTAGTTGCAATGTCACTGAAGTAGCCAGCAAAGGCTGAGCTGCAACCTCAAAATCTACTTGGCCATGTATTGTCTGGACAGTAACAATACTGGATGCATATAACAATCTCTGGGTCTCAGAGTCTTACTGAACACTATGACATATAAGGTAATGTTCCTGAGATAAAAGAATATAAGACACAGTCCCTGCCCAAAACGAGATTACATTTTCATCCAGGAGTTTAGGAACAAAGGCATGCAGGACTAAACAATATATAACATGGTTCAGGTTGCTGCTATGGTGCGCATTTGACCCCTGGCCCGGGAACTTCCTCATGCTGTGGGAGAAGACAAAAAAATAGGAGTTCCTGCTGTGGCACAACAGGATCTGCAGCATCTCTACAGGTTCGATCCCCAGCCTGCGATAAGATCCAGTTTTGGGGCAGCTGCAGCACAGATCGCAGCTGTGGCTGGGAACTGATCCCTGACCTGGAACCTCATATGCTGGTGGGTGCAGCTGTAAAAGGGAAAAAGGAGGAAAGAAAGAAAGAAAGAAAGAAAGAGAAATAGAATACAGTGCACACCATACTATAGGACATTACATAATAAATTAGCAAATGAATAGCACAGATGATGCAACAAATTGAGGTTAGATAACTGCACTAGAACAAGTGGGAAATGAATACAGTGGGGAAAGGGGAAGCCTGAGAATAGGACGTGGAGACAGAGCATAAGGGCTCTTCACTTTGGAAGGGGTAGGGAAGGGGACCAACAGTGTAAGGCTGGGTCACTGGGCACCAGGATAACACAGCAATCTGGGGAGTGACCAGACCTGTGGCAGGCTTCTCAATTTCCACTCACAAGCATTCAGTGCTGCTGCAACTTTTTGATTCAATGCCTGGAGAGCTTCCTGTTTAGTTTGCCATAACTCACAGAGCAAATCTAAGGATTTCTGTTGCCTTCAAGACTCCACTGCTTCTAGCTTTCCTGGTTAGCAGCCGTCACACCTCCACAGCCCCTCCCTTAGTTAACGTTCATGCCCTCCGGGCCCTCCTTCCAGACTGGGACAATTCCCACAGGATCCCTTCTGGGCATCTGGACATCTGTATCTCCACCCTCTAAGCATCCCCCACAAGCACCCACACCACTCCCCCAAGCCCGATCCCAAGCATTCTATGCCCATCTCCCCTCTCACACTGTCTTACTTATCTGTCTTCCCCCACATGACCCGCTCCCCATTTCTTACCTCCCTGTAATCCTTGCACCCAACAGTGACTCATGATCAGCACTCAGCCAACACAAGATGAACAAATGATGTTCCAAAACTGTCCTTGCCTGTCTCCTGACTCAGCTACAGCACCATCATAGATCCAGGCTAATCAGAGAGATTAGCAAGAGCTGTGGGGAAAATCAACTCTGACCCGAGGCAGTAAGTGCTATAGTTAAGAGAAGTCTCCTCAAACTGCCCAAGTGCAAATATAACTTCCACGGCTTCCTGGCTGTGGGCAAGCAACTTCATCTCTCTGCCTCAAGTCCCCCACCTTTAAAAGGAGAATAACAATCGCTGGACAGCTCTGCTGGGAAGATGAAATGACTTACTGACCATAAAAGTGCTTACGACATGGCACAGACTAAGGATCCCTGAATCAGCTGCTATGATCCTCTAACTTCTGCTTTCCCTTGCTCCCTAAATGACTTTCTCACTCCCAGATCTATTCTATTCCTTTCCTTTCTATTCTCACTATACCAGTCCAGGTCCTCGGGACTTTCAGTGGCCTTTCCTAATGCCTTCCAATCTCCAGACCCTACTGACCTTTTTCACTCAAGCTAGAGCTCTTCCAAAACCAACACTCAAGTTTCTTTCCCCCAAAACCTTGGGGACATCCCCATTACCCTGAGAACAAAGTCCAAATTCTTTTTTTTTTTTCTTTCTTTTTAGGGCCACACCTGCGGCATATACAAGTTCCCAGGCTAGGGGATGAATCAGAGCTGCAGCTGCCAGCCTATGCCACAGCCACAGCAATGCCATTGGCTGCATCTGTGACCTACACTGCAGCTTGCAGCAACGCCAGTTTCTCAACCCACCTAGCGAGGCTAAGGATTGAACCCACATCCTCAAGGATACTAATGGGTTCTTAACCCACTGAGCCACAATAGAGAACTCTTGAGTCCAAAGTCTTAGTCTATCTTTACAATCTATTCCCAAGCAACTTTTCAGGATTGGCTTCTCCTCCTCCTGATGTCGACTGCTCATCAGTCTCTCTCGGACCCTTTCAGTCTCTGTGCCTCTTCATCCTCCCCATCTGACAAATGCCTGAGAAAAAAGCTGCCTTTTCTGATGCCTCAACGCTCTTCCTACTGCCCTTTTCACCTGACATTGCAGATTTCATTTCTACAAGTTTGAGTGGGTCTATTTTATATCTTCTACGTGTCTAAAAAGAGTTTGGAAAAGCTACAATAATTTTTTAATGTCCTTGTTCGCTATTTCTAGAGTGTCATCTTTGAATCACTTTTAATTGACTCATTATATGTCATATTGGTCATTTTTCTCACTTTATTGAGATATAATTGACATGGCACATTGTCTAAGTGTAGAGTACAGTAAGTTGATTTGATACACTTACATGTTGCAAAGCGATTACCAACCTAGCATCAGCTAACACCTCTACCACATCACTAGTTACCAATGCCTGTGGAGTTCCTGCTGTGGCACAACAGGATCAGAGGTACCTCTGGAGTTCTGGGACACAGGTTAGATCCCTGGTACGGCACAGTGGGTTAAGGATACAGTGCTTAACAGGTATAGATCACAACTGCGGCTTGGACCTAATCACTGGCCTGGGAACTCCATATGCCTTGGGGTGGCCAAAAAAGAAAAAACAAACAAATAAAACTAATTTCCAATCCCTGGTAATTTTGGATTGGATGTCAGACATTGCAAAATTTACCTCTTTGGGTGCTGGACATTTTTGTAATCCTATATTCCCTCTCTCTTTTTTGGGGGGGGGGGCACCCTCATGACATGTGGAAGTTCCCAGGCCAGGGAGTGAACCTATGCCATAGCAGGGACCCAAACCAGTGAGGACACCCAATTCTTAACCTGCTATACCACAAGGGAACACTTGATTTTTCTTTCAAGGTGCTTCTTAGGAACAGGCACTATTCCTGGCCCTGTGTGAAAGTACTGCTCCTTCTAATCCTTCTGAGTGGTTCTTTCCCAGTTATCAGGGAGTTTCCTCAGAGGCACACACAGCAGGACTCAGCGGAATACCCAAGGGGACTCTGCACCTCTTCCAGGCTCTCCCTCTGCAGCAGTGTTCTCCTCTTTGGGTTCTGTCCTGTGAACTCCAGCTACTGAGTCTCCCCAAATTCAGCTTCTCCTCAACTCGGGCCCCATTCCTCTTTTTTTTTGTTTCGTTTTGTTTTGTTTTTTAGGGCTGCGCCCGTGGCATATGAAAATTTCCAGGCTAGGGGTGGAATTGGAGCTACAGCTGCTGGCCTACGCCATAGCCACACCAACACAGAATCCAAGCCATGTCTCTAACCTAAACCACAGCCCACGGCAACACCAGATCCTTAACCCATGAGCAAGTCCAGGGATCGAACCCGCATCCTCATGGATAATAGTTGGACTCACTTCTGCTGTGCCACAACGGGAACTCCATCGGGCCCCCTTCCTCTGCCCTATCCCACAGACTCTGTCGAGGTGGTGGGCTGAGGCAATCATAGGTCTCACATCATTTGTTTCCCATCTCTCAAGATCACTGTCCTTCACTGCCTGAAGTCATTATTTCAAAAAGCATTTCATATATTATATACAGGTTTTTGGTTCTTTCAGGCAGAAGCACAAGCTATCAAGGTGGGTGGCAGAGTTGCCATCATGGCTCAGCAGTAAGGAACCCAACTGGTATCCATAAGGATTCTGTCTGGATCCCTGGCCTCCCTCAGTGAGTTAAGGATCTGGTGTTGCTGTGAGCTGTGGTGTAGGTTGCAGACAAGGCTTGGATCCCACGTGGCTGTGGCTGTGGTGTAGGCTAGCAGCTGCCGCTCCAATTTGACCCCTAGCCTGGGAACTTCCACATGCCATGGGTGCGGCCCTAAAAAGCAAAAACAAGCAGAAAGTGGGTGGAATAAGGTGCACTTCACAAGGGCAGAACTCTGCATTATATTTATGGTCTTTGTACCTTTAGTACTTGATTCACAGCAAACGATCAATATGTGTGTTGAATGAATGAAAGATGGCTCACCTTCTTCAACAGTTGGGATCTGGGAAAAAAGGCAGCACTGAAACCTTGACTGTTAAAACAAGAGTATACTTTATCTCCCACTAGATCCCCTTCATGCATTTTCTCCTGGCTGCATGGGCTTCCTGGAATGGCCCACAGATGCTCTCTTAACTTTTCATTTATCTTTTGGCCATATCTAAGATATGCGGAAGTTCCCAGGCTAGGGATCAAACCAAGCCACAGCAGGAGCCTGAGCCACAGCAGTGACACAGCTGGATCCTTGAATGCTAGACCACCAAGGAACTTCCCCTCTCTTATCATTTTCAGAATCTAACTCATCTTTCAAGATCCAACCAAGACTTATGTTCCCATAAAACGTGTCCTGCCAAGTGTTACCTTTCTACTTTAAAACTCCTATAAAACATGCTGCCCATGGAGTTCCTATCGTGGTGCAGTGGAAATGAATCCGACTAGGAACCATTGAGGGTTCGATCCCTGGCTTCAATCAGTGGGTTAAGGATCCAGTGTTGCCAGGAGCTGTGGTATAGACCACAGATGCAGCTCGGATCTGGCGTGGCTGTGGCATAGACCAGCAGCTGTAGCTCCCATTCTGGAACCTCCATATGCTGCAGGTGTGGCCCTGGAAAAAAAAAAAAAAAACCCAAAACAAAAACATACTGCCCATAATATTAATTTGGATTTTTTTTTGCTGTTTGCTTTTTAGGGCCAAACCAGCAGCATATGGAAATTCCCAGGCTAAGGGTCAAATCGGAGCTACAGCTGTTGGTCTACATAACAGCCACAGCAACACTGGATCCAAGCTGTGTGTGCAACCTTCACCACAGCTCACGGCAATGCCAGATCCCCAACCCACTGAGTGAAGCCAGGGTTTGAACCTTCATCCTCATGGATACTAGTTGGATTGTTTCCGCTGCAACACGATGGGAACTCCTGGAATATTTCTTATGCTGCCTTGTGTTGTTTCCTTCATGTGTATGCCCTCGGTTTTCCCTGACTACACTGAAGGGGTTGGGGGCAATATGGTCTCTCCTCTACATTATGTCTATGTTCATGAAATACAATGTGTATGGTGGCTATATCAAATACACTGTCCTCTGGATCCTATAGGAAATGTAGGAAAACCATACAAGCAGCAAGCTGTCAGTCTCTGTAACTCATCATCTGCAAGTGAAAGGTAAAGGGCAGACAACCCTGAGCCAAACCTTCTCTTCATTTCCACAATTAACAACTACACTGCGTCCTGGAGAAGATGTCTGTTGTCTTGCCCACACCATCTCTTCCCACTTCTTTTGTGACAATAACTGCTTCCTTTGGGAATCAATGTCTAACTCTGCACTCTCAAGGGGAACATCCTTCAATGTTCCTCACCCTCCTTAGCCAAGGGCTAGTAATGCACCAAAGAGGGCTGGGCCAATTCAACCCTCTCTGAGCAGCAAAGCAAAGGGAAGCCATGGTTAAGGCACATCCATCCCAGGACAGATTCTGAAAGGACTCCAGTAACTGGATCCCTTGAGCTGCCCTTGTCTGGCCTTTCAGAGGCCCAGGTGTTCATCTCCCTATATCCTTACAAATAAATCCCTTTTATTTTGGCCAAACCCATGGCATGTAGAAGTTTCCACATCAGGGATCAAACCTGCATCAGAGCAGCGACCCAAGCCACTGCAGTAACAACACAGGCTCCTTAGCCCACTGTGCCACAAGAGAACTCTCACTTTCTTCCTTAAAGCAGCCATAATGGGAGTTCCCATCTGGCTCAGTGGTTAACAAATCCAACTAGGAACCATGAGGTTGCGGGTTAGATCCCTGGCCTAGCTCAGTGGGTTAAGGATCCAGTGTTGCCGTGTGTGTATACACCAGCGGCTACAGCTCCGATTAGACCCCTAGCCTGGGAACCTCCATGTGCAGCGGGTGCGGGCTTAGAAAAAGACCAAAAAAATGAAAAAATAAGCAACCAGAATGGGTGTGCTTGCTTATAAACAATGAATCCTAACTAAAAAGCTTTTGCCGCTTTGAGGTGTCTGGGCCTAAGATAAAGCACACAGTTTTTAGCTTTTTACTGAGTGGTAGAAATCATATCCATAAAATATCAAAAGCAGACAACCTTCTCAGATCTAAAGTGATTTAGCTATGTAGCTGTTGGTGAAACATTACTCTCCAATGTTTGGTGAAACAAATTCCTAGGATTGCATGCATCCTAAAACTAAAAGCTATAGATTCAAGAATCCTAGGGCAGCCTAGCACCAACCAAGAGGCATTTACTACACATATTTTTCTAAGAGTCTCTCCTTTTCCTCTCAGAAACTCATATTCTCCATACATTGTCAGTTCATGAATTTCATCCTTAAAAAATTTAGAAACAAAGAACTTTTCTTTAAATATGTCTCAAATCTATTTCCAGGAGTTACAGTAAGCATTCATTTTCTCAACTGAAACTGAATTTTTAAGTCTTATTACGAGAAACTGGTTTTTATTCAGTCAAGATAACTGAACTTCAGTCATTATTTGCATAATATGGGGCCTTGTGAGGCCGGAACTGTGTTTCATGTGTCCTGCTGGAGTCACCTCATTCAGTAGTAGGATCACAGTAATATTTCTATTAATTTATTAACCCAAATTAGTGCTTTAATATAACTGCCAACTTTGCGTTTCTCATAGGCAATAATTTATTTTGTGCCAATGGGCAACCTAGGGACACAAATATACGCTTCCCCTAAAAACGTTTTAATACATTCAAGCAAAAATTTTTGCTTATAACTAGGGCACTGCTTTTTTAGTAATCCGGTTTGGATCCATCTACTTAGAAATTTAAAAATCCCTTCATTCCTACCATGCCATGATTCAAAACATCTCGACATTGTTTTTCTCCAATGTGGGTTTCCGGGCGATGACAGCGACAGGTCTGCCCGTGGGACGCCGAAGCCGGTCCAGGTCACAGCCCTCCGGGCCAAGGCCTGGGGCCTCGAGGAGCAGTACTCGGCTCTGCGCCCGGGTCCACACGTGCACCGCGGGCTGCTCCAGCTCTGGGACCCAAGATGCACCCGCACGGGGCTAAGCGTCCGGCCTCCCCCCATTAAATAAGCCGGCCTGGCGCGAGGCGTACTCCGCGGACTCCCGCTTGCCTCCTGCCAGGGTCCCAGGCCCAGGCAGCCCCGCGCAGGAGACGCCCCTCCAGTCAAGGCTGCGCCCACCCCCATTTCCGCCCAGCGCGCCCAGCACCGAAAGAGAGGCTCCAGGCTGGCCGCCGGCCACCTGCATCTGCACACTCACATCCTCCATACTGCCCGCCGCCGGAGGCCGCAGCCCCGCCGCCTGGCCTCCAAACCTGCTCTCGGTGCCTGCTTCCGGGACCCGCCCCTGGACCGGCACCTCGCTCCCGATTGGCAGAGGCGCAGAGGGCGGGCTCCAGCTCTTCGCTCAAGGGCCCACTTGCAGAAGCGTTCCAGGACCCGCCCCCTCACTCCCTATTGGCAGAGGGAGCGGAATGACTGGCCACGCCCCTCGCTTCCAATTGGCAGATGCAGAGACAGCGACACAGACACCTCGATCTCAATTGGCAGAGGAGAAGGGGCAGTGACTCTCGCCGAAGACTGGCCCAGGGAGGCTGGTGCAGGTGAGAGGTCTTGGGTGCCTGAGAGTGCCTTGGGTGCGACCTCTTGTCCAGTGCGTGGTTGGCAGGAGAATTGGGCACTAAAGCATGCGTTCCAAGTCCCAGAGTTTGAACTACTTTCGGCCACCACTCATTTCTTTGAACATTAAGTTTCCTTGGTGTTCCTTAATTTTCGCTTGCAGCACACCTCTGTGCATAGAACCAGCGGTAGAATCCCAGGTTCGCATTTATAGATCAGAACTCCACCAGTAGAGGGAGCCAAAGCGAATAAAGACTGATTTCTGTGATACATTTAACAGATTTCACCAGTACATGAGGCCGTAAGGAATTTTTAGGGCTGTCATGGGTTTGGGAGGATGTTTTTTTGTTTTGCTTTTGTTATTTTTGGCGTAGCCCACTGGTCTGCAGAAGTTGGGGGGGGGGGGGCGGGGTCAGGAACTGATCCTGAGCTGCAGTTGCCACCCGAGCCATAGCAGTGATAGTGTGGATCCTTAACCCTCTAGGCCACCAAGGAATTCTCCAGGTTTGTTTGTTTGCTTGCTTGCTTGCTTGCTTGCTTGCTTGCTTGTTTGTTTGTTTTTAGGGCCGCAGCTGCAGCAGGTGTAAGTTCCCAGGCTTGAGGTTGAATCAGAGCAGCAGCTGCCAGCCTACACTACAGCCACAGCAATGCCAGAACCAAGCCACAGCTGAGTGAAGCCAGGGATTGAACCCACATCCTCATGGATACTAGTCGGGTTCTCAAGCAGCTGAGCCACATGGATAACTCATCTATGGGTTTTTAAGTGGAACTGAAAATGAAACGATTACATTTTCTGAAAATTCGCTAGTACTCTTAAGCAACAAGGAAAGTAAAATTTTGTTTATAAACCAGTCCCCACAGATAATGCTGATACTAGAGTAGCAAATACTATCATACTTTTTAATGCTTATTTGTACATTGTTTTTGGTGTAATCTTGTTTACACCATTGGTGAAATAAAATCATTTAAATATCAGCAAAGAAAAAGATAGCCTAATTCTCCACTTGCTCTTTGAAAATCTCACAAAATTTTTAAATTTTTAAAATCTCCTGAGTTTCCATGAATTATTTCCTAAGAGCCTTATCTGTATATGTTTTTCCCCTTGATGTTTTATTTCTAAAATGTTAAAAACCTATGGAAATGTTGAAAGACTAGTACAGTGAATATCCATGTACCCCCACATGGATTCAACAGTTACATTACACCAACTCATTACACTAACAGTCGCTCTGTGCGAAGGTGCTTGCTCTGTGTGCATTTTTTAACTGAACTGTTTCAAAGTAGGCTGAGGACATAATGAAACTTTATTCCCAGCTACTTCAAGGCCTAAAAATAAGGACATTTTCCTACTTAACTACAATATCATCATCATCATCGTTATTTGGCTGCAGAATGCAGCAGCTTGATGTAGAACCTAAATTCCCAGACCTGGGATTGAACTAGGGCCGAGAGGTAAGAGTGCTGAATCCTAATCACTAGACCACCAGGAAATTCCCCACAGTATTAGCATTATACCTAAGAAAACTAATAGTAATTCCATGTTTGTAAATCCATGGCAAAAAAATTTCCAAAATGTCCCCCAAATGTCTTTTTTGCTGCTTCCTCCCCATACCCCACAATCCAGGATCCAATCAAGGTTGACACATTGCATTTAGCTATCATGTCAATGCATGTATTTTTACAGGTAAAACACACTGGTTAAGCCAGGTTTCTGGAATTAGTCATGGAGGTTTGAATTCAGCATCTTGGGCACTTAAGTTCTCTAGGGCTCAGTTTCCTGATTTTTAAAAATGGAATGTTACTACTTCCAATTTAGCAGGTTATTTGACTAAATGAGTATGTAATGCTCTTGATGCAGTGTGGTCTCTATAAAGCACCCAGTCCAATATTAGTCACATTATTTTCCTAATTTAGCATTATTTAAGAATTATTTACATATATAGTCAGTGTTTTCTTTCTTTCTTTCTTTTTCTTTTTAGGGCTGCACCTGTGGCACATGGAAGTTCCCAGGCTAGAGTTTGAATCAGAGCTGCAGCTGCAGGCCTACACCACAGCCACAGCAATGCTGGATCCAAGCTGCATCTGTGACATACCTAACGCTGCAGCTTATGGCAATGCCAGACCTTTAACCCACTGAGCAATGCCATGGATCGAACCTGCATCCTCACAGAGACTAGTCATGTTCTTACCCCACTGAGCCACAATTGGAACTCCCAATATTTTTTCTAAATGAAAAAGTCGAGGATTTTACTGAGTCCAAGCTCATAATGCTCACCACACAACAGGACAATAAATTGAGGAACAAGTTGTTAGGGCAAGAAATAGCAACTTTATTCAGAAAGCCAGCAGACTGAGAAGATGGTGGACTCAAAGAACCACTTTGCCTGGGTTAGAATTCAGGCTTCTTTTACGGGAAGGGAGTGAAGTCAAACATTTGCTGTTTCCCATCAGCTTCTGGAGGGGATGTGTTAATTTCTTCTTTCTAGTAGCCATTCACAGGTGGGCCCAGTTCAGGATGTTTCCTGTGAGCTAAACAAAGGTATTTTAGCTTAATGCGCATTCCCTGGAAGGCAGAGGAGATGGGACGTGATTATAATTTAAGCTTATAGGCGGCATCCCTTTAGTCATTAATTTGTAACAGAATACAGTTTCTGCCCTATTACAGGGGGACAAAGATGATGTGTACTTGGTAGGCTAAAGGGCTTGCTTATACTTTAGGGTAGAAATAATCATAGCCCTCCCCCTCCTCCTTCTTTTTACAGTCCTCCCTGTGGCTATAAATAAATTATTATTATTTTTCTTTTTAGGGCCATACCTGCAACATATGGAAGTTCCTAGTCTAGGGGTCAAATCAGAGCTACAGCTGCTGACCTTTGCCACAGCCACAGCAACACAGGATCTGAGCCACATCTGTGACCTACCACCTACACCGCAGCTCACAGCAATGCCGGATCCCAGACCAACTGAGTGATGCCAGGGATTGAACCTGCAACCTCATGAATACCAGTCGGAATTCCCTGACACTTCATTTTTGCATGATTAAAATATTTGGGGAGAAGATCCTTGCGCTTATTTACCTATGAGGAGTGAGAGGAGAGCAGAAAATTTGTCTTTCTGCCAAACAGCTCACCTGGTGAAGATTCAGGTATGAAACACCGTCTTTTCTGAGTGTTGTCACCATCAACCAAGTTCCAAACACAGCATTTAGCCCCATCACAGATATTTAAGTGTTAATAGTATCTCATTTTTTCCAATGTCAAAATTAAATGTGTCCTTAATTCACCAGAACTTCCATTTGTCAATGAAAAATTAATCAGTCGATCTAAGAAAGAACTGGAAAATTTTATTCAAGCAAAATTGAAGGTGAGTTCCTGTTGTGGCGCAGCAGGAAAAAAATCCAACTAGTATCCATGAGGATGCGGGCTTGATCCCTGGCCTCACTCAGTGCATCGGGGATCCGGTGTTGCTGTGAGCTGTGGTGTAGGTTGTAGACATGGCTCATGGCAACCCTGCATTGCTGTGGTTGTGGCATAGGCCAGTAGCTGTAGATCCTATTTGATCCCTAGCCTGGGAACTTCCATATGCCACAAGTGCAACCCTAAAAAACTAAAAAAAAAAAAAAAAAAAAATTTGAGGATTATAACCCAGGAATGGCCTTTCAGAAAGCTTTGAGAACTGTTCCATCTGTTAGAGGTCAAACAGAGTTATATAAGATTTTGAGACAGGGAGTTTCCGTCGTGGCCCAGAGGTTAGTGAACCAACTAGCATCCATGAGAATGCGGGTTTGATCCTTGGCTCGCTCAGTGGTTTAAGTTTCCAGCATTGCCATGAGCTGTGGTATAGGTCAAAGATGCCTCTCGGATCCCGCGTTGTTGTGGCTCTGGAATAGGCTGAGAACTGCAGCTCCAATTTGACCCCTAGCCTGGGAACCTTCATATGCTGTGAGTGCAGCCCTAAAAAAGACCAAACACATATATATATATACACACACACACACATATATATATATACACATTTTTTTTGAGACAGAGGCTATGAGTGCAGCCCTAAAAAGACCTATATATATATATATATATACACATTTTTTTTTGAGACAGAGGTCTGTACATTAACTGATGTACATATTATTGCCAGTTACACAATCCATGTCTATACGTACAAAGTGAGCAGTGGGTCATGGGACACTGTAGCCACTTACAAGATTAAGAAGGAATGTTATCTTTTAAGGAGCTGCCTTGTAGGTATTAGGAGAATGTTGCTCTTTATGGTTGAACAGGTGTTTCTCCAATGGGGATGTTTGGTCAATGCATAATACAGGTAAACAAAGCACAGAGAAGAAGAGAGAAGAGGCCCTAGGGCAGAGAAAAAAAATTTTTTTTTTCTTTTTTGGTTCCCAGGCCAGAGATCAGATCCTAGCTGCAGTTGCAACCTATGCCCCAGCTCTGGCAACCCAAAATTCTTAACCCACTGTGCCTGGCCAGGGATCAAACCTGCATCCCGGCACTGTAGAGATGCTGCTGATCCTGTTGCACCATAAAGGGAACTCCTTATGTTTAAATTTTTCTTGTCTCGCCATCAAATACAAGTTTTATTTCACACATTATTCAGCCTAACATACCTAGTATCATGAATCATGCAAATAATAAGTGCCTAATTAATATTTACTGTTGATTTTTAAGTAGGATCTCTTTTTCTACTGATACTGATTTAAAATTTTTTTTTCTTTTTGTGGCCACACCTGCAGCATGTGCAAGTTCCTAGGCTAGGGATTGAATCAAAGTTGCAGCTGAAGCCTATGCCACAGCCACAGCAATGTGGAGTCTAAGCCTCAGCATGTGGGAACACTGCTGGATCCTTAAACCATTGAGCAAGGCCAGGGATTGACCTCGCATCCTCATGGAGACTGTGTCAAGTTCTTATCCACCTGAGCCACAACAGGAACTCTTAGTCAAATTTTAGACTGAATCGGTCCAAGCTATATCTTTTCACAATTCTCTTAAGTTGTCCTGTACCTCGGAGTTCCTGTTGAGGCTAGCAGAAATGAATCTGACTCATATCCATGAGGACAGAGGTTTGATCCCTGGCCTCACTCAGTGGGTTAAGGATCTGGCGTGGCTGTGGCTGTGGCTGTGGCACAGGCCAGGATTACAGCTCTGATTCGACCCCTCCCTACCCTGGGAACCTCCATATGCTGTGGATGCAGCCCTTAAAAAAAAAAAAAAAAAAAAAAAAAAAAGAAAGAAAGACCAAAAAAGTGTTCCTGTACCTCTATCTGGAATGCACATATTCCAATTTCCAGTTTTGGACAATGCTTTGTAGCTAAGGCTCTCTTAGATACCCAGAGATGTAGCACTGAAAATTTCCCTTTCAATGAACACTCATAAAAAGTAAGTCAACAGGGGAGTTCCCCTAGTGGATCAGTGGGAACGAATCTGACTAGCATCCGTAAGGATACAGGTTTGATCCCTGGCCTTGCTTAGTAAGTTAATGATCCGCTGTTGCCGTGAGGTGTGGTGTAAGTTGCAGACACAGATTTGATCTGGCATTGCTGTGGCTGTGACATAGGCCAGCAGCTCTGATTTGACCCCTAGCCTGGGAACCTCCATATGCTGCTAGTGTGGCCCTAAAAAGACAAAAAAAAAAAAGTCAACAGTTATTTTAGACTATCAAATTATTTTTGGCTTACGTACTTTTTCTAGAAATTTTTTTTCTAGAAAGAAATTTAAGGATACTGTGAACAATTGGAAATATTCCAGTTTCCGTATTTGTTCCATAAATGTTTGTGTTTTTCAAAGCACAGTGTACCACAAATAGAATCCAACTGTAACCAAACATTTCAAATTCAGATGATAAGGGTCTATTAGAGGTCCTAGAACCTATGAGATTTCAAACTTATTATCCAACACTTCCTCCCACGTTATTAGTTGGTGTTCTCCAGGAGTTCTTGTGCCTGACATTTAAAAACACACTTTTTTTTTGAATGCAGAAAAATTTTATTTTGGTTTCACTGACTAATTCGGGAGTGGGAGAACAAATTTGCTAAAACTTCCAAAAATAATCTGTCCTTGGATAGACATCAAATATGTGAAGTTTTAGATCAAAGCCAAAATTTCTCAGAAAGTTTAGAAAAAAGCATTTATAGGAACTCAGAATGAATTCTGTAACCTTCATGGAAATCAAGGCTATTACTCAGTAATTCTAGAGCTGTCTCATCTGATCTCTGCTCCTTCCTGATCCTACTCTGGTGCTTGGTCCCAGGCACTGCAATCCAGCCAGATTGGTTCTTAGCATTTCATGGAGCATTTCCTTATTTCAGAAATAACCAGAGGATGGGGCTTTCCACTTTCTGCAGTGATATCTCATTTAATCAAGTTCTAGACATCTTTGAAGCAGATTCTTTCTTTCTTTCTTTTTTTTTTTGTCTTTTTCTCCTTTTAGGGCCACACCCTGGCATATGGAGTTTCCCAGGCTAGGGGTCTAATCAGAGCTGTAGCCGCCAGCCTATGCCACAGCCACAGCCACAACCACAGCAACGCCAGATTCAAGACGTATCTGTGACTTACACCACAGCTCATGGCAACGCCGGATCCTTAACCCACTGAGAGAGGCCAGGGATCGAACCCTCAACCTCATGGTTCCTAGTCGGATTCGTTTCCACTGTGCCATGAGGGGAACTCCGTAAATTATTTCTTTTAAAACACAATTTACAATTCTGTATTCTGAGGTTTAAAATACATTTGACGGTGTCTTCCAATAACTAATAAAATAATTATTTTGATTTTCCACTATTTAGAAAAGCTTGTAATTTCAGAGTCTCTGAAGTTATTTGGGGGGCAGCAATATAAAGCAGGACGGGTGAAGATTTGTTGTTCAAGCACCTTTGTTAATATATATAAGGTAGAGATGAATTTATTCTTTTTTAAAAAAAGTGAAAATCAAGAGTTCCCTGGTGGCCTAGTGGTTAAGGACTTGGCATTGTCACTGCAGTGGCTTGGGTTGCTGCTGTGCCATGGGGGTTTTTGTTTGTTTGTTTGTTTGTCTGTTTGTTTGTTTGTTTGTTGTTGTTGTTGTTGCTGCTGTTTTGCCCTCCCTCCCCGGGCATATGGAGTTCCTGGGCCAGAGATCAGATCTGAGCTACAGTTGTGACCTAAGCCACAAGTGCAGCAATGCCAGATCCTTAACCCATTGTGCTGGGCTGGGGATTGAACCTGTGTCCCAGTGCTCCCAAGATGCCACCATTCCTACTGCACCACAGTGGGTACCCCTGTTGCTTGGGTTTGTCCCTGGCCTGGGAACTTCCATATGCCACATGCACAGGCACAAAAAAAAAAAAAAAAAAAAAAGCAATCCTAAATGAAGAGTTAAAGAGGTGAAGTACCAGCCAAAAAACTGTTGCCTTCAAGACATTTAGATCTCCAAAGCTAAATATTAAGCAGGCTGCTCAGGTGAGCTAACTTAAGAAAGTGGATATGCTTTATTCACTGTGAATCTCCTGGACATAGCCTGACCCTGGCACATAGCAGAAATATCACAGTGGCAAATGGTAGAAAGCCTGGCTCATTTAATCCAAATCACTAAAAGTATGTTTTTGGGGAGTTACCATTGTGGATCAGCAGTAAAGAACCCAACTAGTATCCATAAGGACACAGGTTCAATCCCTGGCCCAGTTCAGTGGGTGAAGGATCTGACGCCACAATGAGGTATGGTGTAAGTCACAAACGCAGCTCAGATCTGGCCGTCAGCTATAGCTCCAATTAAATCCCTAGCCTGGGAACTTCCAAATGCCACTGAGTGTGGCCCTAAAAAGAAAGGGGAAAAAAAAGTGTATTGGTGGGGTAGTGGTTAGGACCCTGTGCTTTCACTGCTGTGGCCTGGGCTCAATCCCTGGTCCAGGAACTGAGATCCCACATCAGACCACTGCACACCACAGGAAAAAAAAATTATATTGGTGACCTAGTAACAATACATAGGCTTTGTTATTAGTATTATCATTTGAACTCAAGAATTTTATGTATTTGATATTTTTTAAATTTTTTAAAATGTTTTTGTCTTTTTAGGCATATGGAAGTTCCCAGGCTAGGGGTCCAATGGGAGCCATAGCTGCTGGCCTACGCCAGAGCCACAGCAATGTGGGATCTGAGCTGCATCTTCGACCTACACCAGAACTCATGGCAACACCAGATCCTTAACCCACTGAGCAAAGCCAGGGATTGAACCCATATCCTCATGGATGCTAGTCGGGTTCATTAACCATTGAGCCACGATGGAACTCCCAAGAATTTTATGTATTTGATATTTTTCAATCTTTTGCTTTTCAGTTTAAAATGCTATTGTGTATCCTGTGATTTTATCTGTTCTACATTGTTTAAATAAACTTTTTTTTTTTGGTCTTTTTTTAGGGCTACGCCCACAGCATATGGAGGTTCCCAGGCTAGGGGTCTAATCAGAGCTATAGCCGCCAACCTACGCCAGAGCCACAGCAACACAGGATCCGAGCCATGTCTGCGACCTATGCCAGAGCTCACAGCATCGCTAGATCCCCAACCCACTGAGCAAGGCCAGGGATAGAACCCACAACCTCATGGTTCCTAGTCAGATTCGTTAACCACTGAGCCACAAGGGGAACTCCTAAATAAACATTTTGATTAAAAATTTTTTTAGTGAAAATTAAGTTATTTAAGAGCGTTAAAAACGATAAAAAAAACAGAAGATTAAGGGATATAATATATAAATTTGAAGATAGGCATGTGTATATCCTGCCTCTAGGAAGGATCCTAGGTATAGCATTTATGGGGGCATGACAATTTAAAAAGCCTTAGACTTTTGTTTGTTTGTTTTTTAGGGCCACACCCACGGGATATGGGAGTTCCCAGGTTAGGGTTCAAATCAGAGCTGCAGCTGCGGGCCTATACCACAGTCTACAGCAACTCAGGATCTGGAGCGTGCCTGTGATGTAAACCACAGCTCACAGCAATGCCTGATCTTTAACCCACCAAGCAAGGCCAGGGACTGAACCCAAGTCCTCATGGATACTAGATTCATTTGTGCAGCACCACAACCGGAACTCCCACATTTTTAAATATTTTATTTTGGTCCTGACAACAATCCTCAGAGATGGGATTTTACAATACTATTGCTTGCATTTTACAGTTGAGAAAAGTTGGTAGGAATGCTTAAATGACGTGCCCATGATCACCTGTTAGTCACAGGGAAACTGGGGTGTGGTGTCATGTTCAGCACTCCCTCACTCATTCATTCATCAATAAATATTTACTAAAATCCTGCAGTGTGGGACTCTGATAGGCACTGTGGGAAAATAAAAAAATTAGAAAGTCTTATGTTTTTCCTTGTCTCGAGGCCTTAGCCCCTGGTGAGTCTTTGCAAATGATGCTCTTAGATTTGCCCTTAGACTGGTCTTTAGGCTGAATTTCTACGTGGACTGAGCACACTCTGCTCACAAATGCCCATCAGACCCCACCTCTCTCCAACTTCTGCCCTTATACAGTGTCTGGTCTCCAGCCTCAGCCCAGTTCTCTGATATCTCCTGTCAACCCTTTCCCATTTTCAGCTTCCTATTCCCAGCTGACAGTTAAAAAGAATTCTTGGATATTCTGAGATGTGTTGGAAGTAGAGCAGGAGGAAAAATAGAAATTTTTGGAGAATGAAAAAATATTTCATTATAGATGAATTGGCAACTGAGTTGGATTTCACACAGAAAAATAGAAAGGGTCAGGGAGATCTCGCTGTGGTGCAATGGGATTGGTGGCCCAGTGGTTTAAGGATATAGGGCTACAACTGTGGCTTGGATCTGATCCCCAGCCCAGGAACTCCATGTGCCAAGGGCAGCCAAAAAGAAACAAAGAACAACAAAAAACTAATCACTTTCAGATTCCCATTGCTCAGCAGGTTAAGAACTCAACATAGTGTCCCTGAGGATGTGGGTTCGATCCCTGGCCCTGCTCAGTGGGTTAAGAATCTGGTTGTTGTGACTGTGGTGTAGGCCAGGGGCTGCAGCTCAGATTGGAACCCTACCTGGCTGGTGAACATCCATAAGCCACAGGTGTAGCACATGGAAAGGAAAAAAAGGGGGGGGGAGGTATTGGGATTAAAGGGAATGAGCAAAGAACCCAAATTAGAAGCATTTGTCTCACACACTGGGCTGAGAAGTAGTTCCCTAATCTGGCTCCAGTTCAGTTCCCAATAATGAGTAGGGCTCACTTTCTTTCAAGAGACACATGATCCTGTGTGTGAGTCTTCCTCTGTCAAATTCTTCTAGGAGTCAAAATGTCCCAGTCCTTTTTCAACTTGAACTTTCTATTTCTAAGTACCATATAAGAACTTCTATTAACACAAAGCTCTTTATAAATATATTTATAAATATAAGAACTTTATATTTCTAAGTACTAACCCCAACTGATGGATTATTTAGTGAGTGATGTTAGGAAAATCAAACAGCCATTTAGAAGAAAAGGAAACTTGATCACTCCCACTTTCTTTAAGCCAAAATAAATTCCTTAAAGTATAAAGATTTATATTTATTTATTTTGCTTTTTAGGGCCACACCTGAGGCATGTGGAAGTTCCCAGGCTAGGGGTCTAATTGGAGCTACAACTGCCAGCCTATACCATAGCCACAGCAATGCAGAATCCACACCACGTCTATAACCTACACCACAGCTCACAGCAATGCCAGATCCTTAACCCACTGAGCGAGGCCAGGGAACAAACCCACCACCTCATAGTTACTAGTCAGATTCGTTTCCATTTCCACTGCACCACAATGGGAACTCCCAAAAGAACATTTTTAAAGTAGTCTTACAGTAAAGGGAGACCTTCCATGCTAACCCCTAACCCAGCTCCAATTTGACCCATTTGACCCCTAGCCTGGGAACTTTCATATGCTGCAGGTATGGCCCATAAAAAAAGAAAGAAAGAAAGTATTCAGAGCTAGAGAAATTAGGTAACAGAAAAGAAATAAAAGGCATTCAATCAGAAAGAAAGAAATAAAATTATCTCTATTCACAGGAGACATGATACTACATCTAGAAAAACTTAGGGAATCCAAAAAAAATTGTTTATTTTGGAATTCAATGTATTTCATTATATTTATAGTTTTACAACCATAATCAACTTAATTTTACATTTCCAGCCCAAACCCCCAGCCCAGCCCACCCCAACCTGTTTCCTTAGGTAACCCTAAGTTTTTCAAAGTTTGTGAGTCAGTTTCTCTTCTGCAAATAAGTTCTTTGTATCCTTTTTTCAGATTCCATGTATAGGTGATAGCATATGATGTCTGTGTCTCACTGACTAACTTCACTTAGCATGATAATTTCTAGGTCCTTCCATGTTGCTACAAATGCTATTTATTTTTCCTTTTTATGGCTGAGTAATATTCCATTGTGTATCTATCCCACATCTACTTTATCCACTCCTCTGTCAATGGGCATTTAGGTTGCTTGCTTGTCTTGGCTATTGTATATAGTGGTGCAATGAACACTGGGGTGCATGTATCTTTTCAAGTCTTGGTTTTCTCCAGATAGATGCCCAGGAGTAGCATTTCTAGATCACATGGTAATTCTATTTTTGCTTTTTTGGGAAATCACCATACTGTTTTCATAGTAGTTGCACCAATTTACAGTCCCACCAACAGTGTATGAGGGTTCCCTTTTGTCCACACCCTCTCCAGCATTTATTGTTTACATACTTTTTGATGATGGCCATTCTGGCTGGTGTAAGGTGGTACCTCGTAATAGTTTTGATTTGCATCTCCCTCTCTCTCTTTTTTGTTGTTGTTTGTTTTTTAGGGCTGCACCTGCGGTATTTGGAGGTTCCCAGGCTGAGTCAAATAGGAGATACAGCTGCCAGCCTACACCACAGCCATAGCAAAACCAGATCCAAGCCATATCTGTGATCTACACCACAGCTCATGGCAACGCTGGAATCCTTAACCCACTGAGCAATGCCAGGGATCAAACCCACAACCTCATGGTTCCTAGTTGGATTCGTTTCCATTGCCCCATGATGGGAACTCCTGCTCTTTGGTATTTTTTAATTTCGTCTTTGATTTCTTGAGTGATCCATTGGTTGTTTAATAGCAGATTGTTTGGTCTTCACATGTAGGTGTTTTTTGCAGTTCTTTTCTTGTTGCTGATTTCTATTCTTACAGTGTTGTTGTCAGAAAAGATACTTGATATGATTTCAATTTTCTTAAATTTACCAAGGTTTGATTTGTGGCCCAGAACACATTCGATTCTAGAGAATGTTTCATGTGCACTTGAGAAGAATGTGTATTCTGCTGCTTCTGGATGGAATATATATATATATATAGTCTTTGTAGGGATGCAGCTGCAGCATATGGAGGTTCCCAGGCCAGGGGTCAAATCAGAGCTATAGCCACTGGCCTATACCACAGCCACAGCAATGCCAGAGTCTAGCGACCTACACCAGAGCTCACAGCAGTGGGAGATCCTTAACCCATTGAGCAGGGCCAGGGATTGAACCTGAACCCTCATGGATACTAGTCAGATTTGTTTCTGTTAAGCCAACTCCTTGAATGGCATATTCTATAAATAGCTATTAAGTCCATCTGATCTAATGCATCTTTTGGGCCTGTGTTTCCTTGCTGATTTTCTGACTAGATGATCTGTCCATTGCTGTAAGTGTGGTGTTAAAATCCCCCACAATTATTGTGTTATTGTCAATTCTCCTTTTAAGGTTGTTAACAGTTGCCTTATGTACTGAGGTGATCCTATGTTGAGTACATATGTGTTCACAATTTTTATTTTTTTATTTATTTTTATTTTTATTTTTGTCTTTTTGCCATTTCTTGGGCTGCTCTCACAGCACATGGAGGTTCCCAGGCTAGGGGTCAAATTGGAGCTGTAGCCACCCGCCTACGCCAGAGCCACAGCAACGCGGGATCCGAGCCGCGTCTGCAACCTACACCACAGCTCACAGCAACGCCGGATCATTAACCCACTGAGCAAGGCCAGGGACCAAACCCTCAACCTCATGATTCCTAGTCGGATTCGTTAACCACTGCGCCACGACGGGAAGTCCATATTTACAATTTTTATAGCTTCTTCTTGGATTGATTTTTTGATCATTATGTAATGTCCTTCTTTTCTCTTATAATATTCTTTATTTTAAGGTCTATTTTGTCTGATATGAGTATTGATACTCCAGTTTTCTTTTGATTTTCCGTTTACATGGAATATTTTCTTCCATCCTCTTTTTTTTTTTTTTTTTTGCTTTTTAGTGCTGCACCTGTGGCGTATGGAATCCCAGGCTAGGGGTCCAATTGAAGCTATAGCTGCCGACAGCACAGACACAGCAATAGCACCTTGTAATCCGAGCCGTGTCTGCAACCTACACCACAGATCACAGCAATGCCAGATTCCTGACCCAGGGATTGAACCCGCATCCTCATGGACACTAGTCAGATTCGTTTTCCTGTACCATAACAGGAACTCCCATCCTTTCACTTTCAATTTCTATGTGTCCCTAGAACCGAAGTGGGTCTCCTGAACACAGCATACATACGGCTCTTGTTTTTGTATCCATTCATCCAGTCTATGTCTTTTGGTTGGGGCATTTAGTCCATTTACATTTAAGATAATTATTGATATGTATGTTCTTATTGCTATTTTGTTAACTGTTTTGGATATGGTTTTGATGGTCTTTTTTCTTTCTCTTGGTCTCTTGTGGTTTGATGACTCTCTTTAGCATTGTGTTTGGATTGATTTTTCTTAATTGTGTGTGTATCTATTGTAGATTTTTTGTTTACAGTTACCATGAAATTTTGATATAGGAGTCTATATATACACAAGATTGTTTTAAGTTGTTGGTCTCTTCATTGCAAGTGCATCTCCAGTATCCTGCATTTGTACCCTCCTCTTCTCATGACTTATGGTTTTGGTAGCACATTTGTGTATGGATGATTTCCTACCTTTACTATATGTATGCCTTTACTGGTGGGCCTTGTCATTTGTGATATTTTGTTTATAGTTGTGGCCTTTTCTTTTCTACCTAGAGAAGTTCCTTTAGTATTTGCTATAAAGCTGGCTTAGTGGTGCTGAATTCTCAGCTTTTGCTTGTCTATAAAGCTTTTGATTTCTCCTTCAAATCTGAATGAGAGCTTTGCTGGATAGAGTATTCTTTTTTTCTTTTTTTTTGGGGGGGGCTGCACCCAGGGCATATGGAAGTTCCCAGACTAGGGGTCAAATCATAGCTACAGCTTCAGAGCTGAGCTGTTCCTCACAGGAGCATGGCGAGACACACAGGGCTGTCACACCCCAGCACCTGGCCTGAACTCTGGGTTCTCAGTGACACTAGCATAACTCTGCAGAGGTAGGGGTATGAAGACAAGGCCTCTCCCTTCCAACACCTCTCCTCCCACACAACCCAAGAGTCCATCAACAGATGACTGGATAAATAAAATTTGAGTTATACATACAATGGAATATTATCCACCCATCAAAAGGAATGAAGTTCTGATACATGCTATGACATGGATGAACCTTGAAAATATTATGCTAAGTGAAATAAGCCAGACACAAAAGGACAAGTATTATATGGTTCTACATATATGAAATATCTAGAATAGGCAAGTTCATAGAGACAGAAACTAGAAGTTACCAGGGGTCTGGAGAAAGGAGAAAGTGGGGAATTATTGCTTAATGGGTAAGGATTTCTGTTTTTGGAAATGAAAATCTTTGGAATTAAATAGTGATGATGGTTACCTAAATGTAATTAATGCCACTGAATTGTAAACTTAAAAATGGGGAACGTGGCAAATGATATATTATGAATATTTTACCACAATAAAAATATAGCTTTAAAAAAATTCTGGAATACACACACAAATGCACCAATGAAATTTACCATTAAAAAGTATAGGTGTAGATCTATATGTGCTAATCTACACCTGCTACAGAATGATGTAAATAAGTAAAAAAATTCCAATTTGCAACCATATGTGTATATATATTTCTATCATGGTTACCTCTGCTGAGTAGGACTGAGGGTGTTGAATATTATCTTTCCAGGTTAAATTTTTCCATATTTAGAAGTGTTTTCTGTTTTTTTTTTGGGGGGGGGGTTCTTTTTACGGCCACACCTGCGGCATGTAGAAGTTCTCTGGCTAGGGGTCAAATCAGAGCCACAGCTGCTGCCTACACCACAGCCACAGCAACATTGGATCTGAGCTGCCTCTGAGACCTGTGACACAGCTCACAGCCATGCCAGATCCTTAACCCACTGAGCAAGGCCAGGGATCAAACCCTCATCCTCACAGAGACTACATCGTGTTCTTAACCCACTGAGCCACAATGGGAACTCCTAGAAATGTTTTCTATGTACGACTTTTTACACTTAATTTTTCACTGTGCTTTCCTTCTTTCTTTTTTTTCTTTTCTTTTTCTTTCTTTCTTTTGGCTGCACCTGTGGCATGTTGAAGTTCTCAGAACAAGGATTCAACCAGAGCTACTCCAGTGACAACACTGGATCCTAAACCCACTGTGCCACAAGAGAACTTAATTTTAAATATTTAATTAAACAGGTAATTCATGACTATACCATAAGCAGTTTGATGTGTGTATACCTGTAGACAGTTTTCTGTATACTTTAATAGCATATTTTTGCATTTGGTTTTTCTACTATGTATATATTTTTTCAGGAATAAAATTACATTGTAAGTAATTTTTTCTACACTGTACAGCTGAATTTTGTTTTTGTTTTTTGTTTTTTTACTTTTTAGGGCTGCACCTGGGGCATATGGAGTTTCCCAGGCTAGGGGTCTAATTGGAGCTACAGCCGCTGGCCTACACCACAGCCACAGCAACACAGGATCCGAGCCACGTCCGAGACCTACACACAGCTCATGGCAACACCGGATTCTTAATCTACTGAGTGAGGCTAGGGATCGAACTTACAACTTCATGGTTTCTAGTCGGATTCATTTCTGCTGTGCCATGACGGGAACCCCCAGCTAAGTTTTTTGGTAATGTATATAGATCCTTTTTATTTTTTAAGAAAATGCTGAATAGTATTCTGATTAAGAATACCATAATTTATTTAAACTCAAGTGACTATATCCTCACATATTAATATCCTCAAATAATGGATATTTCACTTGTTTTCATTTTTTTGGTATTTCAAGCAATACAATAAATGAATTTCTACTTCCTTCTTTAAGTAAACCTGTGCCTCTTAGTGCATTTTCTGGTGCCAGTATGTTATTTTTTACAATTAAAAATAGTTTGTAAAAGAATCATGCTTTGGAAAGCTGGTAGACATAAATTTGAAAAGTTTTAGATATAAATATCTAACAATGCAAATATATTTGTCCCCACCGCCGGCATGAGGAAGTTCCCAGGCCAGGGATCAAACTCTTGCCTCAGCAGTTATAATGCCAAATTCTTAACCACTAGGCCACCAGGGAATTCTAGAATATATATTTAAACGATGATGTCTATGTGTCATTAGAAAGCAGCCAAGAGAAATACAATGGGGGAAAATGACTTAAAAAGCTACTTCATCATCTACCTGCCTGAAACATGGTTTGAATTACATCATATCTTGAATCAAAAATGAGAACTTGTCTCTTTTTTTTGGGGGGGGTGGCTACACCCTCGGCATATGGACGTTCCCAGGCTAGGGGGCAAGTGGGAGCTGCAGCTGTCAGCCTACACCACAGCTCATGGCAACCCCAGATCCTTAACCCACTGAGCGAGGCCAGGGATCAAACCCGCATCCTCATGGATAGTAGTCAGGTTTGTTACCACTGAGTCGTGATGGAAACTCCAAAGATGAGAAATTGTAACTGAAGAATTTAAGAAAAATAAAGAAATAAGGAAAACAAGTATCACCAGGAATGTGGGGAGGAGTTTCGGTGACTGCAAACAAGGGGAGAAAAAGTGTTTCCTGAGCAGGATCAGGCCAGACTCAGGGAGAGAGCCTTGCTGAGGCCCTTGCGCTCCTTTATAGTCCTTGATCAGCAGCTCCTCTTCCCAACCTAACAGCAGCTTTTCTCCAGCCGCTTGAAGGTAACAAACCTGAATTTCTTCCTTAAAGTTGTCCTTTTTTCCTATTTTTGCACATACATTTTACTTGGCCTTTATTCTTTAGTGAGTGAGAAATTAGCAAATTTTAAGGCAGGTAACGTAGAGTTTAGAAGGTTAAAAACAAAATAAAACAACAACAAAAAAAATGACCAAGCCCTTTCTCATCTCTTTAGATCCCAGATTACACCATTTTTTTTTCCTATGGCTTCCGATAATAATAATTCCCTGTGGTTGCCAAGGATTTCATGGTTGTGCCCGCCCCCACCACGACCTGCCCCAAACATCAAATGTTCTAAAGTGTGCTCCCCGCACGGAGCCCAGAACTGAGCAGGCAATGTGTGGCTGAACTGAACTTAAAGAGAAATGACACAAAAGGTGTAAAAATAAGATGGTAGTGGAAGGTGGGGGTGGGATAAATATGATGGAGAAGGATGGGTTCGAAGGAGAGATGTGGGAAGGAGGAGGAGGGAAGGGGACAGTGGAAGAACAGAAAAGAACACTTGTGGCAGTTGAGCAGAAGGACAGAAAGAGGCCGGAGGGCACTGACGCCAGAATCATCACGCCCAGGGTTAATTAGTGCAGGATGTGGAGAACAAGAACTATGTGAAACACCACGGGCTGCTAGATGCATGGAAGATGGATCGTGTAGGTGCCTGAGGTAGGGGAGCGGAGGCACCAAACCCACAGACCCTCAGGCTGACGGTGAGTGGCAGACTGATGTCAGTCGGCAAGCCAATGGTTCCATGATGACCTGGTCCTCCTGGCCTCCTGGTCTCCTGGCACCTTGCTGGGCCACCCACAGAAGCAGGCTCCTCCCTTGGGCATTTTTCTGTGGATCCTGCCTTGGCCTAGCAGCCTTACTCTCAGAATGCCCCTGGGAGTGTAGAAGATTCACCCCCTAGAAGCATTAAATCCCAAGGGCAATCTCAGAATCTCCTGGAAGCCTGGAAGATCAAGGGAGGGAAGGCCACCTCTCAGGTCCCCCCAACTGTGCTGCACCCCAAGCCTGACAGAATCAGCAAAATGTTTCTGCCTTAAGTTTTTGTGTCTGAATAAAGAAATCTTTTTCAGACTGTCTGAGGATATACTTTATTTGATCTCCAATTATATCTCATCCATCATCTCTGTCTTCCATCCCCCACTGTTAGGACGCAGTCTTTTTTTTTTTTTTTTGGATTTTGGGTCCCATTGGTGGCTAGGGGTCAAATCAGAGCTGTAGCTGCCAGCCTTTGCCTCAGCCACAGCAACCTGGGATCTGAGCTGCATCTGCTACCTACCCCACAGCTTGCAGCAATGTTGGATTCTTAACTCACTGAGCAAGGCCAGCAAAGCCTACATCCTCATAGATACTGGCCGGATTCTTAACCCACTGAGCCACTATGGAAACTCCCTTAGAAGCAGCCTTTTGTTTAATTGCTTCTACTCTAAACACACTTCCCATGTCAGCTGTCCTATTCTCAGACACTATAGCGTCCAGGAAAAAGCCTGGGAGTCAGCAAATTCAGCTTGAATTCCAGTTCTTCAACTTTGCTTGGTGGCTCCTTTTCCTCATCTACAACATGGACAAAATAACACTTGTCTCATAGGTGTCATAATGATTGAGTCACATGTTGAATTCCTTCCTGAGACTTGGCACAAATGAGGAACTCGTGTCATGTTAGCTTCCTTCCTGCCTCCCCACTTCTCCGTCGCGTAAACTGCTGGAGGGGGGCCCCGTAGTTCTCTCTGTGTGTATCCAGTGGAGCGACACCCATAATTAAGTACTTCACAAATGCTTTTTGATTAAGTTCAACATCATCATAGCAGGCGAAAAGCACTCTGCTCAATCACCCTGATTAGATGTTTTTTTCCTTGGCAGAAATTCACATGGCACCAATGCTAAATTCAGAGTGTTGTTTTGGCAAATCACAGAATGACACCTGAATTCATTTCTCCCCAAGATGGGATGCTACTTCTCACACCTGTCTCACAACTTCACTTCTATCCCATTGGGCAGTCAGATGTCTAGGATTTGAAGACAGAAGCAAGAGTTTTAAGCTGCAGGCTGGTCAGATAGACTGATGATGTAGTTTGGCAATTTCACCGTCACCATCTCTTCAAAGGTCAGAAAAAGATGGTCAGCTATGGGAGATGAGGCTTTCAGTAGGAACCTAGGTCTGAGCTGGGGTCTCCTGGCCCTTCTCCCTTCACTGATTTCTTTCTTTTATTCTTTTTCAGGCCACACCTGTAGCGTATGGAATTTCCCAGGCTAGGGGTTGAATCAGAGCTGCAGCTGGCTTTCCTATACCACAGCCACAGCAACTAGGGATCCGAGCTTTGTCTGTGACCTATACCACAGCTCACGGCAACACCAGATCCTTAACCCATTGAATGAGCAGGGATTAAACCCACATCCTCATGGATACGAGTCGGATTCTTAACCCACTGAGCCATAAGAGGAACTCCCTCCCTTCACTGATTTCTTCAAGAAACCAATTTATACCAGGTATTTGTGGATTGTAGAATTTTCTGAGGATCTGGGAAAGGGTTTTCTGCCTTTTCTGCCATCCTACTGGCTCAGTCCTTTGCCCTCCTCTTTGCTTCCATCTTTTGTTGTCTGGTCAGGCTCTTGATGCCCTGCCCTCCTCCTCTAGCAGCTTCCAAACAAACTCAGAGCTCTCCCAAGGAGATACTCTGTAGTGTAGAATCTTCTCTACCTCATCACCCCTCCTCCTCCTCTTCAACTCTCACCCCTCCCCTCCACTGCTCTGGTCACTGCCCCCTAGGAGCAAGCCATAAAGTTTAGGCAGGATGGACCACTCATCTCACTGAATTCAGGATGGCAATCTAGCTAGCAACTTTACAGAACTGACTTGCTTCACAAAAGCTGAACAATGTGTTTGTAAGTTCCCTGGACCACACCTGCACTTATAGGTGCAGCTCTCACCCCGCCTGCTGAACTGTGCTGCTTCTCCACTAGTAAGATGGCCAATGGCCTCAGAAATGTAATCTTTCTCATCAAATAGATAAAATATTTGGTGTTTCCGGCTAAGTGCTTAAAGATTGATATTTGTTTCCTTTTCAGGATGTGTATGAAGGGGCTCTTTAGTGGACACGAAATAAGTAAAGTAAGCTGTGATTTAATAGCTCTCAGTATGTGTCAGGCATTGTGCTAGGAAGCCAACATACCAGAATACCTAAAGACAGTTTTTTTTGTTTGTTTGTTTTCTTTTTTAGTTTTTAAAAAATTTTATTATAGTTGATTTACAATGTTCTGTCACTATCTGCTGTACAGCAAAGTGACCTGGTTATACATGTATATACATTTTTTTCTCATATTATCTTCCACCATGTTCCATCACAAGTGACTGGATATAGTTCCTTGTGCTATACAGCAGGACCTCACTGCTTATCTACTCCAAATGAAACAGTTTGCATGTACTAACCCCAAACTCCCATTCCATTCCACAAAAGACAGACTTTTAAAATATGAGACATTAATTAGTGATCATCATCAATCAGTGATTATAATTTTCATCATCACTAAGGATGGAGTTTTTGGTTTGGTTTGGTTTTTAGGGCTGCACATGCGGCACATGGAAGTTCCCAGGCTAGGGGTCAAATTGGAGTGGCAGCTGCCGGCCACAGCTGCCAGCCACCGCCACAGCCACAGCAACACAGGATTCTAGCCACATCTTCGAGCTACACTACAACTCACAGCAACCCCAGATACTTAACCTACTGATCAAGGCCAGGGATTGAACCTTCATCCTCAAGGATACTACTCAGGTTCACTACTGCTGAGCCACAATAGAGACTCCAGGCTGGAGTTCTTATTTCAGTATTAAGCTGTTGCTGTGTACCCAGATACACTGCTGGTAGGAATGTGAAACCAGATAACAGAAAAAAAATTCTTTATCTGTGAGTTTGGGAAGAGGCATTCTGGGTGTCTTTATTTTTTCTTTCTTGAGAAGGAGAGCAAGGAAAGGAGATTATTTGTTAAATGCTCACTATACAATAGATATGATGTTGTTTACTATCTTATTAAACCTCATAGCTTTATGAGGTAAGTGATATTATGCTCCTTTTACAGAAAAGGAAACTAAGGCTTAGAAAAGCCAGATGACTTGGCCAAACTTGTACAGTGACACCAAAGTGTGAACCCAAGTATATATGACACCAAAGTAGTAGTTTTCCACCCTAGACATACACATTACAACAACAAAGGGAAAGCAGATGTTTCCCATAGGAGAGAATGTTTTCAGTTTTCTGAAATTATTTTAAAATTGCAAGATTAGAAAACTTGAATAAGGTTGCTGTGTTTTCTAGAAATCAATGCTGTACATTCATTCTGTTTTTTAAGCTATTTTCAATATTGACTGCTTTTATAGATGTCTTAGATGATTGAAGATTCTCTTCTCTTTTTCTTTTTTCTTTATTAAAGTATAGCTGATTTACAATGTTGCACCAATTTCTGCTGCACAGCAAAGTGACCCAGCCATACATATATATACATTCCCTTTCTTATGCTATCTTCCATCGTGGTCTATCCCAAGAGACTGGATATAGTGTAGCACAGGGAACAGACTGAGTTTCTTGAACTAAATACAAAGCAGTATAAAACTGCTTTATTGCAGACTTTTCAGCAGATTTTTTTTTTTTTTCTTTTTCAGCTGCATCTGCCTGTGGAAGTTCCTGGACCAGGGAACAAATCCCAGCTGCAGGTTCAAACTACACCACAGTTGTGGCAACACAGAATTCTTAATCCACTACACCAGGCCTCAGACCCACATCTCGGCAGAGGCAACACCAGATCCTTAACCTGCTTTGCCACAGTAGAAATTCCCTCAGCAGATATTATATTCAAATGGACCACATTTTATGGAGATTCCTTTTTTGCTCTAGTCAGAGACTACAGGAAATTTACATGCTAACATAGCAATAATATGTTTGGTTCTTCATTTCAGGTTGTCTTCAGCCTTTTAAGAGAAGGTTAATGAGGGAATGAAAATTTTTTCCTAGCAAGAAAATCTGACTGACTATGGGATACTTTTTCCTTCCTCACTATTTTCATGCTACATCTGGGCCACTGAAGGACTTGTGGCTATCTGAAGCCTGTTACAGACACCCCTAGCCATCTTTTTTTTTTTTTTGTCTTTTTGCTATTTCTTTGGCCGCTCCTGCGGCATGTGGAGGTTCCCAGGCTAGGGGTTGAATCGGAGCTGTAGCCACCGGCCTACGCCAGAGCCACAGCAACGCGGGATCCGAGCCGCGTCTGCAACCTACACCACAGCTCATGGCAATGCCGGATCGTTAACCCACTGAGCCAGGGCAGGGACCGAACCCGCAACCTCATGGTTCCTAGTCGGATTCGTTAACCACTGCGCCACGACGGGAACTCCCTTTTTTTTTTTATTACTTTTTTTTTTTTAGGGCCACACCCGCAGCATATTGAAGTTCAGTGTTCTTAACCCACTCAGCCACAATGGGAACTCCCATCCCTAGCAATCTTGTTGACTATTTCAAGTACATACACCCATTAACTAAACAACAGTGATTAAATCAATCAGAAGCAAAGCTGACTGGAATATAGGTATTGTAAACATTCTCTTTTGTTTCAGGAGGAGTTTCACGGTTATGTCCTTAATCCCTCAGCTAAACTCTAGACAGCCTATAACTGAACATGAAACATACGGTGGTTGAATTGAACTCAAAGAGACAAGAGGGAAAGTGTAAAAATAGGATACCAGTGGAAGGTGAGCAGTGGGATAAATATGATCAAGAAGGTACATTAGAAGGAGTTCCTGTTGTGGCGCAGTGGTTAACGAATCCGACTAGGAACCATGAGGTTGTGGGTTCGATCCCTGCGCTTGCTCAGCGGGTTAACGATCCGGCATTGCCGTGAGCTATGGTGTAGGTTGCAGATCCCGAGCTGCTGCGGCTATGGTGTAGGCCGGCAGCTACAGCTCTGATTAGACCCCTAGCCTGGGAACCTCCGTGTGCTGCGGGAATGGCCCAGAAATGGCCAAAAAAAGAGACCAAAAAAAAAAAAAAGTGCATTAGAAGGAATGATGTGGGAGTTCCCATCGTGGCTCAGTGGTTAACGAATCTGACTGGGAACGATGAGGTTGTGGGTTCAATCCCTGGCCTCGCTCAGTGGGTTAAGGATCCTGTGTTGCCATGAGCTGTGCTGTAAGTCACAGACATGGCTTGGATCCCTCATTGCTGTGGCTCTGGCATAGGCGGGTGGCTACAGCTCCAATTGGACCCCTAGCCTGGGAATCTCCATATGCCACAGGTTCAGCCCTAGAAAAAGACAAAAAGACCACAAAGGGAAAAAAAAAAAAAGAAAGAAAGAAAGAATGATGTGGGACGGAGGAAAAGAGATGAGAGAAATGATGTCAGGCATACCAGCAAAGCTCTTCTGGATTTGCAGTCCCATTCAAGCTCCCAGATGGCTAAATCCAATATTACATGGGGAAGAACCTCCCATTAAATCCAGCCCAAATTGTAGTTTTGTGAGCAAATAAATAGTTGTTATTTTTATCCCCAAAGTTCGGAGTGGTTAGTTACAATAGCAACAAATAACCAAAACAGACATCTATATGGGGATATATACTTCTGGTGTGGTAGGAGAAGCTAGCAGATCAAACCACCTGCAGATAACAATTATAAACTCTGAGAAAACAATATTAAAAAAACACAACTACCCAAGAGCTATGAAGTCTGGATAAAGCAGGAAGTTTTTTTTTTTTTTTTTTTTTTGGTCTTTTTGCTATTTCTTTGGGCCACTCTCGCGGCATATGGAGGTTCCCAGGCTAGGGGTGGAATCGGAGCTGTAGCCGCCGGCCTACACCAGAGCCACAGCAACGCGGGATCCGAGCCGCGTCTGCAACCTACACCACAGCTCACAGCAACGCTGGATCGTTAACCCACTAAGTGAGGCCAGGGACCGAACCCGCAACTTCATGGTTCCTAGTCGGATTCGTTAACCACTGCGCCACGAGGGGAACTCCCAAAGCAGGAAGTTTTTTGAGAAGAGTTGGAACTTGTAAAAATGGACTATACATGAGTTTACCATTTATTTGCATCTTTTCCCCTGAGTGCAGGTCACAGTCAGAGCAGGGTACAGAGAAACTAAAACTCCAATAGAAAGCTAGCTACTTTTCTGATCTAGGCAAATAAGGGCAGTCAGAACCTGAGAGAGGAATCCCAGAAAGGAAAGAGCTGGAGAAGGAGCCAAAAATTTTGTGTGTAAACTTTGCCCAAGATTTTGGTTGACTTCTGAATTATGCATGGTGTCAGACTGCAAGCACTAAAACTAAAAATAAAAGAACAGAACTGAGATTTGAGCTGCTACCCACCACAGGTGAGATAAAGTTTGCATTGCCTTTAATTGAGTTGACTCTCCATTAAGATAAAACTGTCAACATTCTTCAGAGAAATATAGTAGAATCCAGGGTCTCTACAATATAACATCAATAGTGCTAGGATATGATCCAAACTTACTTGACATATAAAGAACCAGGAAAATCTGAGTTACTCTCAAGGTAAAGACAATAAACAGAGGTCAACTATATGATGACCCAGATGTTCGAATTTACAGGACTTTAAAGCAGATATTATAATTATGTTCAATTAGGTAATTGGAAATATGCTCAGAACAGAGACTGGGAATAGGATTTGTAGGTAGAAGACAGAAGTAGGGGAGAAAGAGGGACAAATGATATACACTGTCAAGTTTTTCCCTGTCTCTGTCAGGCATTTGATTATCTTTTCACCCTTGACAAAGGTAAGTATCTCGGCAAGGACAGTATGTATTTTCTTGAAAAAAACTATGGATAGAAAAGTTACTGTTTCAAGTCAGAGAAAAACCAGTTAAAGTTGAGTCAGTTCTGTGGGTTGGGGGGAGGAAAATTGCAAAGAAACAGCATGACATGGAGTCTAAAAAGAACAGACTATAGCCATCAATTGATTATATTATCTTAGGTATATCATTTACCCTTTTAAGACTCAAATATTCTCCCTTGCAAAATGGGGGTATTAATAACATTTGCTCCAAAATATTGTTGTAGAGATCAACTAGATAACACATGTAAATACATTTTGTAAAGTATTATGTCTTAGATATGCTAGTTAAACACAACACTAAATTTAGGGCAAAACATAATAAGATAAAGGTCCTTTTTTTTTTTTCCCTTTGCTTTTTAGGGCTGCACTGTGGTATATGGAGTTTCTCAGACTAGGGGTCCAATTGGAGCTACAGCTGCCGACCTACACTACTGCAACAGCAAAGTAGGATCCGAGCCTCTTCGGGGATTGAACCCACGTCCTCATGGATACTAGTAGGGCTCATTACAACTAAGCCACAATGGGAATTTGCAAGATGAAGGCCTTTATTTTGAAGAATATCTGAGAATAGCAATAATATAAAAATAAACGTGATTTCAGCAATGTTTTCTGTTGGAACACATTAGGAAAAATTATCTTTTTTCCAGCTGCACATCCAATTAAAAATTTAATTTATATATTGAGCTATAGAGTTAATTTTAAGTGTACTTTACAAAGAAAATTTGTGGGTTTTGCATGGAAAAAGACTAACTTTAAAACATTTTTAATATATTGTATTTTTCTTACACATCCTGATATGGTGCTATGATTCTTATGTCTTTATGTATTTCCTGACATATTAAAAAAACTGGTGTCATTTATTGAGCAAAATGAAGTCAGTTGTTTTACTTTATTTTTTTTCTCTTTTTTGCTTTTTATGGCTATACCTATGGCACATGGAAGTTCCCAGGCTAGGGGTTGAATCAGAGCTATAGCTGCAGGTCTACACCACAGCTATAGCAATGCAGGATCTAAGCTTCGTCTGCGACTTACACCACAGCTCACAGGAACGCTGGATCCTTAACCCACTGAGCAAGGCCAGGGATCGAACCCACAACCTCACAGATGCTAGTTGGGTTCATTACCACTGTGCCAACACGGGAACTCCACAATGTTGGGTTCTTAACACTCTGAGCCACAGTGGGAACTCCAAAGTCAGTTTATTTTAAGCACAGTTTTAGCAACTATCTGTTTAATCTAAGAACAATTTAATCCAAGACATTTCCTTTGCAAAGTAGTAAAATGTCACAATACTCATTGGCATTTCTCTAAGGATATCTGATTCTTTATCAAGATTTTCATAAGGACTGACTATAAATTATTGTAAATACTAACTTATGGGATACAAATCAAGAGCACCCCAAATTGGAGTAATATGAATGTCTGAAATTTTGCCACCAGAAAACGACATAACACTGTCCCGTATTGAAATTAATGTCTAAAAGGAGACTGTGTAAACTTTCCATCAAAATGTGCAGCTTGATATGGATTAAGTCTTTGCCTGAGAACATGGTAGAAGGAGAGGAAAAAATGAAGGTACCTCTCTTCTAAATTCCAGACACACATATTAAATACCTACTGCATATTGCCACTTGAATATCTAAAGGACATCTCAAACTTGAAATATCCAAAAAAGAACTCTTATTTTTCTTCTCTTCTCCTCCATGGTCTTCTCCATATTATTGAATAGAAATACTTCCATTCAGCCAGTTTCTTTTTTTTTTTTTTGTCTTTTTGCTATTTCTTTGGGCCGCTTCCACGGCATATGGAGGTTCCCAGGCTAGGGGTTGAATTGGAGCTGCAGCCACCGGCCTACGCCAGAGCCACAGCAACGCAGGATCCGAGCCTCATCTGCAACCTACACCACAGCTCATGGGCAACGCCGGATCGTTAACCCACTGAGCAAGGGCAGGGACCGAACCCACAACCTCATGGTTCCTAGTCGGATTCGTTAACCACTGTGCCATGACGGGAACTCCTAATTGCTTTTTTTAAAAGAGGGTTTGGAACAGGGTCTGACTTAGGGGAAAGATTAGTGCTGGCTGCCTGTGTACCTGACTGACTTTCACACCTCATATAGAAAACCCATCCTGTCACTCTGTCATATGGCAAGAATTCCAAAAGTGCATGTGTCACGGTGAGAACAAAGGGACATGTAAGCTGTGTGATCAGCAGTTTCCAAGCAAGGGAAAACAAGTGTGTTGTCAGAGATAATAAGTCCATTTTGCTTCAGGGGACCATTAATAATTTAGTTTTGTTCCAAGATTTGTTTTTGACACCAATTTCCATGGAAAGCATAGGATTCTAGAAAGGATAACAGACTGGATCCACTCTGGGACAGTTATAAGGGTGCGGCTTAATACTTTCCTACCTGCCAATGACTTCTGTCCTTTTTTATACTCCTTCTTCATCTTTTTTTTTTTTTAACCTTTACAAACAGGTGTCATTATAACAGGATGTGTCTTACTTTAAAATCCTTACAATTCTCAAGAGGAATAACAAAATCATCCTGATTTTATAGATAAGGAAACTCACTTTAAAAGTCTATGTGACTATGTCTTTTTAGCGAGCCAGTGGGCGGGGGGAGGGGAGGCTTTACGCTGCCGCCTGATAAATCCCAACGGCCCAACAAATGGGCCATGTAGCATTTTCCACTGTCATGACGAAGCTTCCAGACTTGTAAGATTCTCTTTCTCAGCAAAGGCCAGCTCTCTCAACTCAGATGGTCCATGAGGGCCCTGACAAACGGGTTCTTTCAACCACGTATTTTGCATCAGAGACGCAGCAACACTGGTTTCCAAGAATCACTCTGCATTTGGGGGAAAACTAAAAGAGGGTCAAGTAGATTTTTTTTTTTTTTTTCCGTTCAACAGAGTTTTCTGGATTCTTCCAGCTGAAACAAGTGATCTTTCCCATCTACTTTTAAACCCCTGGATTTCAAACTAGGAAGCAGAGCGGTGGGACTGGGCTGGGCTGGGCTGGGCTGTGGTCCGAGACAATGCTGGAACACTCAGCAAAGGGCACAGCGTCCTCCTTCCCGGACACCAGAACCTCCTTCATCTTCTTTCTTCTCCCTACTACTCACCTTAGACTCCAAACATCAATGCTGCTTTCTAGTATTCAGGACCAGAAGGACATAGTTCATTCTTTGACCATTGCCCACATTCTCACCACTATGCTTTCCCCATCAACTGTCCACATTGAAAATAACTTAATATTTTTTCATCACATGTCTTCCCCTCGAGGTCCTGATAAGCAACAACTGCTCACCTGAGAGGTTAACTAAAGCAGTAAACAGCCAATAGCATTGGTTTTGTTTTGGTTTGGTTTTTTGTTTTTTATGTAACCCTACAAAATGTATTGCTTACAAACAGGAGTTTCCAGAAGTGACAATGTTTTAGCTAAAGGACTGATTTCTCCACTAATAGAATTAGAGGCATTTTAGAATGGTACTTGGGGAGAGGTTTTTTTTTTATTTCTGTATTATATCATCAACAAACTTATTTTATTACATCATGTTCTAATTTGAACATGTATTACCCACTGTGACCAAGTTTTTTTGTTGTTTGGTTTTGCTTTCATTAACTTTTACTGATATTTAATTTACATAAAATTATCACTTAAAGTGAATAATTCAGTGATTTAAAAACATATCCGGAGTTCCCGTCATGGCTTAGCAGAAACGAATCTGACTAGGAACCATGAGGTTGCAGGTTCAATCCCTGGCCTTGCTCAGTGAATTAAGGATCTGGCATTGCTATTAAGCAGTGGTGTAGGTTGCAGATGCAGCTCAGACCTGGCATTGCTGTGGCTGTGGTGTAGGCCAGCAGCTGTAGCTCCAGTTAGCCCCCTAGCCTGGTAACCTCCATATGACACGGTGCAGCCCTAAAAATACAAAAAAAAAAGACAAAAAAATTAAAAAATAAAAATATATCTTTGGGAGTTCCCGATGTGGGGCAAGGAGATTGGCAGCATCTTTGCAGCACTAGGGAGGGCACAGGTTTGATCCCCAGCTGGTGCAGTGGGTTAAGGATCCAGCATTACCAAAGTTGTGGCATAGGTAGAGACTGATCTGATCCCTGGCCTGGAAACTCCATATGCTATGGGGGTGGCCAAAAATATATTTTTTTTCAAGGTTACCACTATCTAAGTCTGTAATAGTTTTTTGTTTGTTTGGTTTGTTTGTTTGTTTTTGCCATGCCTGAGGCAGGCAGAAATTCCTGAGCAATGGAGCAAACCCTTACCACAGCAGTGACCAGAGCCAAACAGTGACAACACTGGATTTATTTATTTATTTATTTATTTTTGCTTTTTAGGGCTGCACTCGCGGCATATGGAGGTTCCCAGGCTAGGGGTCTAATCAGAGCTACAGCTGCCAGCCTACACCACAGCCACAGCAACTCAGGATCTGAGCTGCGTCTGTGACCTACACCACAGCTCACCACAATGCTGGATCCTTAACCCACTGAGCAAGGCCACGGATCAAACCTGCAACCTTGTGGTTCCTAGTCGGATTCATTTCAGCCGCACTGCGACAGGAACTCCGCTGGATCTTTACCCCACTAAGCTACCAGAGAACTCCTCCAGAATGTTTTCATCACTCCAAAGGGGGAAATGTTTTTGAACAGGAAACTCTTTCAACAGTTTGTCTCAAAACATGCCTACTTTGTAAGACTCTGCCTAGAAAAATGATTAATTGGAATGCCCTGTAGAAGATTTAGGATTCTTTTGAGTAAGAGGAATAGCCAAGGCAATGATATAATAACGTCTTCCTACAATTAAAATTATTTCCTGAAGAAAAGTTTTCTGTTGTTGAATACATGGAAATAAACGTATCAATACTAGAAAAAATAAAAATGAAATTATTTCATTTGCTAATTGAATAGATTACATGTACAGTTACATTGATTACATTTATAAGAACACTGTGATAATAAATGGCCTATGAGTGTTTTTCTAAAGAAAAAGAGAACAGATGGAATGAGGGCAGTAGGGGAGAAAATATATCCTTTCCTCACCAGTTTAAAATAATTAGCATGCTCTTTATTCCCAGGTAGTGTGGTTTAAAAAGGGAGATGTGGGTAGTTGTATGATTTAAAATTGTCTTGTCTGCAAACAGAAATCAACCCTAGCCAGCACTAAGAAGAGAGATGGAGATGGGGAGAGAGAGGGGAGGGGAAGGAGAGAGAGGGCAGAGAGAGGTTTGGGGAAAGGAAGAAAGGGAGAGAAAGAGGGAGATGGGAAACCTGAGAAAATTTACTATAAAGAAGCAGGGGCACATGCCCCTCTCAGAAGTCTACAGAATCCTAAGGAAATATTCGGCACCATTTTTCTCTACTCGATGACCAACTTTCTCTGTTTCCCAGGCCACATGACAGAAAACTTGGCTGCCAAAACACCCCAAGTTTTTATTAGCCTGCAAGTCCAGCCACCTGGTGAAAGAAATTTCTGATTCCCAAGGCTTGGAAAGTTGTCCTCAGGAGAACCAATCTTATTAGCGATGATTTAGATAGACTTCAGGGATAAGAAGAAAAGGAAAGAGTTCCCAGAAAAAGAGAAATTTGGCAGTCAAATAGATTTTGTGTGTTTGTTTGTTTTTTGTCTTTTTAGGGCTGCACCCGAGGCGTATGGAAGTTCCCAGGCTAGGGGTCCAATCAGAGCTACAGCTGCCAGCCTATACCACAGCCACATCAGCACCAGATATGATCCTCATCTGTGACCTACACCACAGCTCACAGCAATGCCAGATCCTCAAACCACCGAGCAAGGTCAGGGATCGAACCCGCAACCTCATGGTTCCTAGTCAGATTCATTTCTGCTGCGCCATGACGGGAACTCCTAAATAGGTTTTCACTGTTGTGATCTTTATGGTCTCATCTATCTATATAAGATTGTTTCTGTTTGAAATTTCTATGGTTCCCTTACTGCCTCCAGCCACAAGAAAGAAATATACCCACTGCCTTGTTTGAAAATTAATTATAGTCAGTACTTTCAGTGTCCCATGTCTATTTCCCGCTTGAAGCAAGAGGGGGCACTTAATCATAGATGGTAGAAAAATGTAGAGTCTATTCAACCTGGCCTTTCAGTGAACTGCAATGAAGACTGACTAGAATATACCATTCAGGAGAAGGTAAGAATGGCTGTGTTACCAAATACTCTCATATATGCACAAGTGTGTCCAACCCAGCATTTAAATAATGAAGAGCTATTGGCAGTTGGAACCAAATGCTCCTGTTAGCCAGCTATAGCTTGAAAGGAGACAGAACAAGGCCCTCTTAAGATTTTGCAGAAAGCATTATTTCTGGGGTTTTGGTAATAATAATTGAAAACAGGCTTGGGAGTTTCCATTGTGGCTCTGTGGAAAGAAATCTGACTAGTGTCCATGAGGACGTAGGTTCAATCCTGGCCTCACTCAGTGGGTTAAGGATCTAAAGTTGGCATGAACTGTGGTGTAGGTCTCAGACATAGCTTGGATCCTGTGTTGCTGTGGCTATGGCTTAGGCTGGCAGCTACAGCTCCAATTCAACCCTTAGCCTGGGAACCTTCATGTGCCATGGGTGTGGCCCTAAAAAGACAAAAAAAAAAAATTATGTGGAATTCCCGTCGTGGCAGAGCAGAAACAAATCCAACTAGGAACCATGAGGTTGAGGTTCAATCCCTATCCTTGCTCAGTGGGCTGAGGATTCAGCCTTGCTGTGAGCTGTGGTGTAGATCGAAGATGTGGCTCGGATCTGGCGTTTCGGTGGCTGTGATGTAGGCCAGCAGCTGCAGTTCCAATTCGACCCCTAGCCTGGAACCTTCATATGCTGAGAGTACGGCCCTAAAAAGCAAAAAGCAAAAAAAAAAAAAAAGCAGTTAGCAAAGGGCTCTGCCCAAGGGGAAAAAAAGTGCTAAAAAAGAAAACAGGCTGCTGTGGAGTTTTCTTGCAGCACAGTGGGTTAAGGATCCAGTGTTGTCACTATGGCAGCTTGGGTCACTGCTGTGGTATAGTTTTGATCCCTGGCCCAGAAACTTTCACATGCTGCAGGTGTGCCCCCCCCCCCAAAAAAAAATAGGCTTCTGTGATTGTCGTTTTGCCTTAAAGAGGGTTTAAAAGCAACCTGTGTTGATCTTCCCACTGTGGCACAAGGGGATCAGCAGCATCTCTGGAGCACTGGGACACACATAGTTTTGATTCCCAGCTGGGCACAGCGAGTTAAGGATCCTGCATTGCTAAAGCTGTGGTGTAGGTCGCAACCATAGCTCAGATCTGGCCTAAAAAGAAAAAAAAAAAAAAAAAAAGGCCAATAAAGAATTTATGTGTGGAAACTCCCAATAATAAAATAAAATGTAGAGCAAAAACTACTAGTTTGGTCAGCAATTTGGCAATGAATTTGAGAAAATGATCATTGTTCATTATTGATTATTTCTTTTTTTTCTTCTTTAGGGCCGCAGGTGCAGCATATGGACATTCCCAGGCGAAGGACTAAATTGGAGCTGCAGCTGCCAGTCTATACCACAGCCACAGCAACACCAGATCTAGAGCCACATCTGTGACCTACACCACAGCTCACGGCAATGCTGCATCTTTAGCCCACAAAGCAGGGCCAGGGATTGAACCGCATCCTCATGGATATTAGATAGTTTTGTTTCCACTGAGCCACAATGGGAACACCTGATTATTTCTTAAAAAAGGAATTTATCCCCAACACACAAAATACATATGTTTGTTATAACATTGTTTCAATAACAAAGATCAAAGAAAAAGAACAAAATTAAAATATCAAATATAAGAGGATCACATGACTAAGTAAATTAAGGTTTAGCAACGCAATAGGTCACTGTGCAAGGGCTGTAAATGATGCACTGATATTAATATTACTCAATACCTATATCAGAGAAAATTGAAAATTCTTAAATGTTCAATAGCACATTTGATAAATATACTATTTGATAAATGTAGCTATTTGGTAAATAAAGGATAGTATGTCCATAAGTTGGCATCTAGACAAAAGCTATGATGTAATAAGTGAAAAAAGTGTTTCTTACTTCCATATACACATGTATACAGAAAACAAAACTAAGGAAATACGCCACTGTTTTTTGGTTTGGTTTGGTTTGGTTTGTCTTTTTAGGGCCAAACCCTCAGCCTCAGCATATGAAAGTTCCTAGGCTAGGGTTTGAATCCGAGCTGCAGCTGCTGGCCTACACCACGGCCACGGCAATGCCAGATCCCAGGCGTGTCTGCAACCTACACCACAGCTCATAGCAATGTCGGATCCTTAACCCACTGAGAGAGGCCAGGGATCAAACCCGCATCCTCATGGATATTATTTGGGTTCATTACCTACTGAGCAACAATGAAACTGCTATAACGCTGTTTTAATAGTGGCTATCTCCCATTTATGGAATTATGTAAGTTTTTAAAATTCATTATATTTTTTGGATTTTCTAATTTTGTATATAAATCATATGTATTTTTAATAAATTTATTATAAATATACTGAATTTTTAATAAATACATTATGTGATACATTTATACAATATATCTTATAATAAATATATTAAAATTGAAATGCTATTCAACTGTACTCCAAGGGTCCTCTTTGATAGCACTAGTGATGGTACCATCTGGAAAGTATCCATGGCTATCTATCTTCCCAGGGCTCTTCTGCCTGACTGTTGAGTTCTAAGTTTTCTTCATTCCTGCTTCTCTTACCCTGTTTCCTCAGAACCACAGTGCCTTAGAGACTCGGATGAAGTCCAGCCCTCTACCCCCACACCCATGTTTCTGTCCTAACGCATATGGTACTTGTTTTCCTCTTTCTGACTTACTTCACCTAGTATGATAATTTCTTGGTCCATCCATGTTGCTGCATATGGCATGATTTCATTCTTTTTATGGCTGAGCATTATTCCATTGTACATATGGACCACGTCTTTATCCATTCATCTGTTGATGGGCATTTAGGTTGTCCTTGTCTTAGCTATTGCGAATAGTGCTGCAATGAACATTGGGGTGCATGGATCTTTTCAAATTAGATTAACAGCATTGCTATCTCTGCTTTACTTTAGTCTGAGATCATGGCTACAATTATTCTCTTCTTTCCTTCTCCTGTTCGTTCCCTCTTTCTCCTTCTCCAACCTTTTTCCTGTTCTTTAATTGTGAGCTATCTCAAACTTGATCTTTGGATTTGGTTTTTCTGCCTTTACGTCACCTTTAGAATGCCAAATTCCCAATTTATCCCTCCCCCACCTTTCCCCTTCAGTAACCATAAGTTTGTTTTCTATATCTGTGAGCCTATTTCTGTTTTATAAATAAGTTCATTTGGTTCTTTCAACTTTGGCTAATGCTCTGGTTGCCTTAGTGAAGAACTATCACTATCTTCTCCATTTTTTCTGCCTGGCTGGAATTTCCCTCCTGGCTGCAGTGAGTGGGCCTCTCCAATGTTTCTGATGCCTGGGCAATTCTCTATTCTCCTAGTTGTCATGGTCACCTATCTAAATAAATAGCTTTCACATATAAAAGACTAGCACTCATTTTTCATCTTTCTCCAGATTTACACTCTCTACTCCTTATAAGGGTTTCACCTGATTATTGACACCTGAAGATTTACATACTGGTAACTGGCTGGGTCAGCTTTACCCACCTTGTCAACGTTCCCACTGGTTCGTAGCATGCCCACCAGTCCGGCATACTTGGTATCAAATCTTAGGCTATATTTTTTACTGATTCTTCACTCACAGTCTGAAGAGTTCTTCTTCCAGGGTCTTAAGAACCTTCCTGTTCTTGATAAGGTCTGATTCTTACCATAGTTTGCCATATCACCCCACTTCTCCTTGTTTCTAATATACCATTTTCTCATTTCCTCTGAAGCTGAATTCTTCAAATAATTTCCCTTAAACACAGTTTTCACAGTGGTGTTTCCCTTTTCAAAGTTCTGTAGTGGCATTTGGAATGCCTCATCATAACAGATTAAAAAAACCCTCCAGCAAAATCAATACTGCTCCTTCCATGCTTCCCAAGCTTATTTTATGTTATTTTCTGTCCTAGTTCTTTTGCTCTATCCAAGACTATCTGCTTTCCTTCTTTTGAACTAATACACAAATATTGTTCAAGAAAAGGTCAGATGCATTCATTATCTGTCTGAGAGATCCTTGTGGGCACACTGGGGTCAGCAGTCCTAGATTTGGGTCCCAGCTATGCCATTCACTCATGTGACCTTTGAAGCAATGCCCTTGAGCTGTTTCCCACATATGAAATAAGATCAAAAGGACCAGCTCTACACTTGTTGTGAGAACTCCATGAGATAATGCACGAGAAAATATTTTATAAACCACTGGGCAACATGCAAGAACAAGGGTGACAGGAACAGGGACAGTTAAACTTCCAGGAAGATGCTGCATCTCCCCTTTGATGTGATCTGATTTCGACTACAGAAGCAAGTATTAAATATTTTTTCACTTTTTTAAAGTTTTATTGAAATACAGTTAATTTACCAGGTTGTGATAATTTCTGCTATGCAACAAACCAGTTTCATTATACATGTACACATCCATTCTCTTTCAGATTATTTTCCTATATAGATAACCACAGAATATTGGGTCGAGTTCTCAGTCAGTTAATTTTTAAATTTAAAAGTATTAAAAATGTAAAAAACCCAACTCCTCAGTAAAAACATCCGACTTGCAGATGTCATTCTGCTTGGTCCCTGCCTTTTTCTTGAGAATCTGTTTTCTGCTCAGCATCTTGGTTCATCACGACAAGTAAATCTTGGCTCCTTAAACGTTGGCAAGAAAAACTCCTGTCTCTGAGGATATTTAAATCTTTCTTGGCTCATGATCACTTCCTCTTGGGTGTTAAAATGAAATGATGCCTTCCAGCCTTTCTGAAATAGAGCTGTGAGAAAGACTCGTGATGTTCTCATTTTGATAAAATGATTTTCATCAATCACAGATGTAATGGGCTGTGGTCAGGTCAACAGCTCTTCAAGATTTCTCAGATCTTCTGCTTTTGTTTTAGATCCCAATTATTTAGATTATTTTATGACCTCTCTCTTCCTTTTCTTTCTTAATGTTAATTAACAGAGAACCTTTCCCTGAAATTTTTTCTCTGTTATTTTCCCAGTGCTTGCAGTTTTTTTTCCTGGTAGTTCTGACAGACCATCTGTCAAATTTTTTCTGGTTTTGCAGCAGTTGCATGCTTTGGTTTTTTTCCCTCCATTTTTAAAATTGCTCAGATAGTACACAAAAAAATTCTCATTGCAAATGGTTCAAACAATACAGAAGTTTACAGAGTAACAATTTGGGTTCCTATTCACTCCACTTTCATTCCTAATTCCCTCTGTAGAGGTAACTCCACTCTTACAGTTTGATGGGTATCTGAGAAACAGAACTAATAAGTTATATAAAGATATAGCTATAGTTATGGATAGAAGAGATTTATTATCAGAATTGGCTCACATGTTGTGGAGGTCAAGATGTCCCACAATCTGCCATCTGCAATATAGAGAACCAGGAAAGCTGGTGGTGTCATTTAGTCCAAGGCTAAAGGCCTGAGAATAGGGATTGGGGGATGATGGTATAAATTAAAATCTGAGTGCAAAAGCCAAAGAATCAAAGGCAGGGATCAGAGAAATGCAAATCAAAACTATATGAGGTACCACCTTAAACCAGCCAGAATGGCCATCATCAAAAATCTACAAATAACATAGTTTTCCACAGTGGTTGCACCAATTTACAATCCCACCAACAATGTTAATGTGGTGTATAACACTGATTTGGGGATATTGAAGAATCCTTGCATCCCTGAGATAAATCCCACTTGATCATGATGTACAATCCCTTTAATGTATTGTGGATTTGGTTTGCTGGTATTTTGTTGAGGATTTTTGCATAGATGTTCATCAGTGAAATTGGCCTGTAGTTTCCTTTTTTTGTGGTATCTTTGTCTGGTTTTGGTATCAGGGTGATGGTGGCCTCATGGAATGAGTTTGGGAGTGTTCCTTCCTCTGCAATTTTTTGGAATAGTTTCAGAAGGATAGGTATTAGCTCTTCTCTAAATGTTTGGTAGAATTCGCCTGTGAAGCCATCTGGTCCTGGACTTTTGCGTGTTGGAAGTTTTTTAATCATAGTTTCAATTTCAGTACTTGTGATTTGTTCATTCATCTTTTATATTTCATCTTGGTTTAGTCTTAGAAGATTGTACTTTTCTAAGAATTTGTCCATTTCTTCTAGGTTTTCCATTTTATTGGCATATAGTTGTATATAGTAGTCTCTTATGATTTATGATCCTTTGTATTTCTGTGATGTCCATTGTTCCTTCTTCTTTTTCATTTCATTTTATTGATTTGAGTCCTCTCTCTTTTTCCTTGATAAGTCTGGCTAAGAGTTTATCAATTTTGTTGATCTTTTCAAAGAGCCAGCTTTTCGTTTCATTGATCTTTTCTATGGTTTTCTTTGTTTCTATTACATTGATTTCTGCTCTGATCTTTATGATTTCTTTTCTTCTACTAACTTTAGGTCTTGTCTGTTCCCTCTCTAGCTGATTTAGATGTAAAGTTAGCTTGATTATTTGAGCTTTTTCTTGTTTCCTGAGGTGGGCTTGTATTGCTATAAAGTTTCCTCTTAGAATGGCTTTTGCTGCATCCCATAGGTTTTGGAGTGTCATATCTTTGTTGTCATTTGCTTCTGGGTATTTTTTAATTTCGTCTTTGATTTCTTCAGTGATACATTGGTTGTTTAGTAGCATGTTGTTTAATCTCCACGTGTTTGTGTTTTTTGCAGTTCTTTACCTGTTGTTGATTTCCAGTCATATAGCGTTGTGGTCGGAGAAGATGCTTGATATGATTTCAATTTTCTTAAAGTTACCGAGGTTGGATTTGTAGCCCAGGATATGATCAATCTTAGAGAATGTTCCATGTGCACTTGAGAAGAATGTGTATTCTGTTGCTTTTGGATGAAATGTCCTATAAATATCTATGAAGTCCATCTGGTCTAATGCTTCATTCAGGGCCTGTGTTTCCTTATTGATTTTCTGTCTGGATGGTCGGTCCATTGCTGTAAGTAGGGTGCTAACGTGCCCCACTATTATTGTGTTATCATCAATTCGTCCTTTTAAGGTTGTTAGCAGTTGCTTTATATGTTATAGTGAACCTATGTTGGGTGTATAGATATTTAAAATTGTTATATCTTCCTCTTGGATTGATCCTTTGATCATTATGTAGTGACCTTTGTTGTTCCTTAAAATATTCTTCAGTTTAAAGATATTTTGTCTGATATGAGTATTGCTACTCCTGCTTTCTTTTGAGTCCTGTTTGCATGGAGTATTTTCTTCCATCCTCTCACTTTCAATTTGTATGCATTCCTAGAAGTGAAATTGGTCTCTTGAAGACAGCATATATATGGGTCTTGTTTTTGTATCCATTCAGCCAGTCTGTGTCTTTTGGTTGGGGCATTTAGTCCATTAACATTTAAGGTAATTATTGAAATGTATGTTCTTATTGCCATTTTATCAATTGCTTTGGATTTGTTTTTGTTGGTCTTTTTTCTTCCCTTCTTCTCTTGTTCTCTCCTCTTGTGGTTTGATGACTATGTTCAGCATTGTATTTGAGTTGATTTTTCTTTTCTTTTTTTTTCTCTTTTTTTGGTCTTTTGTCTTTTGTCCTTTTAGGGCTACACCCACGGCACATGGAGGTTCCCAGGCTAGGGATCTAATTGGAGCTATAGCCTCTGGCCTATGCCAGTGACACAGCAGTGTGGGATCTGAGCCACATCTATGAACTACACCACAGCTCACGGCAATGCCTGATCCTTAACCCACTGAGCAAGGCCAGGGATTGAAGCCACAACCTCCTAGTTGGATTTGTTAACCACTGAGCCACAATAGGAACTCCTTATTTGTTTGTTTATCGATTGTAGATTTTTGTTTTGCAGTTCTTCTGAAGTTTTGATATGAGTATTATATATATATATATATATATATATATATATACATGAGATAATTTTAAGTTGTTGGTCTCTTAATTGCAAGTGCATCTCCAGTGTCCTGCACTTGTACCCTCCTCTTCTCATAATTTCTGATTTTGGTGGCATAATTTTGCGTGGATGATTTTGTATCTTTACTGTATATATACCTTTACTGGTGAGCCTTGTCATTTGTGGATTTTGTTTCTGGTTGTGGCCTTTTCTTTTCTGCCTGAAGAAGTTCCTTTAGTAATTGTTGTAAAGCTGGTTTAGTGTTGCTGAATTCTCTTAGCTTTTGCTTATCTGTGAAGCTTTTGATTTCTCCTTCAAATCTGAATGAGAGCCTTCCTGGGTAAAGTAATCCTGGTTGGAGGTTTTTTCCTTTCATCACATTAAGTATATCATGCCACTCCCTTCTGGTCTGCAGAGTTTCTGCTGAAAACACTGCCAATGACCTTATCGGGGTTCCCTTCTATCTTATTTGTTTCTTTTCCTAGCTGCTTTCAAGATTTTCTTTGTCTTTAATTTTGGTCAGTTTGATTAATATGTGTCTCTGGGTATTCCTCCTTGGGTTTATTTTATATGGTACTTATGCTTCCTGGATTTGAGTGAGTGGTTCCTTTCCCATGTTAGGGAAGTTTTTGGCTATTATCTCTTGAAATATTTTTTCTGTCCCTTTCTCTCTCTTCTCCTTCTGGCACCCCTATAATATGGATGTTGGTTCATTTAATGTCCCAGAGTTCTCTGAGACTCTCTTCATTTGCTTTCAATCTTTTCTCTCTTTTCTGTTCTGCATCCGTAATTTCCACTAATCTGTCCTCCACCTCGCTTATTCGTTCTTCTGCCTCCCGTATTCTGCTGTTGGCTGCTTCTAATGAATTTTTTTATTTCAGTTATTGTATTTTGCATCTCTTCTTGCTTAAGTTTTATATCTTGTATCTCTTTGCTCAGTGTTTCCTGTAAGTTATCCATCTTTGCCACCAGTTTATTTCCAATGTCTTGCATCATCTTCAGCATCAATCTAAAGTCTTTTTCCTGGATGCTGAAATCTCCTCATCACTTAGCTGTTTTTCTGGGTTTTTTTCTTTCTCCCTCATCTGAGTTATAGTCCTCTGTTTTTTCATTTTTATAGGTTTTTGGTGTGGTGATCTTTTTACAGATAATAGAGTTGTAGCCTCTCTTATTTCTGGTGTCTACCCCCCTTGTGGCTGAAATTGGTACAGGGGCTTGCTGTAGGCTTCCTGATGGGAGGAACTGATGCCTCCCCACTGGTGGGCGGGGCTGATTTCTATCCCTCTGGGGAGTGGGGCTTTGTCTCTGGGTGCAATTAGAGGTGGCTGTGTGCCTGGGGGGGTCTTTAGGCAGCCTGTTTACTGATTGGCAGAGCTGTAATCCCACCTGGATTGTTGTTTGGCCTGGGGCTTCTCAGCACTGACTGATGAGTGGGGCCAGATTTTCCCAAAATGGCCACCTCCAGAGAAAGGCATGCTGCTGAATATTCCCAAGAGCTCTGCTTCCAATGTCCTTTCCCCTACAACAAGCCACATTCACCCCTGTTTTCCCAGGATGTCCTCCAAGAACTGCAGTCAGGTCTGACCCAGATTCCTATGGAGACTGCTTTGCCCTGGGACCCAATGCATGTGAAAGTCTGTGTGCACCTTTTAAGAATGAGGTATCCATTTCCCCTACCCCCATGAAACTCCTGCATGCAAGCCTCACTGGCCTTCCATTCCAGATGCTCTGGGGGCTCTTTCTCATAGTGCCAGATCCTCAGACATGGGAGTTTGATGTGGGGCTCAGAACTCTCACTTCTGTAGGTGAGCCTCTGTGATACAGTTACTTTCCAGTCTGTGGGGCTTCCCACCCAGGAGGTATGGGGTTGCTTATATCATAATCACCCCTCCTACCTCTTGATGTGGCCTCCTCTTTGTCTTCTGGAGTAGGATATCTTTTTGAAAGTTTCTGGCCCATTTGGTTGAAGATTGATCGGTATTTGGTTATAAATTTTATTGTTTTTGGGAGAGCAGTTGGTTCCAGTCCTTCTATTTTTCCATCTTAATCTTGAGTTTATTTTTACAATATATTTTTCTATGTGGTGTGAGAAAATGTTCTAAGTTCACTCTTTTACATGTAGCTGTGCATACATAAAAATACACCAGCTTAGAAAGAGAAAAAAATTATTATTTCTGACATTTCTGGGAAGAGGCTGGGAAGTCCAAGACCCGGATGCTGGTCAATTTGATTCCTGGGGAAAGCCCCCTTCTGCTTGCAGATGGTCACCTTCTGCTTGTCCTCTTGTGGTAAAAAGAGGTCATATCTTTCTTGTTGCTTCTTTTAAGTGCACTTATCCTTTTTCTGAGGCCTCTGACCTCATGACCTAATGATGTCCCAAAATCTCCACCTTCGAATATCACCACATTGAGGATTATGGCTTCAACATAAGAATTCTGGGGGCACACATTTAGTCCATAGCAACGGTAAACTGAAAACAACGGCTAAAGGTTTGTTTCAGGTTAAGCATACATACTTACAAAGAATACATGGTAAATGAAATTTAAAATTTGTTGAAGGGCTATCTGTATATTTTTTGTATGTGTATGTGAATTATGTTGCTATCTTTGCACAAATTTTATTGGGGCTTGATGAGCTTTTCTCAGTGTAGTCTAAGGCTAGTCTATATTCCATTTCCAAGCTAATAAAGCAGTTTAACTGATCTATGAAGTCATTGCTAATAAGAAAGGAGATGAATTAAAAAATCAACTCTTATTCCCCATGGAGGGATGTTTTGGGGCCCAAATGTTTATCAATAGGTGAATGAATGATCAAATAGTGTTATAGCTATTCAGTGGAATACTACTTGGAAGTAAAAAGAATGAACTATTGGTTCACTATTATTCTGAACAAAAGAAGCCAAGCCAAAGACAATGTATACAGTATGATTTTATTTATATAAAATTCTAGAATATACAAACTTACCTATAGTGACAGAAAGATCAGTGGTTTCCTGATGATAAAAGGAGAGGAACAGAAGGAAGAGATCACACACAAACATGAGGAAGAATTTGGGGATATAGAAGATGACTATTAGCATGATTACAGTGATAGGCAAATCTTATCAAGTGCCACATTTTAAATATATGCAAGTAAATGTAACTGTATACAATTGTTGTTGCACATTTTTTGGTGTTCTGTTTATGGGCTTGTATGAGAAAAAAAAGTCATATAATCCATTAATTATTTTACGTTATATATGTATGTGGATATATAAATAAATAAATACACACACACAACACACACACACACATATAGTCTTTTGTCCTTTTAGGGCCACACCCACAGCATATGTAGGTTCCCAGGCTAGGGATCCAATCGGAGTTTTGCTGGCCTACGCCACAGACACAGCAACGCGAGATCAAACCTGCAACCTCAGGGTTTGTAGTTGGATTCGTTAACCACTGAGCCACGATGGGAACTCCTGTTTTATATTTTTTCTTTTGCCCTAATTTCAGGGAAAATTATGCTGTTGTAAGACATTCACAAAATATACCTTCTACCAACAGTAACACCATTTGAACAAGTCTTCTTTTTTTCTTTTCTTTTTTTGATTGCCCATGGCATGCAGAAGTTCCTGGGCCAAGAATCCAACCTAAGCCACCAAGGAACTCTTTAACAAGTTTTATTTTGTTTTGTTTTGTTTTTGTCTTTTTAGGGCCTCACCCATGGCATATGGAAATTTCCAGGCCAGGGGTCGAATTGGAGCTGCAGCTGCAGGCCTATGTCACAGTTCATAGCAATGCCAATCCTTAACCCACTGATGGAGGCCAAGAGATCAAACCCACATCTTATGGATATAGTTGTGTTCATTACCTCTGGGCCACAATGGGAACTCCTTAACAAGTTTTTTTAAATGTTTGTTCTCAGAGCTTTTTTGCTTTAAAATTTTCAATTTTACAAAATACACTTTGCTAATGCAGTAATAACTGGCATTTTCCAAAAAAAAAAAAAGATGCTTCAAGCAGTATTTAAATTGGAAACAAACCATGAATTTTTCATGTCACATCAAACTCTACAACATTATTGCAGATCATGAATTAATTTTATCAAAGAAAAGACAAAATATTTTAATTTAATGACATAAACCACTATGTTATGTCATGATTGTCACAATCTCTTTAAGAAGTCTCTAGATCCATACAGTACTTAGCTTCTTATTTTTTTTAAGTTTCTTGTCTCTAAAATAATTGAAATAATCTGGAGTTCCTATTGTGACTCACTGGGTTAAGAACCTGACATAGTATCCATGAGGATACAGGTTCAATCCCTGGCCTCACTCAGTGGATTAAGGATCTGGCATCACTGTAAGCAGAAGGGTAGATCTCGGATCCAGTATTGCTGTGGCATAGGCTGGCAGCTGCAGCTCTGATTCGATCCTCAGCCTGGGAATTTCTATATGCCATAGGTGCAGTCATAAAAAGAAAAAAAGAAATAATCTATTTATATTACAAAAATTCAAATTATCTATACTATCCACATTTTAAATCTGTTATTTAATTAAACCTGAAATTTTAATTTTTTAAAATTTAGTTAATTTTATTAAACATTCAAATCTGGGTTCCCCCCATGAGGGGGGAATGTCCATGGCATGTGGAAGTTCCAAAGTAGGGCTTAAACCTGTGCCACAGCAGTAACCCAAACCACAGCAGTGAAAAGCTGGATCCTTAACTGCTAGGCTACCAGGGAACTCAAGGGTAGTCTTCTTTTTTTCTTTTTAATGAGGCATAATAGATATGTAACATTATATTAGTTTAATGTACAGTTTAATGATTCCATATTTGTATATATCCTGAAATGATCACTACAATAAATGCAGTTAACATGATAGTTACATTACACTACAGAGTTATAAAAAATGTTTTTTCTTGTGATGAAGACTTTTCAGGAATTCCTGTTGTGGTGCGGCAGAAATGAATCCAACTGGTAACCATGAGGTTGCGGGTTTGATCCCTGGCCTTGCTCAGTGGGTTAAGTATCCTGCGTTGCCATGAGCTGTGGTGTAGGTTGCAGACACAGCTTGGATCCTGTGTTGCTCTGGCTGTGGTGTAGGCTGGCAGCTGTAGCTCTGATTCGACCCCTAGCCTGGGATAGACCTCTGTGTCCCGTGAGTATGGCGCTAAAAAGAAAAAAACAAACAAACAAAAAAAACAAAACAAAACTTTTAAAGATATACTCTTACAGCAGGGGAACTATATTCAATAATCCGAAATAGTCTACAATGGAAAATTGTATATATATGTATGTGTATATATATACTTTGGTACACCTGAAACTAACACAACGATGAAAATCAACTATACTTCAATTTTTAAAAAATTACTCTTAGCAACTGTCAAATATGCATGCAAATGTTAAATATGACTATTCTTAACTATAGTCACCACATTGTACATTAAAGCCTCATTACTTATTTATTTTATAATTGGAAATTGGTACCCTTGGACCATTTTCACCCATCTTGCCCACCTCTCACCCCCCACATATCTGGCAACCACCAGTCTTCCAGTCTGTTCTCTGAATCTATGAGATTTCAGGGGTTTGGTTTTGTTTTTCTTTTTAGATTCCACATGTAGGTGAAATCATGTTATTAGCAGAATAGCTAAAAGTTCTTTGAACATGAAATAATGTGATTCATTTGAGCTTTTGTCCTTCATGAAATTGTTCTTAGGGAGTTCATCAGAGTCAACGATAAATAAAACAGAAGTTGTTCAAAGTAAACATTCCTTTTTTTTTTTTTTGTCTTTTTGGGGCTGCACCCAAGGGAAATGGAATTCCCCAGGCTAGACATGAAATCAGAGGTGAAGCTGCCAGCCTACACCACAGATACAGAAATGCCAGATCTGAGCCGAGTCTTTGACCCAAACCACCGCTCATGGCAATGCCAGATCCTTAACCCACTGAGCGAGGCCAGGGATCAAACCTGCATCCTCTTGGATACTAGTTGGGTTTGTTATCGTTTGAGCCACAACGGGAACTCAAACGTAAATTCTAAGGAGAGAATTCTTTTTATTCCATTCAATATGCTTTCCCAATGATTCCATCTGTAATTTAATTTTATTTCCAGGCTATCAGATTCTTTTGCCTTGTTTGGATCATGGGCATTGTGCAACACCGAGATAATAGTATTTGAGAACTTCTAACACCGGAATTCAGCCCTAAGACAGCCTTAAAATAAGCAAATATGCAGACGAACAATGGCTCAACTATGAGGAAGAAAAAAACGAGGGGAAAAATCTGCTCAAAAGGAGAAGTCTAGAGAAGTACTGTTAACAACAAAACTTAGAGAACCAATGATTTGCCCATTGGGTATCGGTTATCATCATCTTCAGTTAAGTGTCTGTTCTACCCACTGGGCTAGGTTGGATGTGTGGCTGTGTTCTTGAGATAGGAGAGGGAGGTCCTTTATGTTTCTAGGAGAGTGGGCATTTCTGATGGTGCTGATAACAGTCAGAGAGAGCTCTGTGGACTTGCATGTGTTGGCGACAATTCCAGTATACCTGGGTTGATGATCCCCCTCTCCAAAATTTAGAAGAATTCTAAGAATTTGACATTTTAGGGGACAACACAAAAATTAAGACACATGGATAAGTATATATGTATGACTGGGTCGCTTTGTTGATACAGCAGAAATTATCACAGCCCTGCAAATTAACTATATCTCAATAAAACTTTAAAAACAACAATAAGGAGTTCCTGTTGTGGCGCAGTGGTTAATGAATCCGACTAGGAACCATGAGGTTGTGGGTTCAATCCCTGGCCTTGCTCAGTGGATTAAGGATCTGGCATTGCCATGAGCTGTGGTGTAGGTCGCAGACGTGGCTTGGATCCCGAGTTGCTGTGGCTCTGGTGTAGGCCGGTGGCTACAGCTCCAATTAGATCCCTAGCCTGGGAACCTCCATATGACAGGAAGCGGCCCTAGAAAAGGTAAAAAGGCCAATAAATAAATAAATAAATAAATAAATATAAAAACAACAATTAGAAGAATTCTAAGAATCTAACATTTTAGAGGACAACACAATAATTAAGACACATGGTTTGGTATGAATAGTAGGGCATCTTAAAGTGAATGTAAACCAGAATAATTCTATTATATAAAGTTGAAAAATAACCTCCTTTAACAGAAGAAGACAAAAGGGACTTTAAGTGGAGATAAATTGAAACCATTAACATGAACTCATCATCTGTTCTTTTTAGATGATTGCTGGTAGCACAGTAACTAGAGAAGTGTCTTCTCTGTCACCCCACCTCCTTCCGGCAGTCATGTTAAACAGTGCATTAAATAGTTCCAGTGTCCTATTTTTTTTTTTTTTTTAACTGTGCTTGTGGCATATGGAAGTTCCCTGGCCAGGGATCCAGCCCACACACCAGCATAGACTTAAGCCACAGCAGTGACAATACCAGATCCTTCACCTGCTGAGCCACTAGGGAACTCCTGTTTTTTCTTTTTTCTCTACTGTCATTCTCTTTTATTTTATTTATTTCCTTATTTCTTTATCTATCTGTTTTTTAGGGCTGCACCCACAACATGGAAATTCCCAGGCTAGGGGTCGAATCAGAGCCACAGCTGCAGGCCTACACCACAGCCACAGCAATGCCAGATCCGAGCTGCATCTTCCACCTACACCACAGCTCATGGCAGCACCTGATCCTTAACCCACTGAGAGAGGCCAGGGATCAAATCTGCATCCTCATGGATACTAGCTGGTTTCGTCAAGGCTGAGCCACCACAGGAACTCCTTGTTCTCTTTTAGAAAGAACCATAGCTTTTTAAAATATCTGATCCTCTGTCTTGAAGCAGGAAAAGTCAAGTTGAACCTAGAACTTTTTCTTTCAAAATGCAAAGACACTTCCAGATGCCCTCGCTGTTAGGTGGGGAAGGAGGCCAGCAGCAGAGAGGGAAGCAACAAGCACTGTCAGTTACCATGTGTCCTAATTACCATGTTGTTCCCTAGGATTCTGAATTCCTACAATCATTTCAATTTATTTTTTGATCATTGGCCCAGGCATTCTAGAATTGCTTCCAACATATGCAGGTCCAGAAGAACCTTCCTCAGGAACAAGAACATAAATTTAACAAAGGCAGCCAGTATGATGAGCAGCTGTGATCAATAGATACCTACTTGCAGATACTAACATCATATAAGCAAATTATTGGTTCCCCAAGTTATTTCTTTCTTTCTTTCTTTCTTTTTTTTTTTTTTTTTTTTTTTTGCCATTTCTTGGGCCGCTCCCACAGCATATGGAGGTTCCCGGGCTAGGGGTCCAATCGGAGCCGTAGCTCTGGCCTATGCCAGAGCCATAGCAACACAGGATCTGAGCCACATCTCCAGCCTACACCACAGCTCGAGGCAATGCTGGATCCCTGAGCAAGGCCAGGGATCGAACTCGAAACCTCATGGTTCCTAGTCGGATTCTTTAACCACTGAGCCACGATGGCAACTCCCCAAGTTTTAAAGACCTTCTGTAGTCTTCTGATTTTTTTCTTTATATACATGCTACTATTAGCATATTTATCTACTTTAAGCCAGTTTTAGGGCAGAATACCAATTCCATAAGCTAAGATTAGTAGAAGAACCTTGAATCTCTGTTGATAGTTCAAAAGATTAAGGTAAAACACAGCATGCCACAGGTCATAGCAATACAGTCATATTTCCAATATTGTCTACAAAAAAATATTGAAAATTGAACAATCCAAAAAATGTGAGTTTTTAAAACTTCTAGGTTAAAACTACAGATGTGAGCTTCTTTCCTTTTTTTTTTTTTTGGCAGCACCCATGGAATGTGGAAGTTCCCAGGTCAGTGTTTGAACCCACACCACAGCAATAATCAGAGCCACTATAATGACAACACTGGATCCTTAACCTGCCGAGTCATCAGGGGACACCCGAGTTTCTTTTCCTAAAGGGATAAAAATGTATAAGAATGTATGTAAAATGTGAGAATATGCTATAGAAAGAGGGACAATGCTAAATGGATGGAGCCAAAGAGGAAATTAGCTAAGACACAGTATATATATGTGTATGTGTGTGTGTGTGTATAAATAAACATATATATATACATATGTATTAGTTTAAATTATATTATAGATAAGTCAAAGATTGACCCTAGCTCTAATAACACCAAATTCAAGGTAGTTCCGGTCAGAAAATTAAGACATTATTAAACTGAGAAAATGTACTAGAGAACAGAAAAGTAAACTGAAATAAAAATAAGGAGAAAAACTATATTGAAATATAATGTAAATCCAAAATAAAATCCAAAATGTTCATCCTTTTCTACAAAGAGAGAAAACTTAGCAATTATGTCAAATAAATAAATTTCGGAATTGGCGGTAGAACAAGTTAACTGATAGGAGTAAAACTGACAGTAAAACACACCAAAATGGAGCAGAACCCTATGGTCCTTCCCCCCCCTCAAGTCTTCCACCTGCCTTTTGTCTGTACAAAAACTTTAATCAAAGAATAGATTTAATCGGAAAGGTGAGAAAATGCAGAAGCAAAGGAAAACAGTCAAATGAGACCAAATAATAATAGTTTGGTTATTAAGCAAAATCAAGGACCTTTAATTCCTTCTCAAGGGCTATAGATAATATTCTGAGCTATATCCTGTGATCTATTTTATAGATGCTAAAACCCTCACCAGGTGGAAGAAGTTAATTGCATGATGACCAGACTGTAGCCATGACATAATCAGCCACAATTCTGAGAAATGGCCTCAAAGAAATGGGAACAAACTGACCCTGGAATTGAAGACTAACTGTACTTAAAACAATCAAGATGATGCTGGTCAAACCACCTATTAACCAATAACCAGTTTTAAGATGACTGTCAGAGCTGATTGTGCTATTTCTGATGTGGCCCCCTCCCTCCTCCTATAAATGTTCTTGCCCACTGATTGTCAGGGTAGGGATGGAAACTGGCCTTTGGACATTTGGGCAGGAGTCTGCCCTCTCCCTTGGTTGTGGCATCCGAAATAAAGCGAACTTTCCTTCCACCAATCTTGCCTCTTTATTGGCTTTAGAGTGGCAAGCTGCCAGACCCCACCTTTGGTGACAATATTAAGTAGTATTTTAGAAATAAGTGTACTTTACTGAGGAAAAAAACAGCAAGAAAACAAAAATACGCTCTGAGCTTTCTAAGCCCACCTAGAACCACGTTCCTGAAGCCTCCCGTGAGCTAGTCTGGGAGCTGACAACAGGGGCCCAGTGAGCTGACAACAGGGGCCTTTGTGTGGAGAGGAGGAGGGGAAGTTGCTAGTACTTCGTAACTGCCAGCGTTAAAATCCAAAGAAAGAAAGAAAAGAAAAGATCTAATCCTGAACACGTGAACATGATAAAAATCAGAAACACGAAAATGTTCATTTTGAAGTCTGGCGGAGTATGTCACCACCTCCATTCCATGTAATGTGTGGAATGTGACAATGATTCTCCAAGTATTAAGACTGGGTTCATCTTGATTTATTCTTTTCCCCATGATTCTAACCATTCTTTTCTTTTCTTTTCTTTTGTCTTTTGTCTTTTTAGGGCCGCGCCCGAGGCATATGGAGGTTCCCAGGCTAGGGGTCTAATTGGAGCTGTAGCTGCCAGCCTACACCACAGTCACAGCAATGCCAGATCCAAGCCTCGTCTTCAACCTACACCATAGCTCATGGCAACGCCAGATCCTTAACCCACTGAGCAAGGCCAGGGATCGAACCCACAATCTCATGGTTCCTAGTCAGATTTATTTATGCTTCACCATGACGGGAACTCCCTCTTTTCATTTTTATAATTAGTATCACACACACTATCACACAAAAAATATATACCTAAGAAAAATAATTTTTTATGGACAGATGGTTGATAAAATGCACATTTAAAATCAATCAGTGTATGACACCATTTCCCCAACTCCTTGGCAACAAAGTCCCATTTGTCCACACTGTATTTTGAGTTGAGTTCCCATCTTTCTCCCTCACTGTGAAATCCCATTGCAGTTGTTTTGTAACTGAGTAGTCCCTAGGGGGCATTCCCAGAACAGACCCCTCCCCCTACTATGTCCTCTACCTGCTTTCTGACTGTAGGAAAATTTTAGTGAAAGAATACCTTTAATCAGAGAAGTGAGAAAATGCAGAGAAAGGAAAATAGTCAAGCAAGACAAAAATAACACTTTAGCCATTAAACGAAGTCAAGGCCCTTTAGTTCCTCCTCAAGGACTATAAATAATATTCTGAGCCATGTCCTCTGAGTTATTTTGCAGATAACTGAAACCTCCACCAGGTGGAAGAAGTTAACTGTTTGCTGCTCACAAGCCTGTAGACCACAGACCTGTTGGAACCAGAATGTTGATGATGTTGACTCCTGGTTACCTTAACCACAAACCAGTCAGAAGGATGTCCATGAGCTGATCACACACCCCACTACCCCCACCCCTCACCCTGTATTTAAAAACCTTTCCCTGAAAGCCTTCAGGGAGTTTGGGTCTTTCAAGCATTAACTGCCTTGGATTCCTTGTTTGGTACCTGCAATAAATACTGCACTTTCAGAGTTCCCATTGTGGCTCAGTGGGTTGAGAACCTGACTAGTATCCATGAGGATGACTGTTCAATCCCTGGCCTCTCTCAGTGGGTTAAGGATCTGGCATTGCCACAAGCTTTGGCGTAGGTCACAAATGCCGCTCAGACCTAGTGTTGCTGTGGCTGTGGCATAGGCAGGCAGCTGCAGTGCTGATTTGACCCCTAGCCAGGGAACTTAACACATGCTTCAGGTGCAGCCCTAAAAAAAAGTAAAAATAAAAAATAAAAATAAATACTGCACTTTCCTTCACCATAACCAATGTCAATAGGTTGGCTTTACTGCATGTGGACAAGTGGACCCAAGCTTGGTTCAGTAACAGTACCTATACCGATCATGACCGTCTTGAATAAAATCAGCCTTAACATTAAAAAATAAAAGAAAATCAATCAGTGTAAGTCAGTAACCATATTTTATTTTAGAAATACTTTTTTCCTCCCAGTTATTTTCAGGGGCTTGATTTACCTGCACAATGTTCTAAGCCTCCATCCTGCCTGTGTAGGTGGTCTGAGGCAGATTTCTGAAAGCGCAGGTGAAGGTCAACTTCATTTCAATTAGTAGTTTCTGTTCTCATTCAAGGAGTACAAGCCAAACATCATTGCTCCAATTCACTGATCTCTGGCTGGATTTCTTGCATAAAAAATAATAACAGAAGGCAATTAAACACATGAACAGACTAAGGAAAATTGTAGTTTGTTAACTCTGAAAGAGAACACCTAAATGCCATTCTTGTGATTATGCTATTTTGTAACATGTCTGCTCTCAAAAAGCATTACGGATGTGTGTCTTGCAGAAAAACTGGTTTAGTTTCATAAACATCCATAAGCTATCTATGTATATATAAATTTCAAGACTACAGACATGTAATTGAGGCATTTTTTCATTCCTCTTCTAATTAAGGTACTTTTCCCTTTTGTATTATTCTTGGTTGCTATTCACCGTGTAAACACAGCAGAGATTTTGCTATTTTTTTAAAAACTGAAATAACATTGATTTATAACATCATATGCTTCAGGTGTACACACATTTTATATTTCTCTTAGTTTCTTTCTTTCTTTCTTTCTTTCTTTCTTTCTTTCTTTCTTTTAGGGCCACACTTGTGGCATATGGAAGTTCCCAGGCTAGGGTTTGAATTGGAGCTACAGCTTCCAGCCACAGCCACAGCAACGTGGGATCCGAGCTGTGTCTGTGACCTACACCACAGCTCACAGAAACTCTGGGTCCTTAACCCACTGAGCGGGGCCAGGGATCAAACCCACATCCTCACAGATACTAGTCAGGTTCGCTACCACTGTGCCATAACAGGAGCTCCTGTTTTGGTTTCCTTAACGACCTTATGATCATTAAATCCATGTCTTTTTACTCCAACATATTTAAAGCTGTTTGTTAGAGGTGGCTAGAGTTTTTTGAACTGTTTAAAATGAGATTAAAGACCTCAGACTCCATTTAATGCCACTGCTTCTTCTTTGTCTCCCAAGAAAACCATCATACCCCATTTAATACTTGCTTAACGTTTATGATATGCCAAGAAACATATGAAAGATGAAATATCTTTCCTTGAGATAACAACTTAAAGAAGCACATTAGTGCTCATTCTGGCAGCACATTTATTAAAATTGGAACATAAGGAAAAGATTAGCATGGCCCCTGCTCAAGGATGACACGCAAATTCATGGAACATTCCATATTTTTAACCTATCTACAAAACAGAAACAGACTCATAGCCATAGAGAGAAGACTTGTGGTTGCCAAAGGGAAGAGGGAAGAAGGAAAGTTTGGGGTTGGTAGATGCAAACCATTACATTTCAAATGGATAAGCAATGAGTTCCTTCTATACGGCACAGGGAACTATGTCCAATCTCTTGGGACAGAACATGATGGAATATGAGAAAAGGAATGCGTATATGTATGACTGGGTCACTTTGCTGTACAGCAGAAATTGACACAACATTGTAAATCAACTGTAATTTAAAAAATACATACATAAAAAAAGAATCACTTTACTTTTATTTTCTTGTGGGTATTGGGGAGCATTTTTCTCTAACAACTATTTACATATTAGAAATACAGGAGCTGGTATCCATTTGAACATGGACAACTTTATGAGTATATTAGACAAACTAATGGTAAAAGGGATGATGAACATGGCTGTTCCTCCAGTGTCTGCAGTGATAGATTTGGGTCTGGTAAGACATCAGCAAAAATAAGACAAAGGAACATGAAAGGGCCATGGAAGAAGGAGGGGAAAGGACAAAAACAGGACATCCACAAGTGAGAAAGGCAAAAAGCAACACTTCACAGCTGGTTTGGGCCTGATCCTACCAACCACCTTGGTTGGGGCTGATGGCCGGTGCCACTGGCTCTGCTGTTCCACTGAGCACAGGCTAGGCTCCCAGGCCATCAATACTGGTGAGGTCTCTCTGTGTCAGGGACGGAAGGAGACAGAAGCAAGACCAATGTGTCACTGAGCTTGAGAGCACGAAAAGTCATGGAAATCATAAAAATGGTCAAGTGTCTGCCCCTTCTCCCAGCACAGTAAAGCCCCTCTTCATTTCTCCTGCCTTCTAGACAACACTGATTCCTGACAGCGCCCAATCCATGGCAAATGCCTGCTTTTATGAGCCATCTCCCCAAAACATGTAACAAGCCAAATTCCCATAGAAAGTCCCTTCCAAATCTTTCTTTCTTTTCTTATCTTTTTTTTTTTTTTTTGCTTTTTAGGGTCACACCCGAGGCATATGAAAGTTCCCAGGCTAGGGGTCAAATCAGAGCTGTAGCTGCCAGCCTACACTACAGTGACAGCAACGCAGGATCTGAACTGCATCTGCGACCTACACCACATCTCACGGCAACACCGGATCCTTAACCCACTAAGCAAGGCCAGGGATCAAACCTGCCTCCTCATGGATACTAGTTGGGTTCGTTACCACTGAGCCATGATGAGAACTCCCTTCCAACTTTCTTGATGAGAGACCCCATAGGTCCTCCATGCTACGTGGTCTCTATGGTTGCCATGATGTCAGCTAATAAACCCAAATTTGTGTGAATACGGGTGTATTACTGGTGGGTTTTGGCCACAATGCATCAACAAGAGACAGGCTCAGATTTAGAATTTCTACATATTTTCTTATCAAAATGTCAGGATCATCTGTGCCTTTTCTAAAAATGAAGATTCCCGGGCTTAATCCCAGATCACCTGAGCCTCAGCTGAGGCCCAGGATCTGCATTTTCACATGCTCCCCAGGTGATTCTTACATGCGTGAAAGAGTATAAACAGCTTGATATGTGGGTGTGCTGAACAATGTCCATCCAGAAAAAGCCAGCAGGGGACCGTGCACCTCACCCACACCAGTACCTCTCCTTGGGAGGTCACTTCCAAAGCCTCACAAGCTTAAAAACACAGTTTTGTAAATGCATTCAATCCTCATAATTTGCAGATTCCATATCTGTGAATTCCCTACTTGCTAAAATTTGTTTATAACCCGCAAATCCTTACTTGTGGCCCTTTGAGGTCATTCGAGGACATGTGCGGAATCTTGAAAAGTCTGAGTAGAGGATGCTTAACTTCCCAGCTGAGGCAGAACATGCCTCCTACCTTGTTCCACCTCTCATGGTGAGAGGACCAAAGTTGGGGGGAACTGGAATTCCCTCTCTGGCCTCTGTTGATGCGGCAGCATCAGGCAAGTCACTTGAGGCTCCTGAACCTCCTGTTCTCTCTATGTGTCTCTTGTCTCTCTGTGTGTCTCTGTCTCTTGATTTTTTTTTTCTTTTTATGGCTGCACCTGCAGCACATGGAAGTTTCCAGGCCACCGGTCAAATTGAAGCTGCGGCTACCAGTCTTGGTTTCTTTTTTAATTGTTCTAAAATAGATATAACATCAAATTTACCATTTTAACCATTTTAAAGTATATAATTCTGTGATATTAAGTACATTTACAATGATGTACTTACAATGATGTACCCTAACCCTAACCACCATGATGGCCATCCATTTCCAGAACTTTTTCATTATCCCAAACAGAAGCTCTGTTATGTCCCATCTTCTTTGGCCCCCAGCCCCTGGTAACTTCTATTCTACTATCTGTCTCTGTGAATTTGCCTATTCTAGGAAACTTATATAAGTAAAATTATAAAACAGTTGTCCTTCTGTGTCTGGCTTACTTCACTTTGCATATTTTTTCCCAAATTTCATCCTTGTTGTAGTGTGTATCAGAATTTCATTTCTCCTTACAGATGAGGAATATTCCATTGCACATATTACCACATCTTGTTTATCCATCCACATGGACATTGAGCTATTTCTATCTTTCACATATTGTGATAAACACTACCATGGAGTTCCCGTCGTGGCGCAGTGGTTAACGAATCCTACTAGGAACCATGAGGTTGCGGGTTCGGTCCCTGCCCTTGCTCAGTGGGTTAACGATCCAGCGTTGCCGTGAGCTGTGGTGTAGGTTGCAGACGTGGCTCGGATCCCGCGTTGCTGTGGCTCTGGCCAGTGGCTACAGCTCCGATTGGACCCCTAGCCTGGGAACCTCCATATGCCGCAGGAGCGGCCCAAAAGAAATAGCAATAAGACAAAAAAAAAAAGACAAAAAAAAAGAAATTAAATCCAAGTTTCTGAAAGATTGAATCAACACTGACTGCATGTGAGGGCAAACACAGAGGTAGAATTTTTCTGCGTGAGAACTGAAATCAGTGCAAGAGCACCCTACAGTACTATAATTTCCAAATTAGGTTAGTGTTCATTAATATACCCCACTAAATTCAGAGTTAATATTAAACACAGACTTGATTACATTTTCCTAAAAGTTCCCTAGGCCAGACTTTGGCTGGCTGATTGCGTAAAGCACCCAGACCCTTTAGGGGCAGTAAGGATAATAAGTAACAGAAGGATAATTTGGGTCTTGACGGGTGACTCTTATGAGTTGATGTCATCTTCCAAGATGGTGGGGAGGACCAGACGCCTCAGGACAGTTCTGAGGTCCGATGACTATAGCCTTCCCAAGAAGGGTACGGAGCCTGGAGAAAATGTTCATGGATCAAAACACCATTCTCTACAAACACATCTGATTCTCCTGCCCCGGCCTGCAACTTCCTTTTCACCCTCTGCAGACCCTTCTCCATTCCTCCATCTGCCGTCCGAGTCCCTGCAGATTTGCTTTACCTGTGTCATAGTAGCAGTATGACACAGAAAGTCAGCTGGAACTTTTGTTTGTTTGTTTGTTTGTTTGTTTGTTTTTGGACTTTAAGGACCACATGTGCAGCATATGGGAGTTCCCAGGCTAGGGGTCAAGTCCGGGCTGTAGCTGCTGGCCTACACCACAGCCACAGCAATTCCAGATCTGAACCACATCTGCAACCTACACCACAGCTCATGGCAATGCTGGATCCTTAACCCACTGAGCGACCTCGTGGATATTACTCAGGTTATTTACTGCTGAGCCACGACAGAAACTCTGAAAGTCATCTAGATTTGGGCAAATGTATTTTAAGTTTATATCTTCTAAAATATAAAGCCCTATGTTAGCAAAATTTTATAGATCCAGGAAAATTAAACTATAGTTCGATAGTGCAGGTCTAAGGTTGGTGACTGAGAACCTCATACATTTCTCAGTCTGTGTTAGTCAAGACATTTGGAGTATTCTTCGTTCCTCTTGCCTCAAAGCTTCAGTTTTTAACAGGGGTCTTCAAGATTCCTGCCTAGCCTTCGGAAAGAGGGGAAAAAATGGAGTAAACAATCGCTTCCCATCTGTGGTTTCATTTCAATACTTTCCCCTCATATAATTCTTTTTTAAAAACAACAATTTTAGGGAGTTCCCATTGTGGCTCAGCAGGTTAAGAACTTAATGTAGTCTCCATGAGAATGCAAGTTCAATCCCTGGCCTCGCTCAGTGGGTTAAATATCTGGTGTTGCCACAAGCTGCATTGTAGATCACAGATGTTGCTGTGGCTGTAGCATAGGCCTGCAGTTGCAGCTCCAATTTGACCCTAGCCTGAGAATTTCCATATGCTGCACTGTAGCCATAATAAGAAGGGAATGAAATTCTTTGGCAATGTAATTCACATATAATGAAATTTAGTCTTTTAAAGCATACAGTCAGGAGTAGGCTAGCAGCCGAAGTTCTGATTCAACCCCTAGCCTGGGAACTTCCATATACTGCAAGTGTGGCCCTAAAAAGAAAAAGAAATTTATAAGTAGGTGGTATTTGGCATATTCAGGCTTATGCAACTATCACCAATATTTAATTTCAGAACATTTTCATCACCCTAAAAAAGAAACCTTGCACCTATTAGCAGTCACTCCCCATCTCCCACTTTTTTTTTTTTTTCCCTGTCTTTTCTAGGGCCACACCCATGGCATGTGGAGGTTCCCAGGCTAGGGCTGGAATTGGAGCTGTAGCCACCAGCCTACGCCACAGCCACAGCAATGCAGGATCCAAGCCGAGTCTGTGGCCTACACCACAGCTCATGGCAACGCCGGATCCTTAACCCACTGAGTGAGGCCAGGGATCGAACCCACAACCTCATGGTTCCACAGATTCGTTAACTACTGAGCTGCGACTAGAACTCCATCCCATCTCCCACTCTTGCCAGTCCCTGTCAACCACTAATCTACCTTTCAGCTCTAAGGAGCTGCCAATTCTGGAAATTTCATATAAATGGAATCATGCAATATGTAGCCTTCTCAAACTGGCTTCTTTCATGTACCAAAATGTTTTTAAAATTTTCATCCATCTTGTAGCATGTTTCAGTACTTTATTCCTTTTTTTATTGAATAATATTCCATTGTATGGATATACATCTTTTGTTTATTCAGCCATCAATTGGTATACATTTGGGCTATGAGGGGCTATTATGAATAACGCTATGAATATTTGTGTAGGAGTTCTCATTGTGGCTCAGTGGGTTAAGAACCCAATTAGTGTCTATGAGGATATAGGTTCAATCCCTAGCCTCAGTCAGTGGGTTAAGTTTCCAGCATTTCTGCAAGCTGCAGTGTAGGTCACAGATGCAGCTCAGATCTGGCTGTGACATAGGCCTGCAGCTGCAGCTCCAATTTGACCCCTAGCCTAGGAACTTCCATATGTCACAGGTACAGCAGTTGAAAAAAAAAAGTGTACACATTTTTTGTGTGGCCATATGCTTAAATTCTTTTGGGTATATACCTTTGACTTCAAAATTTTAACGTAATAACTATTGTTTAAGCAGCTTCATATTGCTTCACTCCTAGGAGTATATTCACATGTGATAATAGTTCCATTTTATAACACATACATTATTTTAAATGAATTGACTTTGAATTTACATGAAGTAGGACCCCCAAAATGATGGAACTGTTAACATGCATTGTTTACAATCAAATTATAAATGCCAAAATAATCTTGCATTTCTTGAACAGAATCCAGAAATACAGTAGAAGACTTATACTTCATGATCAAGTGGGATTTATTTCAGAAGCACAAATGTGGTATATAACTTTTTAAAAAATTATTAAAATAATTCACTGTATGTATATTAATAAGTCAAAGAAGAGAAACTGTAAGATCATCTTGACTGCATTAAATACATTTAATAAAATTTAACATCTATTTCTAATGAGAATGCTTAGTAGAAGTAGATGAATATTTTAATTCATTAAAATCAGGAATAAAATAGAGATATTGTTTATATATCAAGCCAAGGAATCAAATAAGAGCTAGAACAGAAGAAGCAAAATTATCATTTTTATAGATTATTTTAAATTACATATATAAAATTAATAGTTGGCTTATATTTTTATCATTACTTTTTAATAGTTGGCTTATATTTTAAAAAACACCTAGTGGGAAAATATATTGTTCAATAGCAACAAAAATGTAAGGTATATTTTTTAAAAAACATAGAGTTCCCTGTCAGCTTAGCTGGTTAAGGATCTGGCATTGTCAATGCTTTGGCTCTGGTTACTGCTGTGGCACAGATTCAATTCCTGGCCCAGGAATGTCCCACATGCATGGCCAAAAAAGAAAAAATAAACCTTAACAATAAGTGCTAAATAAAGAAAATGATCTGACTTTATTGAGGTTTGTTTGACTCCAAAAACAATGCTTTAATCACTATGCTAAATATACCCATATATATTAACTTACATGATAAAGTTTAGCCTTTCAAATAAGTGGTTAAAAAAAAGAAAAGAAAAGAAAAAGATGACCATTCAGGATTTGGCACAGCAGGTCAGTCATCTGCAAAAAACAAAATAGAGATCAAGATTTCAACTCTTTACATGTAAATATGTTCCAGATGGATCACAGTTCTAAGTGTGACAGATGGAATGTTAGAAATATTAGAACAAAAAATGGATAACTATTTCTCACTTTGGAATATGGCAGCCCCTTTTGAAACTATGCCATGAAAAACCAGGAACCAAAAAGGCTAAGATGGATAACTTTGACTTTTTAAAGTTCTGTGTTGCAAATAACCAAACAAAAATCAAATCATAACTTATAGTATAAAGAAGGGAGAAATATAGATGAAAAATTAGGAAAATGTTTTGCAACATTTCAAAATTGCAAAATCTATTACGCACGTGTAAGGGGGACAAAACAAAAGAAAAAATAAATGAGCAAGAAACTTAACAAAAAGAAGAAATCCAAATGACCAATAAAGCAATGAGATTTTTAACGTTATTAGGAAGGATCAAAACTAACCAAATAGGATTTCCATTGTGGTACAGCAGGTTAAGGATCTGGTGTTGTTACTGCAGCAGCTTGGGTCACTGCTGTGGCACAGGTTTGATCCCTGGCCCAGGAACTTCCACATGTGGTGGGTGTGGCCAAAAAGAAAAAAAAATTAGCCAAATAAATTATCAACGAACTATCACTTTCTAGTCCAATTGAGAAATTTTAAAAGTTAAGGAGATCTTGTCGTGGCTCAGTGGTAATGAACCCAACTAGTATCCACGAGGACACAGGTTTGATCCCTGGCCTCGCTCAGTGGGTTAAAGGATCCAGCATTGCCATGAGCTGTGATGTAGGTTGCAGACACAGCTCAGATATGGCCTTGCTATGGCTGTGGTGTAGGCTGGCAGCTGCAGCTCCACTTCGACCCCTTGCCTGGGAAATTCCATTATTAGTATTCAAAGGTTAATGGTATTGGAGATGGTTTCAGGAAATGGACACTCTCCTTTCCTATTGCTGGGAATGTAAGTTTATACAATATTTCTAGAGGATAGTTTGGTAATATGTATAAAAATGACAAAAGCCTCATATGTAAGAATTTATTCAAAAAAATAAATGAATACGTGAGAAGAGATGTCACCAAAGGATACTCATTGCAGCTTTGTTTACAGCAGTAGAAATTCAGAAACAGCCTAGATAATTAAGTAAATTATGGTACATGGACTCAAAGGGATATCCTGCAGCCTATCAGACAAGAAATTAGCTCTGTAGTGATGGGTATGGAAGGATGTCTGGGACCAATGACTGACTGAAGGAAATGTGCCTCAGAGCAGTGTGAACAGTGTGATTTCATTTATGCAAGATTGTATGTGTCTACAAATGTGTAGATGTGCATTGAGAAACATATGGCAGGTGTCACCACACTGTCAGGCACTTCTTTGGGAATTTGGGTGTATACTTTTACTTTCTTCTTTGACTTTTCTGTCATGTTAGAATTTTGTTCATACTGAGTAGATATCATATTTTAAAAACAATAAGCTAGTTTTCATATATTGACTGTAAATGCAGCTCCTTTGGTATGGCAATACGTGTGGTAGTGGTCTGGCACAAATATGGGAGCAGGATGATGTCAAGTACATTTCTCCTTTTAAACATCCTCCATCTAAAGAAGGATGGAAAAAAGCTCAGAGGGTAGAGCAGACACAGGGAGGGATTTGATACACCAGAAACAAGGCGGTTCATAGAGAGTCAGATAACTCAAACCCAACGTGTGGCCTCAGGAGTTCCTGCTGTGGCTCATCAGGTTAAGAACCTGACATAGTCCGATCCTCGGCCTCACTCTATGGGTTAAGGATCCAGCATTGCCACAAGCTGCATTGTAGTTCACAGATGTTGCTCAGATCTGGCGCTGCCATAGCTATGGCATAGGTTTCAGCTGCAGCTCTGATTCGACCCCTAACCCAAGAACTTCCATATGCCCCAGCTGCAGCCTTAAAATGAAAAAACAACAACAGAAACCATGGCCTCAAAGAGTTTCGTATAGCATCCTCTCATCCCTTTAAAACAGTCCTTTTAACACTACCAAAACTCCACATTCATACTCAAAAGTGACATTCACTGTTCAAATTAACTCTTGAATTTATACAAATTCCTATGGTGAAACAACTAAAAAGGACATATCACAAGGTCAGGAAAACCATCACTGACTCGCACGAAGGAAATTTACATTTGCAGTCAGAGGACAAAAGGCAGTATGGGGCAAAGCCAAATACATTGCACGTCATTGCCAGAAACAAGGGTTGGTAATTGAACTATCAAGTGTATTTCAAGAGGTATTATGTTCCAGAGGAAACGGAATAGATTTAGAAATAGATGTAGTCTTCCCTTCCCTGACCTGAACACCAGCAACTATTAGGCAAGATTGCCATAATATTGGAAGTAATAAATGTGTGCTTTATAATTTTTATAAATTTTCACACATTTATTTAGGAGGTTTTTTTTTTTCATGTACCGATGTCATTAGGTATCCTCTAAAGAAAATGTGGTCTTAAATAATCTTTCTTGACACTCTGTAGATTGAGTCAAACTTTATTTTCTACCACAACCTTGAGCAGTTTCAGGTTCTGTTGTCTTGAATTCTATTTCCAACTCCAGCACTGTTTCACTGTTTCACTTGCACAAACTGCTTTATTTTTAAGATTTGGTCAGCCCAATTTTAAAAAAAAAGAGAGTGAGAGCATTGCCTTACTCCACAGGGGGGCAGTAAGGGTTAATGAGATAATATTGATAACCATATTTAGGAAAGGGGGGGAAATGTCAGACATATGCTTACCGCATACTGATAACTTAACAGGAAACATATAGTCCCACAAAGAAAAAGCAGGTGTAAGAGTTAGTATTTTCGATGTTCCAAATTCATAAACAAATTCAACCTCTAGTCCTTGCTAAGGAAGGTTAAATTAAAAAACAAAGTAAAAAAAAAAAACCCTCAGCTTTAGAAACACTAAAGTTCCCAAGGTCAGAGAAAGGCTAACAAAAGGCAAGCTTACCATATTGTTCCAATGTTGCTCAGCCTTGTCCTTTGACCTCTGCCTCGGTTTTTTCAGGAACATAAGCCAGTTTAATTTAAACACTGAAATGCAGAACCACATATTTTGGATAAAGGATTGAAAATAGAAAAATCAAATTTAGACTAGTCCAATAGCTCTCTAAATCCATTTCACAACTGGAAATGCAAGGATTATCGTGGGCTGCTAGTTTTTATTAGTTGCAAAATCATAAGACATTTCTGCAAATTTCTACTACCAACTGTAAAACCTTTTGGAAATCTAAATGTTTTCCCCAAGGACCAATTAAGTCCCTACTTTATAGCCAAGCTCTTGGTTTACCAAAGTTTGGGATTTCTACAACAACTTATTCTTTAGAATTTCTTTTTCAATTTGGGCAGATTTACTAACCAAGCCCCAGAGAGCAGTATAGTTGGACCAATGATTCTCAAAGAGGGCCGTGGGGGAGGGTAGACAGTCCCCTTGCCCTTCACTAGGGCTGGCTCAGAATCTCCAGGTGTATGTAAGTGAGAAAACATTCAAATTATAATTTTATATTTGGGTGGAAATGCTCTTACTTTTGTAATAAAACTACAGAAGGCAAAACTCTGGGGAAAAAAATCAGCATATAGGTTAAGAAAGCTTGATAAGCATTGATATATATTGAACATTATTATAAAAGAAAGAGGGTTAAAAAGAGCTGGTCATTTAGCTGGGATCTTAAGAACATTTTCTGAGGTGACAGAGGAATGGGGTGGATTTCACCAGTACCCAATGTTCCAGTTTCCTCCCTCCCACGCCTGTCTGTTCCCCAGCAAGCTGTGAATCTGGAAAGCGGGATCTGAGATTTAGCTTCATTAAAGGCCAAGTTCAGTAGAAATTGTAGGCACCGCATTTCAGAACCAAAACAGAGAAAAATAACCTTTGCCACGTGGCAATTCCAAAAGATCAAGGGTTTGGGCCTAAAGGCGATTGGAAAAGTAAAAAGAACAACAACAAAAAAAAAGGATGAGGGGGAAGGAGAAAGCACAGAGACAGATGGGGAGAGAGAGATGGGGGTTGTTGGGGGACAGTTGATGAGAAAGAGACAGCAAGCTCTAGAAGAAGAGGTGAGAGAAAATTAAAAAAAAAAAACCTTGAATTTATGAAGAAACACAGAATCTCTAACAATAGCTCATCATACAGTTAGTGTATAGTAATAAAAAATGCTATTTACTGCAATGCATAGGGACTTAGCATTTTAAAGTCACAAGTCGAACTATGAGGTTTTGGGGTTTGATCCCCGGCCTCGCTCAGTGGGTTAAGGATCCAGCATTGCTGTGAGCTGTGGTGTAGTTCTCATACACGCTCGGATCTGGCGTTGCTATGGCTCTGGCTATGGCATAGGCTGGCGGCTACTGCTCCAACCCCTAGCCTGGGAACCTCCATATGCCACGGGTGCAGCCCTACAAAAAAAAAAAGACAAAAAAATAAAAAATAAGGTCACAAGTCTGTTGCTGACAGAAACTAGAATGACAAATAGTGTTCAAAAGTGTATAGTTTGTTTATTTGTTTGTCTTTTTAGGGTGGCAGCCATGGCATATGGAAGTTCCCAGGCTAGGAGTTGAATCGGAGCTGTAGCTGCTGGCCTACACCACAGCCACAGGAATGTGGGATCCGAGCCGTGTCTGTAACCTACATCACAGCTCACAGCAATGCTGGATCCTTAACCCACTGAGGGAGGCCAGGGATCCAACTCATGACCTCATGGATCCTAATTGGGTTTGTTACCACTGAACTAAACAGGAATTCCCCAAAAAGCATATATTATTTGGAGGCAAGTTACATAGCACACACACACATTTTCATATATTAACCATTTGCTGTGCAGTAATTACTCTGAACTGTTAAAGAAATACATTCCCTGGAGAACCAACAGGAACATTCCACCTGAACCCCAGGGAGGAAGACTTATTTTAAGAGTCTATTCTGGAAGGGGAACGCAACAGTCCTTCGGGGTTTCTTGTGACCTTTCTCTGCAGGCAGTGTGGTATAGGTGGGTCATTGGGCAATAACGCCTGTCAGAGTTGACTTATCTGGGTTAAACTTTGCTGAATTAAAAGTCATCAGTAGGTGGGTAAAGCCACTTACCACAATTATTCAGAATAACTGTCTGGAAGACTCAGATAAATCAAAGTCTGATTTAGAAAGTTCTGTTTGAGATCTATAGGTTTGTATTTTAAAGGTCCCCTGGAATATGAGCTAATTGGCACAAAGCTTCCAAGGATAGCTTCTTTGGGACCATTTTAGTAGAGAGATAAAAATCATTTTTGTTTTGTTTTGTTTTGCTTTGCTTTTTAGTGCCGCACCCTCAGCATTTGGAGGTTCCCAGCCTACGCAACAGCTAAAGCACCTCAGGGTCCAGGCTGCATCTGCAACCTGCACCACAGCACATGGCAATGCCCGAACATTAATTCACTGAGCAAGGCCAGGGATCGAACCCGAATCCTCATGGTTCCTAGTCGGATTCATTTCCCCTGTGCCACGACGGGAACTCCAAAGATCATTTTTAATTTGTTGTCATTTACATGCAAATAAATGCAGCAATGGAATTTCAAGAGTTCTTGAAAGGTCTCCCTGAGGAGTGCTAATAGTTCTCACTGGATTTTTTAAATTGGTAATTTACTTAGCAAACAATTTCTTCAGAAAAAGTACAAAGATTGTGATCTTGCCTTTGTAGAATTACCTTTTTTTTTGGCAGGCGGTGGGGGAAACACATCTATGGCATATGGAAGTTCCCAGGCCAGGGATCGAATACAAGCCACAGCTAGGACCTATGCCACAGCTGCAGCAACAGTGGAAGGGAAGAAGGAAGGGAAAGAAAGAAAGGAAGAGAGGAAGAAAGGAAGAAAGAAAGAAAGAGGAAGAAAGGAGGGAGGGAGGGAAGGCAGGAAGGCAGGAAGGAAGAAAGGGAAAGAAGGAAAGAAAGAAAGAAAGAAAGAAATTCCAAAACATGTGGGAGACCAGAAGCCAGGTGATTTCAGCTCTTCCTTTTCCCCTTTGAGTGACAGGTAGCAACACACATGGAGTGACGCTGGTGTCACAGAGCCACAGACGTCATGTGCAGTGACTGAAGGGGAATTAAAAGTAAGAAAGAAGCATCTATAACTTTTGCTGTTATTATCATGCTAAAGGAGAGTACATTACGAGATCATGTTTAGAGAAAAGATCATTTATACCTAAAGGAGGAATTAATAGTGAAGAGAGATGTCTTCTCTTGTCAGTGAGTTCTTGTGACTTTAGAAACCCTGAAAAGTGAGTCACCAACAGATAGAGAAAACCAGATAGATAAAACCATCGAGAGGTAGGTCTTGTTAATATCCCACTTTTTAGATGAGGAAAGAGAAGCTGACAGGGGTTGAGGAGCTCTTGCCCACAGAGCTCAGAATTTTATTTCTGCTGTGATGACCAGGATTCAAGACAAAGTGCTATAAAACCAGATATTGTTTTTAAGTATACCTCGTGGGTCTGCAGCCCCATAGAGAGCATTCTGTTTTCACTCTGCTCCCTCCTTCTTCAGTGCTGGCTTCTGTTTATGCCTCCACCTGCCTCTGTGGTTTGGTTCAGGGTATTTTTCTCCCCGCCCGTGATGCTGACTCCATTTCTTGGCTAAAGCTTTATTCTCTCCTTTCCCCTAGGAATCCCAGTGAGTTCTTGTGACTTTAGAAACCCTGATAAGTGAGTCACCAACAGATAGCATTGTTATCTTTTCTTTTCCTGAGGAATCAGAGGTGAGAGACTTGAAATAAAACATAAAGTCCACCACCCCTCAAATATCTGAAGAAACTAGGGGCAGAACAGTGATAAACCAAACCAAAACAAAACAAATCAGCAGATCCAAGTCCAAGAAATAGAGAGAGCATGATTTAGTTGCTGCAAAGTCCTGGAAAGCAAAGCAGAGAGAGAGCCAAATTATCAACTCCTTGGGGAAGAGGCTGTGTTTTGTTCACCGGTAAATTTCCTAAGCACAGAGGAGGTGTTCTGTAGATGTCTGGTGCGATAAAAATCCTGAGGCACATTTGGTCTAGAAAAGGCCAGCACGTGCCTGTGTTCTCTCCCATAGTGAGCATTTCTGAGTTTCTGCCAGTCTTTTCAGCTCTCTGCACTTGCCATTTGGCGACAGGAAAGCCAATGCCCTCAACTTGGGTACTATCTGTTCTAAGCCTGAGACTCACAATAATTTCTTTCCGCTTTTTTCTGCTGAGCTAAAAATTGGTGACTCCCCTGGTAAATGACGTATGTCTCCATTGCCACTAATGATCAAAATGCCAGCAGGACCCTATTTTTCATGCCTAAAGTCTATTATTGGTAGGAATGTGGTCCTAGCATTTAAGGGCTGTGTTCTCAAAACTTGGGGCACCAGGTGTCAGGAGAGTACCCCCTAACCTCCGTACTAACCCATTCTGTTCCTGCTGTGGTCCCCTCTGCATTTTATACCAACAGAATCAGACAACTATGTCTAATGAGCCTATTACTTAAAAAAAAAAAAGTATTCATGATCATAAAATCAATATATTTTATTGTTAAAAGTGATGGCAGAGAACTGCGTGGATTAAAAAGAAAGAGTTCCAACCCTTTGCCATCCTCTCATCAATCCTCTGGCCTGAGATCACAAGATCTTGACCCTGAGAGATTCAGACAGATTATGTCATGGCCTGTGTTTGAATGCTGTCTAGGAGTTCTTGTCATGGCTCAGTGGTAACAAACCTGACTAGTATCCATGAGGATGCAGGTTCAATTTCTGGCCTTGCTCAGTAGGTTGAGGATCTGGCATTGCCATGAGCTGTGGTGTAGTTTGCAGACATGACTCTGTTCCTGCACTGCTAGCGCTGTGGTGTAGGCCGGCAGCGGCAGCTAAAGCTCCTATTTGACCCTTAGCCTGGGAACTTACATATGCCACAGGTGTGGCCCTAAAAATAACAATAACAATAATAATGCTGTCTATAAGCCTTCCATCTTTGCTAAACCCTGGCCAGAAACCCTGGAGGATTTTTAAGATGATGCCCAGCTCACCCCATGTGGGGTAGAGCCTGCCCGTGTATACCTTGTGCTCATCTCCCCACCTTCCGGGCTCCCGGGCGCGGGTGTATGGTGTGGGCGTGCTTCGTGTGCTTGACATCTATAAATACACTCAGAGCTGCTCAGAGCCGCTCACTGGTATTTCAGCACACTCACTCTTCCCTGTTTTTACATACACCAGCACCCTCACAAAAAGGAGTGAAACAGAATTTTATTTCTGCTGTGATGACCAGGATTCAAGACAAAGTGCTATAAAACCAGATATTGTTTTTAAGTATACCTCGTGGGTCTGCAGCCCCATAGAGAGCATTCTGTTTTCACTCTGCTCCCTCCTTCTTCAGTGCTGGCTTCTGTTTATGCCTCCACCTGCCTCTGTGGTTTGGTTCAGGGTATTTTTCTCCCCGCCCGTGATGCTGACTCCATTTCTTGGCTAAAGCTTTATTCTCTCCTTTCCCCTAGGAATAACATCCACAAGTCTTCTGCCCTGCTGCCCCGCTGCCCCAGACCTGCCATCACAGTCCACACTGACCTGAACAGGCCCATTTTCCTCTGCCTCTTCTCACCTCTGGATCCTCTGCCCAGCTTCTGCTCAGTTCCTGGAGCCAGGCTCGGGCCAGACCTAGGCCTTGCTGGTCAAGAGCTCCTCAACCCCTGTCAGCCTCTCTTTCCTCATCTAAAAAGTGGGATATTAACAAGACCTACCTCTCGATGGTTTTATAAAGACTGTGGTTGATTGCTGAGGTCATGGCAAACCCAGTGAGTCATGCCTCCTTGAAGCCAAGCCCTGGGGAGATCCCCTCCAACACTGATCTTTGGTTTGGCTATGTGGTCTGCTTGGGCCAATGGCGGAAGCAGAGACTTGATCAGTGCATGAGTACTGAGGGTTTTTTTAATTTTTATTGAATTATAGTTGATTTACAATGTTGCATTCATTTCTGCTGCACAGAAAAGTGATCAGTTTTACACATAAATCATATATACATTCTTTTCCATTATGGTTTATCACAGGACATTGAAAAGAGTTCCCTGTGTTATACAGTAGGACCTTGTTGTTTATCCATTCTATGTATACTGGTTTATATCTGCTATTCCCAAATTCCCAATCCTTCCTTCCCTCAGCTCCCTCCCCCTTGGCAACCACAAGTGTGTTCTCTTCATAAGTCTATTTCTCTTTCATAGGTGTGTTCATTTGTTTTGTATTTTAGATTCCAGATGTAAGTGATATCATATGGTAATTATCTTTGTCTTTCTGACTTACTTTGCTTAGTATGATAATGTCTAGGTCCATCCATGTTGCTGCAAATGGTGTCATTTTGTTCTTTTTTTATGGTTGAGTAATATTATATTATGTATCTGTGTGTATAGACACACACACACACACACACCCCCCACATCTTTATCTCTTCTTTATCTATTGATGGACATTTAAGTTGTTTCCATGTATCAGCTATTGTAAATAGTGCTATGAAATGAGGTGTATGTATATTTTTTAATAGAGCTTTTTAGACTCTTATACTTGCTACTTTTTGGAATCCAGCCACAACCTGAAGAAGCCTTCATTGGCCTGTTAAATGATGAGTGACAGCTGTCCATCTGGATCCCCCCCCAACCACTAGACATGTGAAATGAAGTCATTTGGAACTAGCCAGTGCAAGTGATTGCAAACACAGGAATGATTCCAGTTGACACTACACAGAACAGAGATGAACCTTACCAATCAAACCCAAATAGCCAACCCACAGAACTTTGAGTAATTAAGTGGTAATGGTGTCATTAAATTTTGGAAGGATTTGTTATGTAGCAATAGTTAGCTGATACAAAGACAAATGAGTTCTTCTGTGGTATGTGAGAAGTATTTAGAACAATGTCTGGCACAAGGCATACACTCATGTCAGCAGTTATTATTCTTTATCAATTGTTCCAGCCATACTGGTGACCCTGGATACTAGTGAAAACACAAAGCCCTCTTATACTCCTATGCCTTTGAACATGACTAAAACATTCATGTCAGCATTCATTGACTGCCTACCTCCTACTTGTGCCTTGAGAAGGGAGATATTAAAAATGTTTACCAACTGGTATGGCATGGGCAGCAAGCAATCCAGTGTGAACCACCTGAATGTCAAGGCTGTCTGTGAGACTCAGTTCAAGCATCATGCTGCCTGAATTATCATTATCATAATTCCCTGCTTCTGCTCTTATGTCCTCCATCCCATAATTTGTTCTCAACATAGTGATTTTTTCAATGTAAATGATCCTTGAAAAACTTAAGTCGAATTATGTATCCCTCTCTTAAAACTGTGCAGTTGTTCTCAGTTTCACTTGAAGTATAATCTAAGAGCCCTGCAGTGGACTGAGGCTTCTGTTCCCATCCCTCCTCTCTGATCTCCACTCCTTTGCTCTCCCTTCACACACTCTGCAATAGCCAAACTGACTGTCTTCTTCAATGCCTCCTACCTTACGGACTTTGTTCTAGCAGGTCTTTCTGCCTGGAATGACAGCCCCAAAGATAGACTTGCCTCACTTTCTCACCTCTGCCAAGTCTACTCAAATCTCACTTTCCCAATGAAACCTAAGCTGACTCTCCCACTTAATACTGCAACTTGCTCCTTTCTGTTATGTTACACTCCCATGCCTCCTATAACCTATCGCCTTCTGTATCAGTCAGGGATCCACTGGAGAAACAGAACCAGAACAATATGTATACCTAGATAGGTGGCTGCTGCAACTATGGGATGGGCTAGGCAGGTCCAAAATCCACAGGGCAGGCTAGAACCTGTCTGCATGGGTCAAAACTGCAGTCCATAGGGGAATTTCTTGTTCTTTGGAAAACCTCAGTTCTGTTCCCATGGTCTTTCAATTGATGGAATCAGGTCAACCCAGATTATCTAGATAATGTTCACAGCAACACCTGGATAAGTGTTTGATTGTATAACCAAGGACTATACCCTGGCCTCGCTCAGTGGATTAAGGATCCCGCATTGTCATGAGCTGTGGCGTAGGCCGAAAGCTGTGGCGTAGGCTGGCAGCTGTAGCTCCGGATCAACCCCTAGCATGGGAACTTCCATATTCCATGGAAACCCTAATAAAAACAAAAACAAACTAAACTATAACCTTCTAACACTTGATATAATTTTCTGATTTGTCTCCTCTACTAAAGTATAAGTTCCATGAAGGTCAAGGTTCTTTGTTTTGCTTGTTGATGTATTCCATAGTAAACATTCAGTAGGTACTTGTTGAACGAAATAACATCACTGTCCTGCAAGAAGTACCCACATTCCCTAAATCAGGTGATGCTCTTCTCATTACCTAGTTAGTTAAACCCACCCACTTCAATCAGACTGATCTAACTTCCTTATGGGATAGAGCACCAGAAGCAACAAAATATCTTGTGATTTTATTTATTTATTCATTCATTCATTTATTTTGGCCATACTGTGGCCTATGGACATTCCCAGGCCAGGGATCGAATCCAAGCCACAGCTTCAAGCCATGCCACAGCTGCAGCAATGCTGGATCCTTAACCTATTGCACTACAGCAGGAACTCCTGATTTTATTTTTTTAATTTATTGTTTTGCTCACATTTGTCTCTTATTTTGCATCTATTCCTTTAGCTTTCTTCTACTTCTTTCCCCTTGATGGGCTGGGAAAAATAAAAGGTAGAATTGTTACAATTATATGTACATATATAAGAGTTCCCATCCTGGCTCAGTGGTAACTAACTGGACTAGTATCCATGAGGACTTGGATTCGATCCCTGGCCTCACTCAGTGGGTTAAGGATCCAGCGTTGCTGTGAGCTGTGGTGTAGGTCACAGACGAGGCTTGGATCCCATGTTACTGTGACTGTGATGTAGGCTGGCAGCTACAGCTCCAAATGGACTCCTTGCCTGGGAATTCCATATGCTGTAGGTGCAGCCCTAAGAAGACCAAAAAAAAAAAATGTGCATATATAAAGAACCCTAGGCACAAAGCCAAAGGTAGTGTTGAGTTGGTGGACAGCTTTACCTGCAGAAATAGTATTTCAAGTGAACAGCATGCATCCATAGTTTCACCAGCATTTATCGAGCACCAAATATGTCAGACATTGTATAAAATATTGAGACTACAGAGAGGAAAGTCAAGGTCTCTGCCTTCCAGGTGTTTATGGCCTAGCCCAGAAAGACGAAGTGATATCCTGGAACATTACTGGTTCAACACCTCCCTTGTTGGTCCATGTGGTATTTGATATTTAAATCAGTTGTTAACATTGGAAAATTAGAAGATTTCACCTAAATATCAGAATTTTTGGTTTCCCTTGAAATATAGGAAGGTCTAGCACCATGGCCTACATTTCTACGTGGCACTAGCCACTCAGATTCAAGGAGGGAGCCACTCACTGGGCATGAATGCTCTGTATCCAGTTTCCAGTCTTCCCTACCCATGTCAGTCTTCCCAACCTCAAGGTCAGATGCCAGTTACTATCTGTCATCTTACACCTGGCTTGATCTCATCATTTAGATTGCCTTCCTGGTCACCTGTGGGCATTTGGGTTTTGGATCCCTAGATTAGTGGGGTGTATTTGATAATAAACAACCAACGCACTGTTTAACTCTGCAAAATAATTCTGCTTTCATGATATAATTTGATATTCATAATAAAGCTAAGAGGTAGGTAGGCCAAGTATTATTCAATTAATTTTTCACCAGAAGTAATAAAAAATTGGAGAGGTTAATTTATCAGCCTGGGCTGTAGAGGTGGTTCTAGAAGTCAAATTTCCTGCCAAGTTATCTTAAGTCTGAAGAGTATTACAGAGCTCTTACCTCCTCAACTTTCTTCCCTATAAGACTTCAGACTGTAACTAACTACCTCAAGATTGAGTAGGGGAGCAAAATTAACACAAAGTTTGGAATTTTGATTATTATTTAAGACTGAGTTCTGGCTTTTTAGAACTATAATTGGCTGAAGGACTTTTTAATTATCTAAGAGCCTGTTCTAAGGGCCTGTATCTAAGGGTCTGTTTGTCATTTCATCCTAGGGCAGGAAAAGAGAACATCAATGGATGTATGTTGCAAAGAACAAAAAGTGCATTTTCCATGCAATTAAACTGTGTCATATTTGTTCAACTTTTACCCATTATACTCACAGATGCATACACACACACACACACACACACACACACTCTTTTCTTCTCATACAGGCTTAGGATCATACGATATAGAATATTTTGTGACTAACTTTTTCCCTTTCAAAAAGGAAGTGTCATTTTTATGACATTGAGTAGTCTTATCTATCATTTTTTTTTTCTTTTTTAGGGCTGCACCTGTGGCATATAGAAGTTCGCAGGTTACGGGTCCAATGGGAGCTCCAGTTGCTGGCTTACACCATAGGTAGCCACAGCAAAACAGGATCTGAGCCACATCTGCAACCTATACCACAGCTCATGGCAATGCGAGATCCCTGACCCACTGAGCAAGGCCAGGGATCGAACCCATATCCTCTTGGATACCAGTAGGATTTGTTTCCACCGTGCCACAACAGAAACTCCCTCATGTACAGAATTTAATAGTCCCATAATAGTCCACTGTATTGTATAATGTTTGGCCAGTCGCATTTTCATTAATTTAAATTTCCAATTTATTATTATATGAGTGTACTGATTTAATAAGCTGGTAGCTGACTTATTATGTGCATCTATGGTTACTTTATAAATTCCTGGAAGTGGAATTGCTGTCACAGGACACATCTACTTTTTAAACTTTTGATGCATGTGTAATGTCTCCTCAGGCAATGCCCTTCCTTCCAAAAACTCCCAGCCAGTCAGTCCCCTTCACCAGATAAATTTTGCTGAAGTAACACTTGTGTATTTGAATCCCTTGTTAAAGAGTCTCAGTGTCTTCTAGCTCAGCAGATCAATTTCAAACCACCCTTCACTCAGGTTTTTGGAGTCTCCTGGGAAAACACCTTGCCTTACCTGTCCAACTTCAGCTACCACTTTTCAACTCCAATTAGGACAGACCTATAATTTCTGCCAGGTCCACCATTTGTTATTTTCTTCCCTGTGTGACATAACTGCTCCCTTTCTTCTCCATTAATCTAAATCCTATATGTCTCCCAAAGCCCAGATCAAATTATACCTCTTCCAGAAAGTGTTTCTGGGATAATCTGACCCCAAATTATCTTTTCACTCATGAGTCATATTCTCCTATGATTTTAGGTATGTATATCTCATTTCCTCAGAGCAGGTTATTTTTTTTTTAATTTTTTTTTTTTATTTTCCCACTGTACAGCAAGGGGGTCAGGTAGGGCAGGTTATTTTTTAATCTGTCTCCAAAGCAAACGCAGATCTGGGTGCTGTTTTTTTTTTTTTTTTTGGCTTTTTAGGGCCGCATTTGAGACATATGAAAGTTCCCAGGCTAGGGGTCGAATCAGAGCTACAGCTGCCAGCCTACCCCACAGTTACGTGGGATCAAAGCTGAGTCTGCAATCTACACCACAGCTCACGGCAACACCGGATCCTTAACCCCCCTGAACGAGGCCAGGAATCAAACCCACATCCTCATGGATACTAGTCAGATTGTTTCCACTGAGCCACAACAGGAACTTCCTAGGTGCTGAATCTTAAAAAAGACTGTAAAAGTGTGGAATGATTTACTGGAGAAATTTCTGAAATACTCCCTGGATGACTTTGGAATAATCATACTCCCAGTGAAACTGGGTGAATAAACCAGATGAGTTTTCAAAGTGGCTTTCAGCTATCCTTTTCTAATAACATGACTATAAATAAGTTGTTAATGAAACATTAATAATTTTTAGCTTATCATTTGAAAGACACTTCCACTTACTTGCAAAAATTATTTGGTATGAAATTCAGTATCAGAGAAAAAAAAATCTCTCAAAGATGATTTAATCACCACAATTACAAAGTAGTTAGTGGTAGCCATATGACATGGATTTTGAAAACTACATTAGTGAGATTCCATTGTGTAAAGATGTTTTTATTCATAGATTCTGATATAAAATAGAACCAATGCATTTTAAAAATACACTAGACGCTGAACACTAAAAAAAAAAAAAAAAGAGTTCATTTAAAAATACATAAATTATTTTCATTCCACCCCCCTAAAGTATGGTACTTCACTGTTCCAAAAATACTACACATTCAAATAAACTGTAATTATGAACATATATAGCTTCTCACAGTTAGAACTTTAAAAGTGGATTGTACCAAATAAAATGCATATTACTGCAATATTTAAACATGCTTTAAAGTAAATCATTATAAGTAGGCATGTAATTACTACAGTTTTAGGAAAGTTTAATAAAAAACTAAAACACAAAAGAATAAAATTTTAGCAGCTCTTGACCAATGTAAAATGAACAGACATCCATCATAACTCAGCTCTTCAAGATCTTCTTCATACCCTGAGTTTTAAAGAGAAAGCCTTCTTGGAGTTCCCATCGTGGCTCAGTGGAAAGGAATCCAACTAGGAACCACAAGGTTGCAGCTTCGAATCCTAGCCTCGCTCAATGGGTTAAGGATCCCCTGTTGCTGTGGCTGTGGTATAAGCTAGCAGCCGTAGCTCCAATTAGACCCTAGACCCTACCCTGCAAATCTCCATATACTGCACCCTAAAAAGCAAAAAAAAAAAAAAAAAAAAAAAGAAAGAAAGAAAGAAAGAAAGAAATATATTTAAGAGTTCTCATTGTGGCTCAGTGGTAATGAATCTGACTACTATCCATGAGGATACTTCAGCTCCGATTTGACCCCTGGTCTGGGAATCTCCATAAGCCATGAGTGCGGCCCTAAAAGGCAAAAAATAAAAAATAAAAATTAAAAATTAAAAAAAGAGAAAGACTTCTTCTTAGACAAAGTAACTGGAATGAAAAATTATGGAGAGAAAAAGTACAGATTGAAACAAAAGATAAGAAAAAACAGGAATAGAGAATCTAGAAGTACTAAGATTTCTGGAAATATAAATCCAATTTTAAAAAAACTAATTTTTACTGGGATAGTAGTGACTTTGAATCTTGTTCCCTAAGGATTAGTGTGAAAATGAGATTTCCAAAAGAGTATGTGTGTTTTGGTGAGGGTGGGGGGACTATCTTGGTACTAGGATTCAATGGAGTATTTATCTGGCAGGGTTCTATTTACCTAAAGCCAACCTTCTGATGTTCAGAATCTTCCCCGAAATTAGTATCTGTTAACGTCCTGGATGCACTGGCAGCTGGCAGCTCAGCTCCTCCCGCCTGGGTCCCCGTAGCTACAGCAAATTGGCAGTACGGTTTCTTTAGCAGCCGCTAATGGGCTGATGGTACCACACAGCACAATCCCCTTTATGTACAACAAACAAAAACCCTGTGTATTTCTACATGTATCACACATGTATGTAATTGTGTAGAAAAATGTTTGAAAAGACACACATGAAACCATTGACCACCCCCCCAACAGAGGGGGTTGGAGGTCAGTGGAAACCTTCACTTTATGATTTGAATTTTCACTCTAAGAATGTAATCAGGTATTAGCTGCACAGTTTTAGAACTTGGAAAATTAAGAGAGCAACACTGAGATGCCAGCCTTTGCAGAGAGAAATGTGGAGAATACCAGGAGAATTTACATCTATCTTTTTTCTTTTTAATATATGTCTTGTAACAAAGTACCTCTCCACAGAAAGTTGCATTTCCAGTTTCTTTAGGGTCCAGTAATTTTATGAGTGATTCTGTCTTTGTACCAAGGGTCCTTGTCCTTGCTTAACTACAATTTCCTGCTATACATTTTGCTTGGCTATCTTGCTATTACTGAAAGCTTGGTGGGCCTAAAACCACACACATCATCATCTAGCTCATGTGGCTTTCTTCTTTTTATCAATTCTATCTCCATGGTCTTAGGCTGAAAATCAAATTACCCCCATATCAAATTAGTTCATCAAGTCATGCTTAGTTCATCTTTGCCCTTTGGCCTTTATTTATTTTATTTTAGGGCCACACCCATGGCATTTGGAAGTTCCCAGGCTAGGGGTACAAACAGAGCTGCAGCTGCCGGCCTACACCACAGCCACAGCAATGCCAGATCCTTAACCCACTGAGCAGGGCCAGGGATTGAACTCGCGTCCTCATAGACACTAGTTGGGTTCATTACCACTGAGCCACAACAGGAACTCCTCCATTTGGCCTTTATTTTTGATTTATAGCATGCTACTCCAAGTTCTAGCATCTCACATATGAACCCTTATAATAGTTTTCCAACTAATTTCTTTCACCCATCATTAATTTTTCAAATTTAATGCTGGATTAGAAGTCTTAACAGCAGAGTTTGTTTATTCTCCTTCACCACACCCCCCCACACACACATACAGACATACTCCTCCAATACTTGACTCTTACTCCACATAAAGCCTAATCTCTCTATCCAATTAGACTCAGGAGCTTACCTTAACATTAACATCTCAGGTTTTTCTTATTACCTTGGAATCGTTTGTCTTAAAAATCCCCTTTACTGTCCACTGAACATGTTCTCTTTTCCCACTAAGTGCTTTTCTCTTTCTTTCTTCTTCTTTTTTTTATATAGGAATTCCCTGGATGATTTTAAGCTGAGAATAATGTAGTCTTGTTTACATTTTTTAAAATAACATCGGGAATTCCCATTGTGGCAGAGCAGAAACAAATCCAACTAGCATCCATGAGGATGTAGCTTTGATCAATGAGGATGTGGGCTCAATCCATGAGGATGAGGGTTCAATCCCTGGCCTCGTTCAGTGGGTTGAGGATCTGGCATTGCTGCAAGCTGTGGTGTAGGTTGCAGATGTAGATCAGATCTGGCGTTGCTATGGCTGTGGTGTAGGCCAGCAGCTGTAGCTTCAATTTAACCCCTTCCATATGCTACTGGTGTGGCCCTAAAAAAAAAAGCAAAATAAAACAAAATAAAATAAAAGTTGACTACCTGAAATCAAAGATAGTTTCTCTGTGCCTTCCTTATTTATGGGGAACATTGATTTTATACTCCCAAAAGTTAAAAAGAATGGAAATTAATATGTAGATGTGGTTTTGCTATTAAAATGCACATTTTATCAACTTGAGTTAAAATGTATATTTCTGGGGTTAAATATTTTGGTTGGTACATAGTGAATCACACAGGTTGTTCATCCAACAGTATTTTTGAGGGCTTATTATTCACAGTACCTTTCTAAGCCTTGAGGGTATAGTGATGACTAAAAAGACAAAGTCCATGCTGTCATAAAGCTCACATCCCAAGGGAGAAAATAGACAATAAATGAAAATATAAGTAAAACACATAGTTTGTCAAATTGTGATAAGAGTTTCAGAGAAACATATATCAGGAAAGGAGTTGAGGGAGTGCTGAGGGTGCAGGGGGTAGCTGCAACTTAAAGTAGGGCTATCAGTATTTTCCCCATCTTGCATGGGAAAAAAGTTGCTCTAAAACTTAAGTACAGGAGTTCCTGTTGTGGAATATTGGGTTAAGGACCCAACATTGTTTCCCTGAGGATGAGGGTTTGTTTCCTGGCCTTGCTCAGTGGGTTAAGGCTCCGGTGTTGCCACAAGCTGCAGCACAGGTCACAGATGTGTTTTGGATCTGATGTTACCATGGCTGTGGCGTAGGCCACAGCTGTAGCTCCGATTTGACCTCTAACTTCCACATGTCACAGGTGTAGGCCTAAAAAACCAAAACCAAACAACCCCCCCAATCTAAGTATAATATAATTAAGAATGGCTTGTCAGCTTGCCTCAGAAAATATGACTATGAATATTTTTCTTATGATTTAATTTTAGCTTTTAACAAGGACTTCAAAATGGCAGCTTACTTTCATTTTTAGTTCAATGAAGAATAGTTCTCATACATATGCAGCTGGGATTCAATTCTATTTTTTGGGCTGGATTATTACCAAGATCTTAACAAGGAAAATGAAGAAGTATGGATGCCTCAAGAATTGACTAACCACTTATATCCTGCATTAAACGTGCTTCTCTGCATTCAGAAGCTGACTAGTACCAGATTAAGAACGAGAAAGGATTTCTTGGCAAAGGACCCCCTACTCACAAAAATAATTCCAAGACTTGGGCTGAGCTCAAATTTTAGGATTTATGTGGAACATTCAAGACTTATCTTTTCACATTACCATGTGAACAATTTGAACAAATAATACAAACTCTTAAGAGGTTTGGTCTTAAAAGGTCTAGAGCTTAAGAAAAACATTTTTCGTCGATCTCAGCATGGACCTTTATTAAAGTATTCCTTTGACAGTGTTATACAGACATACCTCTATTAATTAAAAAGACACATTTCTTTTTTTTGTAATGATTTTTATTTTTTCCATTATAGCTGATTCACAGTGTTCTATCAATTTTCTGCTGCACAGCAAGGTTACCCAGTCACACATACATATACATTCTTTTTTCTCACATCATCATGCTCCATCACAAGTGACCAGACATAGTTCCCAGGGCTATACAGCAGGATCCCATTGCTTATCCATTCCAAAGACTGTAGTTTGCATCTATTAACCCTAAATTCCCAGTCCCACCTACTTCCTTCCCCTCCCTCTTGGCAACCACAAGTCTGTTCTCCATGTCCATGATTTTCTTTTCTGTGGAAAAGTTCATTTGTGCCCTATATTAGATTCCAGATATAAGTGAAATCATATGGTATTTGTCTTTCTCTTTCTGATTTACTTCACTTGATATGAGAGTCTCTAGTTCCATCTGTGTTGCTGCAAATGGCATTATTTTGTTCTTTTTTATGGATGAGTAGTATTCCATTGTGTATATATACCACATCTTCTTAACCCAATTGTCTGTTGATGGACAATTAGGTTGTTTCCATGTCTCAGCTATTGGGAATACTGCTGCAATGAACATGCAGGTGGATGTGGAAAAAGACACATCTCAACATCATATTTTGTGGTAAAAAATGTGATTGGGGAGTTCCCATCGGGGCTCAGCAGAAACAAATCCGACCTGTATCCATGAGGATGTGGGTTCCATCCCTGGCCTTGTTCAGTGAGTTGGGGATCTGGAGTTGCCAGGAGCTGTGGTGTAGGTCGCAGATACAGTTCAGATCTGGCATTGCTGTGGCTGTGGTATAGGCTGTCAGCTGTAGCTCTGATTCAACCCCTCGCCTGGGAACTTCTATATGCCTCGGGTGTGGCCCTTAAAAAAAAAAGGCAAAAAATGTGTAGTTGATTACAGAATGGGAGAAAATAGTTTCAAATGATGCAACCGACAAGGGCTTAATCTCTAGAATATATAAACAACGTATACAACCCAACAGCAAAAAAGCCAATCAATCAATGGAAAAATGGGCAAAAGACCTGAATAGACATTTCTCCAAGGAAGATATACAGATGGCCAACAAACACATGAAAAAATGCTCAACATCGCTGGTTATAAGAGAAATGCAAATCAAAACTACCATGAGATACCACCTCACACCAGTCAGAATGGCCATGATTAATAAATCCACAAATAACAAGTGCTGGAGGGGGTGTGGAGAAAAGGGAACCCTCCTACACTGTTGGTGGGAATGTAAACTGGTACAGCCACTATGGAGAACAGTTTGGAGATACCTTAGAAATCTATACATAGAACTTCCATATGACCCCACAGTCCCACTCTTGGGCATCTATCCGGACAAAACTCTACTTAAAAGAGACACATGCACCTGCATGTTCATTGCAGCACTATTCACAATAGCCAAGACATGGAAACAACCCAAATGTCCATCGACAGATGATTGGATTCGGAAGAGGTGGTATATATACACAATGGAATCCTACTCAGCCATAAAAAAGAATGACATCATGCCATTTGCAGCAACATGGATGGAGCTAGAGAATCTCATACTGAGTGAAATGAGCCAGAAAGACAAAGACAAATGCCATATGATATCACTTATAACTGGAATCTAATATCCAGCACAAATGAACATCTCCTCAGAAAAGAAAATCATGGACTTGGAGAAGAGACTTGTGGCTGCCTGATGGGAGGGGGAGGGAGTGGGAGGGATCGGGAGCTTGGGCTTATCAGACACAACTTAGAATAGATTTACAAGGAGATCCTGCTGAATAGCATTGAGAACTTTGTCTAGATACTCATGTTGCAACAGAACAAAGGGTGGGGGAAAATGTAATTGTAATGTATACATGTAAGGATAACCTGACCCCCTTGCTGTACAGTGGGAAAATAAAAAAAAAAAAGGAAAAAAAATGTGTAGTTGAAAAAATATAGAAGGGATTGGAATGCATTCCAGGAGGAAGGAGAATGGGGATAGGGTATGAGGATATCATTTGGGGAATATAATACCAATATGAAAATGCCCCATTATATTATAGTATAATCTACAAAGCATGCTGATATTAGGTAATTTCTAAGTTTGATTAGGGATGAAGAGAGGACAGTGGATTCCTACCGATGGTGAGGCTCAGAGGTCCTAGATATACAGACACTGAAAGGAAAAAAGAGAACACTGGTAAAAAGGAGAATGAATGGCAAAAAAAAAAAGCCCTATTTCACAATTTAGCTTAGAGTCTATGCTATTAAAGTCATTGTTGATGGACAAACAGAAACTGTGGGTAGAAGTGTGTGTGTGTGTGTGTGTGTGTGTGTGTGTGTGTGTGTGTGTGTGTGTGTAACCTGAGATAAATGACACCAAGCTCATAATAATCCCCATAATTTATCAAGAATTTTTACCTGCTATTTCTTCTCCTAGCATTATTGCCTGTGTGGAAAGATGTTTAGTCCTAGATAATTCTATAATGAGGTATTACCTCACCAGACTACATAAATAGATACCATATAGCTATATACAAGTAAAAATAGATTATGTAAATGTCCTTTTCTTTAAAAAGCACAGAGAAACTGCTTACCTGTTATACATTAATGAGAAGTCTATTTTGGGGTATTTCCTGTATCGGTTCCAATAGACTTCCAATTAAACTTTGCAGTAAACAATTTGCTTTCATTTCTCCAGGAACCTCTGATACAGGATATAGGATGATGGGCAGGTGCATTGTGCTGGAAGCAGGTTTGTGTTTTCAAGACTATGAAAACAAGAAAAACATTTGTAGAATAAACTGGACTCATAGAAATGAAGGATTCTTTCAATTTAACATTTTCTATTGGTCTGAAGCAGAAGACCCACATCACCCCATTTAACACCATGAAGCCTATAATAAATACCTTTACTATTGACGAATCTGTTTGCTAAATAGCGAAGTCTCCACAAGAATAATCTGAAATGCTTCGAAATACATTATGTACACTAAAACTGCTCCCAAATCAAAATAATAAAAGAAAAAACCCTAATTTAAAATTAGTAAAACAACTCAAGTAGTGCATTTCATTGTATTTTACTTTTTTGGGGGGTGAGAGGGTTCTGCATGCAGTGGCTTGATGTGGAATCTCAGTTCCTAGGCTAGGGATTGAACGTGGATGACAGAGGTGAAAGGGTAAAATTGCCAAGCCCTAAGCACTAGACCACCAGGGAACTCCCAACGAATGCATTTTAGAGTAACCCTTCAGGATAGGAAATAAGAGTTTTTGAAGGTCTCCATCTTCTTTAATACCCCATTTTTGAACAAGTGAGGCATTTTATTGTTGTTACCTTTACATTGGAAGGAATCACAGAAACAGAATCTTATACATTCTTTGGTGAAATTAAGTCTTTTCTTTATGGGAGAAATTCTCAGTTCTCAGATTCTTGCTACACAACGTGTTTGCATCTGCCATGTCATGTCATTAGTTCCACTGCACCCCCGATTTCAATTCAATCTAAGTAATTTTTTCTACCAGCTACTCTCCCAGACTTGTTCCTCTGCATGGTTCCATCCGCTTTTTTTTTTTTTTAAGTTTTATTGAAGTAGATTTGATTTACAAAGTTGTGAATTATCACAGAATAATTGTGAATTATTCTGCTGTACAACAAAGTGATTCAGTTATACATGTACATACTTCCATTCTCTTTCAGATTCTTTACCCACATAGAATATCACAGAATATTGGGCAGAGTTCTCTGTGCTATACAGCAGGTCCCTGTTGGCCATTCATTCCATATACCTCAGTGTGCATATGCCAGTCCCAAAACCCCAGTCCATCCCTCCCCTTACCCCATCTGTCTCCTTTGGTAACTATAAGTTTTTCAAAGTCTGTGAGTCAGTTTCTGTTCTGCAAATAAGTTCATTTGTATCTTTTTTAAAGATTCCGCATATAGGAGATAGCATATGATGTTTGTCTTTCACTGTCTAACCTTACTTAGTATGATCATTTCTTGATCCATCCATGTTGCTGCAAATGACGTATTTTTATTCTTTTTATGGCTAATACTTCATTGTATATAATGTGCCACATCTTCTTGATCCATTCTTCTGTCAATGGACATTTAGGTTGCTTCCATATTTTGGCTATTGTAAATAGTGCTGCAATGAACATTGGGGTGCATGTATCTTTTCCAATTATGGTTTTCTTGAGATAGATGCCTGGGGGTGGGATTGCTGGACCATCTTCTTTACCAGTGATATATTCTGGTTAATTACATTAACTTTAGGTTATGGTTACCAATATAGCTAAGTTGTTATATTTCAACTGTATAACAAATGAGTGGACTTCATAAGATCTTATCCTTCTGAGGGGAGTGAAAGACTCATCTCAAGTATAATTGGCAGGTGGTCAGAGCTAATAATCCGAGCAGGGAGAGGTCAAAAGACTTAGGATGTTTAGTTAGTTTCTTGTGCCAAAGGAAATGGAAATGGGACCTCCGTGGTGGCCTTGGATAGCTACTCCTAATCCTTCATTTGAAAAAAATAATGAAACTGACTTACAAAGGAAGACATATTAAAAGTTTTTTCCCTACACATGGATTTGTGTTCATCCTGTCAAGGATTTTTCTTTATTTTTCTTGCGTTTGGTGATACAGGGTTAAGTCTGGCCAAGGACCAGTTTTGTAGCGTTACTTGGCCCAAAAAAACATGAAAATGGAAACTTTGGCCCATAAATCGCTGCTGCTCTTAAGCAGGTCTGAAAGCCAAAGATCTGCTTACATTTGAAAACAACAAAGTTTCAATGTGGACTTACATTTTCAAATTGCTTCAAGATTCACAGATATGTTGAGCTATGGACCCAGTTCTTCCTGTTTTCTGCAGGGAGTGTGATCAGGACAGAGAAGTGGATTAGGAACATAGACTGTCTTGAGATCTACCTGGTGGTCATCTAGGGACACTCGAGCTTGTGGGCTGTCATTGAACTCTTAGCAAGTTTGAGGGTAGCAAAGCGCTCATTCCTAGGCCTACACATTTAAGGATGGTGTGAAAAGAAAAGGTTTGTGTAGACACTTAGCATGCTGGCTGCCCTGGATCCCTTAAGAAGCAGAGAAGTGTAACAAACAAAATTAATACAGGGGAGGCTGTGAAATGGGCTATAGTTTGAAGATGTGTGCCTCCTTGTCAGATAGACATTCCTCACTTTTCAGCATTTACTTTTACCCATAACATTTGGGGTGGGAAGATACAAAAGCATTAGAAGAATTTTGTTTTGTCCTGAAAAAGCTCCTGAAGTGGCTGGTCAAATAGTCCTGTTCACTCTGCTTGCATGCATAAGGAAGTCAGGGCAAAAGTTTGATCAAACCTAAGTTAGTGTGTATCTCTCAGGTCTAGCCCTTAACCTCAATTCCTAGCTGAGCCAAGTATAACTCATGGTCATTGAAATGTGCAGAAATAACAATAGCAGTGAACATTTATCAAGTGTTCCCATTATACTCTTGGTGCTATATGCCTTAAAAAGATTATTTTATTCAATTAACACAATGAGGAAGTTTTATTTATTTATATTTTTTTTCTTTTTAGGGCCACACCTGCAGCATAGGAAGTTCTCAGGCTAAGGTGTGAATCAGAGCTGCAGGTACCAGCCTACACCACAGCCATGCCAGATCCCAGCTGCATCTGTCACTTAAGGGTGCAGCTTATGGCAATGCCAGAGCCTTAACCCACTGAGCGAGGCCAGGGATGGAACCTGTGTCCTCATGGATACTAGTCGGGTTCTTAACCCACTGAGCCACAACAGGAACTCAAGGAAGTTTTATTTTGGCCTGAACACAATCATCACTAACACTGGAGAAATAATCCATCGTGTGCACCCTCCTCATGGTGGGTCAGTAAACACCACCAGGTTATAGAGGGGTGAGCTCATGCTAAGGCATACTAGATACAGCCCTTTCCTGGAACATGTTCAGTAGGCTACCAAGACATTTCTCCTACCTCACTCCTTCTCTCTCTCCTTTGCTGAGTCCTCCTTATCTTTCTTAGTGTTGGAGTGCCCCGGAGTTTACTTCTTTGTCCTTTGCTTTCTCTAGTTACATTTTCTAGTTAATCTCAACAAGTCTTAATTTTTAAAATTAATTTTTTTTAGGGCTGCACTTGCAGCATATGGAAATTACCAGGCTAGGAATTGAGTTGAAGCAGCAGATGCCGGCCTACGCCACAGCCACAGCAGTGCAGGATCTGAGCTGATCTGCAACCTACTCCACAGCTCTCAGCAATGCTGGATCCTTAACCCACTGAGAAAGGCCAGGGATCAAACCTGCATCCTCATGGATACTAGTCAGGTTTGTAACCCAGTGAGCCACAATGGGAACTCCTCAACAAGTCTTTAAACATCATCCCTGTGCTGACAACTTCCACATTTATGTCCGCCCCAGATACCTGTCTTCACATAGATGTTTACACCTGTCTTCATATAGATGTTTAACAAATACCTTGGACTTAGCATGTCGAAATCAGAGTTTACAAATACTCCCCCCAGCAACCCACAAATTCGTTTCTTCTCTATTTTCCCAATCTGAGTAAATATCAACTCCACTCCCCTAAGAGTCCAGACTAAAACCCTTGGGATCATCTTCCACTCTGCTCTTTCTCTTATATCTAAGCTATCAGCAATACCCTTCTGCTTTATCTTCTCAGTAAAATCAGTGCCTGACCATATTCTCCATCACTCTGGGAATCCCAGTCAGGTAGCTTCTTTGCTTGCATTCTTGCTTCTCTACACCCATGGCTCATATAGCAACCACTCATCTTTTTAAAAATTTCAGTTTTTATTACGAACCTTTTAAAACATGAACATAAATACACATACATGACTACTCTCATGCACTCATCACTCAGCATCAAAAACTAACATCTTGCTCATCTTCTTTCTTTTATTACCTACCCTCCCTTTTTTGGGGGAGGATTTTAAAACAAATTCCAGCAAAGTCATCCCTTTAATGACCAGATCAACTTGCTCACAAGTTTTTCTTGTTTCTTTTCTCAGTAAAATTCAAATCCTTTTTGATGGTCTAACAGGCTTATGAGATCTGTCACTACCCACCCCCCCACCCTCCCCCTGCAACACACACACCATCTTCTCTCACTCTCTCCAGTCTTCATGCTTCAGTTACTAGAGTGGTTCCTAAACCCTAGAGGGAATCAGCATCCTCTGGAGGGCTTGTTAGGCACAGACTGCTGGGCCTCACCCCCTGATTCTGATTCAGTAGATCTGAAGTGGGCCTGGAGAACTTGCATTTCTAACCACCCCCCACCCCAAAATGCATACATCCGGAACCATCAGCTACACTGTAGTTGTATTCTTCCCAGCCCTCTATGCCAGGAGTCTCTGCACTGCTCTTCCCTCTGCCCTGAGCACTCTTTGCATTACTCAAGATTCGCTTTCTTCCATCTCTGTTCAAAGGACATGTTTTGACAGGCCTTCCTTGACCATCATTTAGCATCCGATCTCCTCGCCCTGATTATTTGGTATCCTCACGGTGGGCACCGTTCGTTGGCTCAGTTTCCCTTGTCACGTCCACATGGACAGGTGCGTGGCCACGGAGACCTGGTTTTGCTCTGCGTCCCATCCCAGCGCCGAGACCTTGCCCAGCAGATGCGACGAGCGGATCGCAGCCTGAGCAGGGAGGCTCCAGTTCCAGCTTGAGACCCTGGACGGGAGAGTCACTTCTGGCCTTTTCACCGTCCATACAGGAAAGGTCGGCCACGCCCATCCCTCCCAGCTCCCGGGCGCAGGTGGGGAGAGAATAGAGCAAGCGCCTCCGTGGAGTTGGGTAGTCAGTGAGCGCCGAGCGCCGGGGTGCCGCGCTTTCCGGTCGGACCGCGCCCTCACCCCTCCACCTCCAGCGTAGGGGCTGGAGGACCCACCGGGGAAGCGGCCGGCGGCTGCAGGAAGGGGCGGGGCGGAGCCTCGCGGGCGCGTCACACCCGGAAGTGCCCGCCCTCTGCCCCGCCCCCAGCAGCGCTGGCAGGCGGAGCGCGCCCGCCGACTGGGGCCGCCGAGTGGGGCCGCAGCGGGTGCGGGTGCGGGCGCGGGCGTGGGGCGGCGGCGGCGGCGGCGGGCGGGCGCCCGGGCGGATGGGACGCGGCTCGGCGGGCGGGCGGGGCCGGCGTCCGCAGCTGGAATGGTGCAGGCGGCGGCGGGCGCCCGCGAGCTGAAGCCCGAGAGGAGCCGCCATGGAGACGCCGCCGCGGCCTCCCGCGTGAGTGAGCGGACGGGCAGCGGGCGGGGCCGGGCCGGGCCGGGCGGCGGGCCGGGCGGCGGGCGGAACCCAGCCTAGCCCGCGGGCGGGGCGTCGCCGCGCGGGGTATGGGGAGGGTCCTCCGCCGGCGTGCGGGAGCTCCGGGAGGCCAAGCCTACACGGGATGTAGACCCTGTATGCGCGCGAGGCCGTCGGAAAGGGAAGCTGTAAAGTATCGATGCCGGTGCGGAGAGGAATTCCCCTCAGCTCGCCTTATTCTCCCAATTTCTAGCAAAATTCTCTCTGAGGAGGTTGCACATCACTCTGTGCGAGCCGAGCCGCGGCTGTTAAGGGCATGTGACCTCTTTTACCTGGTACTGCAGAAAATCGTATCCAGAAATCACAGCATCTTCTGTTTGCCTGGCACCCTGTGCGAATGAGTAGTGTGCGACCTGCCAGGCACAGGTGTCTTTTTCCTTGGTACCCAAGTACAGTCAAGACCACCTGCAACAAAATTGCTTCCAGAAATAACAGCCGAACAATTAATGTGGTAGACATAGAAGATACTGCATTATTCAGTACAAGATTTTCTGAACATTTTGTTAAAAGTGAACTATAAATCCCCAGGAATTTTGAACACTTCAATTTTGATTTGCTGTCTTAGTTTAACCTTTATGAAAGAACAAGAGCCTTTTGAATCTGACTTTTCAAGCGCAAGCAGATCTTATTTTGAAGAATCGTGTACCTTTTCATGACAGCTTGTTTTTGGAGCTTTATCATTTTTCATTTAGATTTGGCTAGCTTCCCTCCAAGGCGGTTGTACCACACCAGCCTTTGGTGGTTATTTGGCAGAATGCCAACCAGAATAGAAATATTTGATTTGGGTTGAATAATTTTTTGGTGTTTAGCCCTTTTAGGAGAGCTGATAGGATTCTGGAACTACAGTTTCTTAAAAGTACCTTACAGAAATTTTAGCTTGAGTGGAACAGGTCATGCGGGATCTAGGGAATACATTCCTCCCTTGAATTCCTCCTGGGTTGGTAGGAACAAGAGATCAGTTGCTTCCTGGTGGCAGTGGCTTCAAGGGCTTTGTGATCTGGTCGTGCTCTTCAGTGGGTTCAGGAAGGCTCCTGAACTTCTAGGAAACATGATGCGGGATTGTTAGCATCAGCATCATGAATGCACAAGCATGTGTGTTCTGTCCAGGCTCTGAGTTAGGGAAGGCAGGAAATGCTACCTGTCTATAGACAACAGGTAATATAGAGAATATCTCACATAGTATGTTAGCTTTCGTAGACCTGCCCCCTTTATCTCAGTTCCCTGCAGTCTCTTTTTTTGATTCTGGAACCAGGGAACTAAAGGAAAGAGAATAGGGACCTTAGAATGCAGGTAAGAAAAGGGTGGGGAAAGCAGGCTCTGAAGGGAGATAGAGACAAAAAAATGATTTAAATAGAAATGATGAAAAATGAAATAAATGCAAGTGTTGATACACTGAATCAAAGACAGATAAACTAATCATAATTTTGGTGTCCAGCGCCATTCTTTGCTATTGAGACTTCATCAGTGGTGCTGGAACAGTGAGAGGCTGAGATATAATGGAAAGCCTGAATGCCATAAGGGATGAAAGATCGGTTTAAAAAATAAAAACAAAAACCAAACACTCCTTTCAGTCATGAGTGGCTAAAGTTGGTGAGACTTTTGTTTCTGTTCATTTAATAATAAATACAAAAGTTTTGTTTTCGTTTGTTTGGAATAGCCCTAATTTCAGAACTGTAGTATTTTTTCTATTCTGTATATCAGAAATAGTTATTCTTCCCACCCCTTGGCCTGTGTGCCTCCACTCTCAATAACTTGTTTTTTCCTTCCACACTGAATGCTGGGTGCTAGATTTGAGAAACGAGAGCTCTTGGGGAAGGAGCTTTGTCAGGCCTCACTGTGCTAGAACTGGGCCAGGACAGAGGCCAGTGGAGTTTACTGGGACGGCTCAGCTTTTCATAAGGTTAGATTTTTAGCCTGGGGTTTAAGGCAACAAAAGTTGTTTGACGTGGACTTCAAGTGCCTTGGATGATGTTGGAAGCACAGAATCAAATCCTCTCTGTGTGAATGTTGGTTCATTAATTCATTTGTCCTGCAAATATTTGAATGCCTGTCTCTTCCTGGCCCTGAGTGTGATACTTCTGCTCCTGCTTCTCTTTTAACAGCCAGTTTTGCATCATTTTCAAGTCCCACCTTGCTCCCTTTCAGCCTGTTAAACATTGTCTTGGAGGGATAGGGTGACGTTGCTCAGTATCCTTAGTTCCTTCAGATGGCCATGTTGAGATTAGGTACTTTGATCTCATCTGCTCTTTCTACTGCTTTCCTTCAAGTGCTTCTCTCTATTTTAAAAAAATTAATTTATTTTTTATTATAGTTGATTTATAATGTTCTGTCAATTTCTGCTGTACAGCAAAGTGACCCAGCTACGCATACATATATATATACTCTTCCTCTCACATTATCCTCCATCATGTTCCATCACAAGTGATTGGATATACTTCTCTGTGCTATACAGCAGGATCTCATTGCTTAACTACTTCAAATGCTCTTCAAGTTCTCATCCCTTTTGGTTCTCATGTTGATTGTCACGGGCTTTATATCTGTTTATTGTTTTTTTGCATCCTTGAGTCTATGTGGCTTTTAGATTCTGTTGCATTTTGGGGTCTGGGTGATTTTAAGATCCTGGGACATTTGCCAGATTGAATCTGAAAAGTATTCAACTAGGGAGTTCCTGTGGTGGCTCAGAGTTAAGGAACCTGACTAGTATGCGTGAGGATGCAGTTTCTATCCCTGACTTCACTCAGTGGGTTAAGGATCCGATGTTGCTATGAGATGTGGTGTAGGTCGTTGACACGGCTCAGATTCTGTGTTGCTGTGGTTGTGGTGAGGCCGGCAGCTATAGCTCTGATTCAGTCCCTAGCCTGGGAACATCCATATACCGCAAGTGCAGCCCTTAAAAAAAAAAAAAAAAAAGAAAGAAAGAAAGGTATGCAACTAAAATTATTTCTAGGTTAGTAAAGGAGGAATCTCAGGTACTTGTTGGATGCAAGGAAATGCGAACTGATCAATGCTGACCTCAGGATTGTTTTATACATTCTAGCTTTTACAGTTATTTTTGTAAAGGATTTTCATAATTACTAAGTTGAGGGAAAGCTATGAGTGTAGGACAGAGTGCATCCCTTTGATGTCCCGTCTCTGAAGAGTTTTCTTGGCTTTTGTTTTCCTGTTGGCCCTCTTTTACAAGTTGGCTTGCTCCCTACAGGCCTTGCTTTTTTTGCTCTTCATGAAACTAAGCACTCATGCCTCAGATATACAGCCATGTCTTTTTTCAGTCGATTTCACATCACTGGAAGCTCTTGAACATTAGAGATATTCAGCATAGGCAGACACACATCTTGTTGACCATGTTCTAAGGGATTTAGGCAGCAGAAAAATAGTTGAATTAGAGCAGACATTCTTATATTTTTGGGTTTCACTGACTGTAAAATTAAAAAACAAACAAACAAAAATTGAAGTCCAATGTAGAATTTCTAGGTTTTTTGTTTTGCCAAGTTTTAAAAAAAAGATAAAATAATACTTATCAACTATCATCTTTTTGTAAAAGAAAGGACATATTAGTGCCCCTCCCCAAATGCAAAGAAGGACATAATCCCCCGCTAAAGGATATTTCTTTTTTTTTTTTTGTCTTTTGTTGTTGTTGTTATTGTTGTTGTTGTTGCTATTTCTTGGGCCGCTCCCGCGGCATATGGAGGTTCCCAGGCTAGGGGTTGAATCGGAGCTGTAGCCACCGGCCTACGCCAGAGCCACAGCATCTCGGGATCCGAGCCGCGTCTGCAACCTACACCACAGCTCACGGCAACGCCGGATCGTTAACCCACTGAGCAAGGGCAGGGACCGAACCCTCGACCTCATGGTTCCTAGTCGGATTCGTTAACCACTGCACCACGACGGGAACTCCTTTTTTTTTTTTTTTTTTCTTTTGTTGTTGTTGTTAATATTTCTTAAATTGAATACATTTAGTTTTATGAAAATATACTACATTGTCCTCATTTTGAAATATGAATAAAAAGTTCATTGAAGACAGACATCTTAAATCTACTGGAGCAGATGACCTTCATGTTCACTCTAAGATTTAATGACCATGAATATGGAATCTTGCCACGAGTTACCCCAATATTCATATGTTTGTCTTTTATAGCCCATTGGAATGTGTTCCTGTTTTGTTTAACTAGTCATCAGTGTAAATTGGGCATCTCTCAGATTATAGACCAGTTTCCTTAATGATAAACAGAGATGTTTAAAATATTTAGGGATAATAATGACCCATAAGGTAATGTTAAAAGAAGACACATGGACTAACATGTGTTGAACAAGTGCCATGTGTAAGGAAAATTTTGAGATGCATTTGGGAACTTGAGAAGTGGATTCTGAAAATAGGTAGCATTTGTGTTACAGTCTTAAAACTTTCTGATGCTGGGAAATCACTCCTTCCCCTCCCACCATATAGTCCTAAACTCTTTTTCCTAATGTACATTTTCTCATGCAGATAGTAGGCTTGCAGTGAATATTAGTGAATGTGCATTTGTGAAGGTGACCGTCAGTTCACTCAGCTGTGGCTCTTACTGAACTGTACCAGGAGTGTTTATGAAAATAAGTGAGTTTCTTTCTTCAGATCAGGTGGAAGTTTCTTTCAAGTTGATACAGAGATTGAAAATTGCCTTTCAGATGCTCTTCTATGGAATTCTACCAAATTCCAAATGTATTTACTGTTTATAATAAGAGAATTTAGGTTTTCTATTGATATTGGGTGCCTGCTGTGACCAGGCTTTGAGAGTATCTCAGAAAACAAAACAAAGTCCTTTTCCTCATGGTTGAAACTGACAGTAAACAAATATATGATATAGTTACTTTAGTGAGTGGATCTATGTACTCTGTGTTATGTGCTTTTCTCTCTCACATTTCAGGCTACGGGCATTTGCTAAAGTATTTTTTTTGACCATTTCTTTTCACTGATCTTTCCTTGAAAAATAAGCCCTTGCTTCTATGACACTTTTTTTTTTTTTCCCCGTTTCCTTCTCTAGTGTTTAGGTTGTTAGGTGTGATTTACTTTGTTAATTTTATTACTTTATCTCATTTAATTTTGTCAACAACCTACCTTATTCAGTAGGTTCAACAGATCTTGTTCAGATCTCTTATTGTTATTAGTTTTCAGAGGTTAAGTTACATTCCCAAGCTTATTAAATAGAGGAGAAATTGGGACTCTAATCTCTGTTGATCACTTTTTTGGCTTACATGACTTCTGTTTGTGGGCAGTAGCTGTTTTCTCACAGGTAGATGCAGGCCTTGGCCAGTTCTTTTCAATCAACTATTAATCATTAGGTTGTGCCTCCATCTGTATCTTAGGCCTGGGCTCTAGACCTGTGCTTCAGTTTTGAATTTTGAGGTTCTTGCAGAACACCTACTCACATCAGATTCAGCTTGTCTAAAGCTGAGTTCGTGATCTTTGTTCTCAAGCTGACTTCCCTTTTATAACATCTGTACTTGCTCAATGGAGTAATCATTCTTCTGGTCCTGGGTACACAAATCCTTGAAATGGCCTTTGGTTTCTCTCTCTTTCATCATCTGCCACATTTTATCAGTTCCCAGGAACCATCCATTCTTGGTTTCAGGAGTCTGTTCTGATTGCTGATACTCCTATGGATAAGTTTCCTCCCTTGATAACCTGAATTTTTTTCTCCTTTTGAACTCTTAGGTATTCTCTCCTCACCTTTCAGTCTACCTACTGTTTTGACTTCCCCAACATCTAGAGTCAAGTCAAAGAATTACCAAAACCAGATATCTCAGCCAGGAGGTCTTAGCCCTCTATCATTTTGGTCTTATATGTTCAAAATCAAAATTATAAGGCACAAGATTATGTGCCTTAACCTCCTAGGGTAAACTCCATCTTATCACGGGCCAGGAGTCTCCAGCCTTTTCATATCCTGTCTGCAGTTAAAACAACTTAGAGTTCCTCCAATGCCCCCATTGGAACCCCATCTCCTTCACAAAGTCTTTCCCTTACTCCAGTTCATTTAGCTCCTCTTTGTATTCCTATACTATTTATAACTGGTAGCTCAGAACCTTGAATCTGTGTCCTGACTTTGTTCCGTTCTCCAGTTGATTCTGATGTGCCTCCTCACTTAGCTGGTAACTGGAGAAGGCTCCTATGCTCAGCATCCTTTATATCCCTCACCTGCTTAGTAGAGGACAGCACTGGATATCTAGGCACTGTGGATTTATTTACTTTTTTTATTAACAGTGGTGGTGGAATATTGCTAGTAACTTTAGTTCAGTGTTGCAGTTAAAAATGAGGAAGGTGGGAGTTCCTGTCGTGGTGCAGTGGTTAACAAATCCGACTAGGAACCATGAGGTTGCGGGTTCGGTCCCTGCCCTTGCTCAGTGGGTTAACGATCAGTGATGCCGTGAGCTGTGGTGTAGGTTGCAGACGAGGCTCGGACCCCAAGTTGCTGTGGCTCTGGCGTAGGCTGGCAGCTACAGCTCCGATTAGACCCCTAGCCTGGGAACCTCCCATTTGCCATGGGAGTGGCCCAAGAAATGCCAAAAAGACAAAAAAAAAAAGAGGAAGGCTTGGAGTTCTCATTGTGGCTCAGTGGGACATAGTGTCCATGAGGGTGTGAGTTTGATCCCTGGCCTCTCTCAGGTAGTTAAGGATCTGGAGTTACCACAAGCTATGGTGTAGTTCGCAGTTGTGGCTTGGATTTGGTGTTGCTGTGGCTGTGGTGTAGGCCTCAGCTGCAGCTCCAATTCAGTCCTTAGCCTGGGAACTTCCATATGCTGCAGGTGTGGCCATAAAAAGAAAAAAAAAAATGAGGAAGGCTAAGAAAACCCATAAAAATATCTCTCCATGTTCAGTATAGTTCCCTGACCTCAACATTTTTCTTCTTAGCTCTGTGTTTACATTCACGTAGTGTTCAGTGCTTATACAGCTCCCTGAGGTATGTGAGGTGTTACTATCTTTGACTTTCATGTTATATTTCATATTAGACATTATTTGTAGAATAACAAAACCTTATTTTGTAAATACACAGTCTGAAGCCCAGAGAGGCTAAGTGACTAATCCAAGATCACTTGGTTAGCATTTTGGCACAAGCCGGGATTCCAGTTCACATCTTCCAGCTGATTTTGCTCCTCTTCTAGCGCCTTTTCATTCAAGTGTGGGAAAATGTAGCCCCCTCCACTGAATTGCTAAGTCATTTTGCTGCCCCCTTACTAGCCAGGTGATGGCAATATTCGGAAAAGGGGCAAAAGACAGGTCAAAAATAGAAGTGATAAAAGACACGGAAATGTTGGCAATGGATCATCAGCCTCCTCCTCCTTTAGCACCTCACACATTTCCCACTCTGACAGTGCTGTGTTAATTGTTTATAACATATTCTTTAAAATAAGACTGATCTTGCATAAGACATGCTTTTACCCTGGTCGCTTTCCTGTTAGTAGTCACTGTCGGGGACAAAAAGTGCCTGATTGTGCTCTGTCACGTAGGTGGGAGGGAAAGCAGGAGAGGGAGGGGGTTGAACTGAAGCAGAGCTTTTTACAGCTCTATTGTTCTGTGATCTGAGCGCAATACTTTCCATCTTCCAGCACTGTTCCACCTCAGAGTCCTAGCCATCTCCTCCTGTAGTCCATCCCCCCGTGCCTTGTCCTGGGGGAGGACAGGGCTGTGTGTAATGCCCCACTCCATCTCTCAGCACTCTGCTTTAACTGATAAGCTGGTTTAGTAAAATTGGGCATTTCCATCTTTTCTAGGCTTTTTCTTTCCAGTTCTGGGAAATCAGAAGCATAACTTTTAGCAATACATGTGCTATACAAATGTATTCACTGGCATTGTTATATCTGTAAGGTGTTCTGTAACTGGCTAGGAAGTTTTTTTTATCTCATAAGATGCTTCATATTCAATCCTAGAGGTCTGTATACTGAAAGTCTAATTCAAGTTCTTGTATGTCTGTAGGGGAGACATTAACATTATTTGGTAATATGACCATATATTCATAGATTACAGTTGGTCCACTGGCTCCGTACCTAATAAAAGTTTAAATTCCAAACGCTGGAAGGAAAAAATTACAAAATATGTCTGCCTGTTGCTAATTGCAAAAACCGAAAGCACAACTCTTACCACAAACCAAAATGTTTCCAATGGAGAAAGCCCTTTGCTTTTACAACCTCCAAGTTACTTGGCGGTTATTTGGGTGAGATGAAGCATGAGAGCATTTTGTTGGGAAACTAGAGTGGCATAACAGATACTAGTTTAAAGTATTAGTTATGGGGAGTTGTCTTCGTGGCTCAGTGGTTAATGATCCCGACTAGGATCCATAAGGATGCGGATTCGATCCCTAGCCTTGCTCAGTGGGTTTAGGATCTGGCTTTTCGGTGAGCTGTGGTGTAGGCTGGCAGCTGCAGCTCCAATTCAACCCCTAGCCTGGCAACTGCCGTATGCCTCGGGTGTGGCCCTCAAAAGCAAAAAAAAAAAAAAAAAGTTATGATTGAATTTCTGCTTCTGACATCTTGGATTTGGATTTTGTTGTGGGAGCAATGTTAATATGGTAATGAGCTTCTGAATACAAGTTTAGCTAGGGAGACAGCAGAGAGAATAGAAATGTAAAGGGAAAACTTCAGAGCAGTACAGCATGGATGGTGACTTTGAAAACAACAGCTGCTGATATGAACTTGGCAGAAATTTGTGAGTAATGGCGAGTGACTCATTGCAAGCAGGGGAGTCTTGCAGCTTTTGAGGTGAACAGGCAAAGGGGAAAGCAGAGATGGTGGCCACCCAGGGGCTGGAGTTTTTGTCCTAAATATGAAAATGTCTGGTCCCCTGTTAAGTTTTGCAGCTGCATTTTTCACATGACTTACAACATTGTTTCTACCAGAAAGCCTTGAAAAGAAAACCTCTATTTCTATTTCCTAAGGTGTTTGTTTTCCATCTGAGATGATCATACTGTGGTGGGAGGCAAGTGGGTAGTGGGGCATATTATATCACCCCCCCCCTTTAAGAAAAAGTATACACAGCTGGCTTTCACCCCTCCTCCTGGAGATGCTGTCATTCTGACATACCCAGACCTGTAAAAAGGACTTGCCCGAGTCTTCACGTGAAGAGGGATAGGTATGTATAGTTTCAAAAAATTGCTTGGGTCACATGGTCCTTCTGTCCTCTCTACTGGAAATCACTATTCAAGAGCAAATAATACGCATCTAAAGAAACTGTATGTTATTTCTAATATATACTCAGAGTTTTTTGTTTTTGTTTTTGTTTTTTGCTCTTTAGGGCCACACTAGAGGCATATGGCAGTTCCCAGGCTAGGGGTTGAATTGGAGCTGCAGCTGTCGGCCTACACCACAGTTAGAGCAACTCAGGATTTGAGCCTCATGTTCGACCTACACCACAGCTCACCACAATGCTGTATCTTTAATCCACTCAACAAGACCAATGATCCAACCTTCATCCTCTGGATGCTTGTCAGATTCATTTCCAGTGTGGCAACGGGAACTCTTAAGATATCCTCAGCATTTTTGTAGTAGGTTTAAACCTTTGCTTAGTTATGGAATCTTAACTATTTGAAGACAGCCCTTAATAGAGTCTTTATTCATTTGCTTCCTCTCTGAGAATTTAGTTATTGCCTTTAGTGTGTTCTGAGGCAGAGTTAGAAAGTTACCTGGTTTAAGAAACTGACTTGCCCACTGCTGGGAATTTGTAGGAGAATCTGTCACAGGAGGAAGGTAGGATTTATCTGTTAGCAGTGTTCTGGGATCCAAACCCTGGGAAACCTCAGCTGTTAGTATGTTTTGTAACAAAAGGCTGTTGATTAATTTTAAAACTGATAATGGGATGTAGAGTTGGGGAAAGACTTAAAAGTGAGAGAATTTGAAAAAGTATCTCTCCCCCTTTTTTTTTTTTTTTTTTTGTTAGGGCCACATCCATGGCATATGGAGGTTCCCAGGCTAGGAGTCGAATCGGAGCTATAGCTGCCAGCCTACACCACAGCCACAGCAATGCAGGATCCGAGCCATGTCTGCAACCTATACCACAGCTCACGGCAACGCCAGATTCTTAACCCACTGATGAGGCTAGGGATCGAACCCGAAACCTCATGGTTCCTAGTCAGATTTGTTTCCACTGCACCACAGTGGGAACTCCTCTTCTCCAGATATGTTAGAAGTGATAGTTCTTAGAATGAAGAGCTTTTCTGGAAAAGGCTAGCTCTTTGCTTCACAAGGCAAGCAGGGGGAAGGTTAACTGCACTTAGGGTGTGACTTGAAAGGTAAACCTTTCCCTGCCACTTGGCTGCTTTCTAGATCTTCCACATCTGTAATTTTAGATATTTTCTATTCCTCAGTTCTGCTTCTGACATAACCACATGGGAACTGGAAAACTGTGGAAAGGATTTTAGTGTTAAAAATGTAGACCTGTGGCAGGGTGCTGCATTTATAAGTGGCTTTCAGTACAAAAACACTTAAAAGAATGCAGTGTTATTTCTTATTTTTTCCTTTTAGCCTTTGAATAGAATCTTTTCTTTGCAGAGTTTCTGGAGTACATCAGAAAAGCAGGAGCTAAAAATAGCTTTAAGAAAGCACCAATATAGACATTTGTTGTTGTATGGTATCTGTCTTAAAGTTAATTCTTTAATGCAGGAGGTTTTCATTTCTATTTTCTTAAGCAAATGCAAACACACTTGATTATTGATGATATTCCTTGTAAGGCAGAGTTGCTTTTGCTTCCATTCTGAGCATTGAAAGGCCTTGTGTGATAGTTTTGCCAGTCCTCAATATTATATTTTCCCCCTGTTGTAAACTTAAAGTTATTAGACTTAAAGCAGATGTAAATATCATTAACTTGCAAATGTGGATATTCAGTGTTACATGATCAGAAAATTTATGTAGGTTGCATATATCTATATAATTTCCCCTTTTCCCATTGTTTTCTTTATGAAAGGGTGGTGGGAAATGGCATTATGAGAATATATCTTTTGCTGTAAAGTGCTTCCCTGGCTCCCTCTGCCAGAACAAGATGTTCTTTCAGCTTTGGCTTCTAGACTTCACTAACTCTTTTTCTTAGTTAGGCCAGGTGTAGCTCACCCCTCTGTGCACATGTGTGTGTGGGTGCATGGACACACACAAACAGACACACAAGGCCACAGGGACTCGTCCACTGGAGGTAGTATCTTGCCCTAATTTATTTCTAAGTGCCCCTTAAAAACTCAAGAGGTGGGGAAGGAGGGTTGATGTCCACTTCTACTGGGCAAGCCCTCAGATCAGGTGTCTCATTGAGGGCTGATTCTGGGGGATGGGAGAATGAGCAAGGATAACTGCTGTGGTTAATGCTGGGTTATCTGAGTGAGTGAGTGCCCAAATTTCATAGCTTCATTTATGTTTCTTTCTCCATCTAGATTTTTTTCTCTCCACCTCTGGACTCTTATAGTCACCTGCCAGTTTGATGACATATTCACTTACAAGTCTGATATCTTAAAACCAACATGTGTGAAAACTGAACTCTTGGTCTTCCTGCCTCCAAACTGGTTCTATCTGCAGCCTCCCCCATTTAGTTAATGGCCAAAAACCTTGGAGATATTTGGACGTTCACTGACATGCCACATATATTCTGTCAACAAATCTTGTTAGCACTGCCTTTAAAGTATATCCAGAACTCAGCCACTTCTCATCACTGCTCCCACCTACACTGCTGCTGCCCTGCTCTAAGCTATTGTCATCCCCTCCTGCATTTTTCTGCTCAGTAGCTTACCTCCTTTCATCTTTGACCAATATATATCAGTCTCAACCAGCAGCCAGAGAAATCCTTTGAAAACGTTAAGTTGGATTGTGTTGCTCTCCTGCAGTAGCACCCCATTTCATTCAGGGTCAGTGTTAGCGTCCATCATGGCCATGCAGGAGCTGCACTCCCCTCTCCCTGAAGCCCTGCTCTTGTGTCCCAAAACACACGAGGCGCATACTGGCCTTGATTGTAGTTTTTCCTTCCTTCTGGGCCTTCTCTCACCTCCTGGCCTAGTATCTCCTCTCAGTTCTCAATTTGGCCTGCCCTGATCACCCTGTTAACACTGTAGGTCCCATCACTCCAGCACCTTCACCCCATACTGCTGATTCTCTTTACCTTTTCTTTTTTCCCTAGTTCTTTTCTCTTTTTCCTTTTGGCCATGCCGGCAACATGTGTAAGTTCCCTGGCCAGGGATCAAATCCATGCCAGAGCAGCGACCTGAGCCACAGCAGTGACAATTCTGGATACTTAACCCATTAGGTCACCAGGGAACTCCCTTGTAGTTCTTCTTTTCTAATGTAGTGCTTATTTCCTACCTTATTTCTCTGTGTGTGCATTGTCTCCTCCTCCCAACTAGACTCCAAGCTCAATGAGGACAGGAGTTTTTATTTTGTTTATTTATATACTCTAAATACCAAGAATAGTGCTTGGTACAAGTTGACACTCAAAAATTATTTGATGAATGAATTAATAAAAATATTTTGAAAACGAATCATCCTTTCAGAAATGGGTCAAGAAAGGAAGAGGCATGAAGAGAAATGTGCAATAAATAATGGTGTTTACCTGTTCTTTGCATGATATATATACAGATATGATTTTTTAGGCTTAATTTGTTATCCTGATTTTTTTAATTTAATGCCTTTAATAAGGTATAATTTCCATGCCATAAAAATCACCCATTATAATTGTGCAAGTCAGTGATTTTCGTAAATTTCTAGAATAATGTAACCATCTCAAAAAATTCCTGTGTCCATCCATTTACAGTTAACCTTCTTCACAATGGCACCCTAATTTTATTAATTTTTTGTCTCCCGGGTCTTGGAAGAAAAATTTATGCAATACTAATATAGCTTTGTACTTTTAAAAATTACACATTTAAATATGAAATTATCCATTGCTTAATGTAGGAAATGGATTGAACATTAGCGAAAAGAATGGGCTTGAGAGTCAGACTGGCTCCACTGTTATCCAGCTCTGCCATTTAACAAGTTACTCAAATTATTTTCTGCCTCAATCTCTTTATCTGTTATATAAGGATAATAATAGTAATTAGCTCACAGAGTTGTTGTGAGGGTTAAACAAACAATGAAAGAAAATTTACTGCAGTGGCTGCCTCATAGCTAATATTCAATAGACAGAGTAGGTCCAAAATATATGGGGTAAATAACCTTGCAGCAAAATTCACAATCAGGTTCTAAGTTTCTGAAGTACGTCTAAAATAGCCAGTTCCTGCCTTGGTTTGTAAATATGTATGTCTGTTGCAGAATGTAAGAGGTTAACTTCCAACAGAGAAGATAATTTCTCAGCATTTCTTTTGAAGGTATCTGTTAAACCATTTGTACTGAATTTTTTGTGCTCATCTTTGAGAGAGCTTTGACACCAGGGGGCTAATTATCTACTTTTTTGGTTAAAATCACAGTGATCATCAGAAAGTGTTCTGAATGGTGTTTTAGTCTTATGTTGGGATATACGGTGAGACTTCCTGTAAGTAAGTTGGAGAGATGAGCATTCATTGTATCTCTTGTAGCCTGTTAAGTCTTAACTAAACTGTCTTTAATAAGGTCTTTTTCTGTGTTTTGTTATTTTCTTTCATGTACAGATGCACAAAGCAGGGTCATCAGAAGCCTCTCGATTCAAAAGATGATAATACCGAAAAACACTGCCCAGTGACAGTGAATCCTTGGCATATGAAGAAAGCTTTTAAAGTCATGAATGAATTAAGAAGGTATCTTTACATTAAATACATATAACCATGGGTCTCCTTCCTTTATTTCTAAGTTGTTTATAATGAATATATTCCGCACCCCTCATTGTTGCTTTGTTTGACACAGAGAACATGTAAAGCTTTTTCTGCATGCTTTTTTCTTCTCTTTTAAAAGAAGGAAGAGAACAGATAATTTTTCAGACGTGTGACTGCTGTAATGCTGCTCTGTCCAACACCATAGCCACTGGCCACGTGTGGCTGGTCTGAATTGGAAAATACGTAATAGGTTTTCAAGACTTAGTACAAAAAAAAGGTAAAATATTTATTAATAGGTTTTAAAAATATTAATTACATTTTGAAATACATTTATAATATTGGATATTTTAGGGCAAATAAAATTATCACTGAAGTTAATTTCACTTGTTTCTTTTTATTTCTAAATGGGATTACTAAAAAATTCTGATTTGCATTGTATTTCTGTTGGACTGGCTGTTTTAGGGTTTCTAACTTATTGCAAGGAATAGGAAAAGAAAACTTATTACATTTTTTTTTTGGATGTTCTCAGGCTAGGGGTACAATTGGAGCGTTAGCTGCTGGCTTATGCCACAGTCACAGCAACATGTGGTCCGAGCTGCATCTGTGTCCTGTGCAACAGCTCATGGCAACACCAGATCCTTAACCCACTGAGCGGATACTAGTTGAGTTCATTTTACTGCTGAGCCATGATGGGAACTCCTAAAAAATTTTTTTTAATTGGGTAGTTGATTTACAATATCATAATAGTTTCAGGTATGCAACAAAGAGACTCAACATTTTTATAGATTATACTCCATTTAAATTCACCATAAAATAATGGCTGTATTTCCCTGTGCTGTACAATATATCCCTGAAATCCATCCATTCTGTACATAGTGTAGGAGTGTTCCTTTTCTCCACATCTTTGCAAACATTTGTTATTTGTAGACTTTTTGATGATAGCCATTCTGACAGTTGCGAGGTGATAATCTTATGGTTTTGATTTGCTTTTCTATGAAAGTTACCAATGTTGAGCATTTTTTCATGTGCCTGTTGGCCACCTGTCTTCTTTGGAAAGATGTCTATCCAGGTCTTCCTCCTATTTTTAAATCAGTTTTTTTTTGTGTTTTTGATATTGGATTTTATGAGCTATTTATATCTTTGGATATTAACCCCCTTATCAGTCATGTAATTTGCAAATATGTTCTCCAGTTCAGTAGGTTATCTTTTCCTTTTGTCAATGGTTTCCTTTGCTGTGCAGAAGCTTTTAAGTATAATTAGATTCCATTCATTTATTTGTTTGTTTCTTTTGTTTTAGGAGACAGATCCAAAAAAATATTGCCACAGGTTGTATCCAAGAATGTTGTGCCTGTGTTTTTTTGTAGGAGCTTTATGGTTTTGGGTCTCCATTTAGATCTTTAATTCATTTTCAGTTTACTTTTGTGTATGATGTGAGAAAATGTTCTAACCTCATTCTTTACGTGTAGTCCACTTTTCCTAGCACCACATGTTGAAGAGACTCTTTTTTCTCCATGGTATAATCTTGCCTCCTTTGTTGTAGATTAATGAACCATAGGTGTGCAAGTTTATTTCTCGTCTCTTCATTTTGTTCCATTCATGTATGTGTCTGTGTGTCTGTTTTTGTGCCACTACCATGCTGTTTTTGATTTTTGGGTTTTTTTGAGGTGTTGATTTATAGTGTTGTGTTAGGTTCAGGGGTACAGCAAAGTGATTCAGTTATTCTTGCATGTGCACACACACACCAAGAAAACTATTCTTTTTTCAGATTCTTTTCCATTGTAAGTTATTAAAAGATATTGAGTGTAGTTCCCTGTGCTATACAGTCCTTGTTCATCTCGTTTGTTTTCTGTCTGAGAGTCTACTTCTATTTTGTAAATAAGTTGATTTGTGTCATGTTTTTAGATCATACATATAAGTGATATCTTATATTTGTCTTTCTCTGTCTGACTTACTTCACTGATGGACTTCACTCAAGGTATTGCTACAAATGGCATTTTTATGGCTGAGTAATAGTCCGTTGTACATGCATACTACATCTTCTTTATCCATTCATCTGTCAGTGCTTTCATGTCTTGGCTGTTGTAAATAGTGCTAATATGAACATTGGAGTGTATGTATATTTTGAAATTAGAGTGTTCTCCAGATTTATGGCCAGTATTGAGATTGCTAGATCTTATAGTGACTTTGTTTTTTAAAAGAACTTCCATACGGTTATCCATAGTGGCTGCGCCAGTTTACATTCTCACCAACAGTGTAGGAAGTTTCCTTTTTCACCATACCCTCTCAAAGAACATTTATTATTTGTAGACTTTTTTTTTTAAATTTTTTTGTCTTTTTGTTATTTCTTGGGCTGCTCCCACGGCATATGGAGGTTCCCAGGCTAGGGGTCGAATCGGAGCTGTAGCTGCCGGCCTACGCCAGAGCCACAGCAACGCAGGATCCGAGCCACGTCTGCAACCTACACCACAGCTCCCGACAACGCTGATCGTTGACTGAGCAAGGGCAGGGACCGAACCCGCAACCTCATGGTTCCTAGTCAGATTCGTTAACCACTGTGCCGTGATGGGAACTCCAATTTGTAGACTTTTTTAATGATGGCTGTTCACACCAGTGTGAGGTGATGCTTCATTGTAGTTTTGATTTGTATTCCCCTAATATATTAGTGATATTGAGTACCTTTTTCATATGCCTATTGGCCATCTGTATGTTTTCTTTGGAGAAATGTCTATTTAGATCTTCTGCCCATTTTTTGGCTTTTTTTGACATTGAGCTGTATGAGCTCTTTAGAAATGAAAAAGCAGAAGTTACAGCTGACACCACAGAAATGCAAAGGACCGTAAGGGACTATTGTAATCAACCATATCCCAATTAAATGGAAAACCTAGAAGTAGACAAATTCTTAGGAAGGTATGATCTCCTAAGACTGAACCAGAAAGAAATAGAAACTTTAGCAGACCAACTACTAGTATTAAAATTGAACTGATAATTAAAAAGTTTCCAAAAAGCAAAAGTCCAGGACCAAATGGCCTCACAAGTCTGTCAAATACTTAGAGAAACTATTCCAAAAATTGCTGAGGAAGGAATACTTCCAGACTCATTCTATGAGGCCATCTTCCACCCTGATATCATAACCAGACAAAAGAATATTATAGGCCCATGTCACTATTGAACATAGATGCAGTAATCCTCAACAAAATACTAGCAAACCAAATGCTATTAAGTACTATATGCTCAGTATATTAAAAGGTTCGTACACCATGATCAAGTGGGATTTATCCCAAGGATGTTAGGATTTTTCAGTATCCGAAAATCAGTGTGATACACCACATTAACAAATTGTAGAGTAGTAAAAACCATATGATTATCTTGGTAGGTGCAGGAAGAACTTTTGATAAAATTTAACATCCATTTATGATAAAAACTTTATAGTACCATGCTGTTTTGATGATGGTAGCTTTGTAGTCAGGGGGTGTGATACCTTCAGCTTTGGTATCACAAAAGCTGTAATAAATAAATAAATAAATAAAAGGAATCCAAGTTGGAAGGAAAGAGGTGAAACTGTTACTACCTGCAGTTGACATGATACTTTATATAGAAAACCCTAACATTTGCCCCCTATAAATAGATCTAATAAATGAATTCAGTAAGGTTGAAGAAGACAAAAGTAATATACAGAAATGTTGCTTTTCTACACACTAATAATAATGAACTATTGGACAGAGAAAATTAAAAAAAAAATTGCATTTAAAATCACATCACAAAGAATGAAATACCTAGGAATAAACTTAACCACAGAGGTGAAAGACCTACACTCTGAAAATTATAAAATATGACAAAGGAGAAAGAAGATTATACAAAGAAAATGGAAAGATATCCCATGTTCATAGAAGAATTAATATTGTTATAATGTCCACACTACCCAAAGCAATCTACAAATTTAAAGAAATCTCTGTCAGGATACCTATCCACATTTTTCACAGAAAAATGTGGGTGTTGGACCATCTTTGCATCCTGGTGTATTCATGGTATATGATCCTATTTATATATTGTTGAACTTGTTTGCTAGGGCTGTATCTGCAGTATAGGGAGGTTCCCAACTAGGAGCTGCTGGCCTAGACCAATGTGGGATCCGAGCCACGTCTGTGAACTGCACCACAGCTCATGGCAACACTGGATGCTTAACCCCCTGAGCGAGGCCAGGGCTTGAACCTGCATCCTCATGAATACTAGTCAGATTCATTTCTGCTGAGCCATGACAGAAACTGCTGTTTGCTAATGTTGAGAATTTTTGCATCTATGTTCCTCAGAGATGTTGGCTTGTAATCTTTTTTTGTAGTGTCTTTTTTGTATCAGGGTAATTCTGGCCTTGTAGAATGAAATTGAGAGTGTTCCATCCTCTTCAGTTTTTTAGAATAGTTGGAAAAATAGTTAGCTCTTCTCTGTATATTTGGTAGAATTCCCCTGTGAAGCTGTCCTGTCCTGGACTTTTGTTTGTTCTGATTTTTTTTAATTACAAATTAAGTTTCACTACTAGTGATGGGTCTTTTCAGATTGTTGTTTTCGTCTCGATTCAGTTGTGGCAGGTTATATTTTTTTCTAGAAGCTTGTCCATTCTGGGTTGTCTAGTTTGTCTACATATTTGTAGTATTCTGTTATGATTTTTTTGTATATCTGCGGTATCTGTTATTTCTCTTCTTTCATGTCTTTTTTTATTTGTATCCTCTTAATCAACTTTATCTTTTCAAAAAACCACCCCACCCCTTTTTTTTTGGCCGTACCCAAGGCATGTGGTAATTACTAGGCCAGGGATCAAATCTGAGCTGCAGCTGCAACATGCACCATAGCTGCAGCAATGTTGGATCCTTAACTCACTGCACCACAGCAGGGGCACCAAAAACCAGCTTTTATTATTGATATTTTCTATTTTTTTGTCTCTATTTTACTTATTTCCTCTCTGATCTATGTTATTTCCTTCTTTCTGATGACTTTGGGCTTTGTTCTTTTTCTAATTCCTTTTTAGATGTAGATTAGGTTATTTATTTGATGTTTTTCTTTTTTCTGAAAGAAGTCATGTATTGCTCTTAACTTCCCTCTTAGAACTGCTTTTGCAACATTCCATGGATTTTGGAAGTTGTGTTCCCATTTTCCTTTGTCCTGAGATATTTTCTGAGTTCTTCATTTGTTTTTTCATTGACCCATTGGTATGTTATTTAGTCTCCATATGTTTGTACTTTTCCCATTTTTCTTTTTGTATTTGATTTCTTATTTCCTACAGTTATGTTTGGAAAAGTGATGTAATCCATATCTTCTCAAATTTGTTGAGACTTTGTTTTGTGGCCCAGCATTTGATCTGTCCTGGTGAATGTTCTTTATGTACTTGAAAAGAATGTGTATTCTGCTGTTTTAGATTGACTGTCCTGTGGATATCTAGTAAGTCCAATAGATCCAATGTGCCACTTAAGGCCACTGTTTCCTTATTTATTTATTTTTTTGGTCTGGATAATCTTTCCATTGATGTCAGTGGGGTGTTAAAGTCTGTTATTGTTATTGTCAGTATTTCCCTTTATGTCTGTTAATGTTTCCTTTTCCTTTATATATTTAGGTGTTCCTGTATTAGGCGTATGTATGTTAATGAGCATTACATCCCCTTGTATTGTTCCCTTCGTTATTGTATAATGCCCTTCTTTGTCTTTTGTCATAGATTTTGTTTTAAAATCTATCTTGTCTGATGAGTATTGCTGCTGTTGCTTTCTTGTCATTTCCATTCGTGTGAAATATAAGAAAACTTTTACAGAAAAATCTAACTCTGTCTTTGGTAGTGGTGATGGTAGTATTAGTTATTTGGGGAAGTAGTGACCTGCCCACAGTTCTCAAATATGTTAAGAGTCACTGAAATGAAAAGAGCTATTTTAAAATTTGATTGAAAAATGGGTAGCTTTTTTATTCTTTTTTTTTTTTTTTTTTTAGGGCCACTCCCACAGCATATGGAGATTCCCAGGCTAGGGGTTGAATCAGAGCTGCAGCTGCTGGCTTACCACAGCCACAGCAATGTTTGAATTGCCACATCTGCAGCCTACACCATAGCTCATGGCAATACCAGATCCTTAACCCACTGAGGCCAGGGATTGAGCTCTTGTCCTCATGGATACTGGTCAGGGTCATTAACTGCTGAGCCACGAGGGTAACTCCACCTTTTTATTTTTATTTACTTATTTTTTTTGTGTTTAAACTCAGTGAATTTTATTATATTTATAGTTGTACAACCATCATCACAACCCAATTTTACAACATTTCCATCCCAAACCCCCAGCCCAACCCTCCCCCCACAACCTGTGTCCTTTGATAACTATAAGTTTTTCAAAGTCTGTGGGTTTGAAAAAGAAGTTCATTGTATCCTTTTTTTAGATTCCACCCATAAGTGATAGATTAGGTCATTTGTGCCTTGCTGTCTCATTGACTTCGCTTAGCAAGATAATTTCTAAGTCCATTCATGTTGCTGCAAATGCCATTATTTCATTCCTTTTTATGGCTAAATAATATTCCATTGAACATATGTACCACATCTTCTTTAGCCACTCCTCTGTCGATGGATATTTAGGTTGCTTTCATGTCTTGGCTATTGTATATAGTGCTGCAGTGAACATTGGGGTACATGTATCTTTTTGAGTCATGGTTTTTCCTGCATAGATGCCCAGGAGTGGGATTGCTAGATCAAATGATAATTCTATTTTTAGTTTTTTGAGGAATCTCCATAGTGTTTTCCTTAGTGGTTGCACCAATGTACATTCCCACCAATAGTATAAGAGGGTACTCTTTTCTCCACACCCTTTCCAGCATTTATTGTTTGTAGACTTTTTGATGATGGCCATGCTGGCCTGTGTAAGGTGATACCTCATAGTAGTTTTGATTTCATTTCTCTAATAATTAGTGTTGTTGAACTTCTTTCATGTGTTTTTTGTCCATGTGTATATCTCCTTTGGCGAGTTGTCTGTTTAGATCTACTGCCCATTTTTTTCATGGAGTTGTTTTTTGGTATTGAGCTGTAGGAGGTGTTTATATATTTTGGAGCTTACTCTCTTGTCAGTCACTTCATTTGCAAATATTTTCTCTTATTCTGTGGGTTGTCTTTTTGTTTTGTTTAGGGTTTCCTTTGCTATGCAGAAACTGAAGTTTAATTAGCTCCCAATTTGTTTATTTTTGTTTTTATGGTCATTACTCTAGGATGTGGATTTGAGATGTTACTTTGGTTTATGTTAGAGAGTCTCTCTTACGATATTCTTTATTTTATAGCATCTTTATTTCAAGGTCTATTTTGTCTGCTCTGAGTATTGCTACTCCAGCTTTCTTTTGATTTCCACTTGCATGGAATATTTTCTTATATCCTCTCATTTTCAATTTTTTTGTGTTCCTAGAACTGGAGTGGGTCTCTTGAAGATAGCATATATATGGGTCTTGTTTTTGCATCTTTTCAGCCAGTCTATTTCTTTTGGTTGGGGCATTTAGTCCATTTACATTTAAGGTAATTATCGATATGTATGTTCTTACTGCCATTTTGTTAATTGTTTTGGATTTGTTTTTGTTGGTCTTTTTTCTTCCCTTCTCTCATTAAATGCATCGCCAGTATCCTGTATTTGTACCCTCTTCTCATGATATCTGATTTTGGTATCATATTTGTGTGTGGATGATTTCCTGCCTTTGCTATATGTATGCCTTTACTGATGGGCCTTGTCATTTTTGATATTTTTGTTCCTAGTTGTGGCCTTTCTTTTCCATTTAAAGAAGTTCCTTTAGTATTTGTTGTAAAGCTGGTTTAGTGGTGATGAATTCTCTTAGCTTTTTTTTGTCTGCAAAGCCTTTGATCTCTCCTTCAAATCTGAATGAGAGCCTTTCTTGGTAGAGTAATCTTGGTTGGAGGATTTTTCTTATTATGACTTTAAGGATATCATGCCATTCCCTTCTGGCCTGCAGAATTTCTGCTGAAAAATCAGCTGATGACCATATTGGGGTTCCCTTGTATATTATTTGCTTCTTTTCCATAGCTGCTTTTCAGTATTTTCTCTTTGTCTTTAACTTTGTTCAGTTTGATTAATATGTGTCTCGAGGCGTTCCTCCTTGGGTTTATTTTATATGGTACTTGTGCTTCCTGGATTTGAGTGAGTGATTCCTTCCCCATGTCACAGAAGTTTTTGGCTATTACCTCATCAGCTATTTTCTCTAGCCCTTTCTCTCTCTTTTCTCCTCCTGGCCCCCCTATAATATGGATGTTGGTGAGTTTAACATTGTCCCAGAGTTCTCTTGGACTCTTCATTTCTTTTCAATCTTTTTTCTCTTCTCTTTTCCAAATCAGTGATTTCCTCCTCACTTATTTGTTCTTCTTCCTCCTGTATTCTATTGTTGGTTGCTTCTAGTGAATTTTTTTATTTCAATGATTGTATTTTGCATCTCTGCTTGCTTGAGGTTTAAATCTTTTTCTTTTCTCAGTATTTCTTATAATTTGTCAATCTTTTGCCTCCAGTTTATTTCCAAGATCTTGAATCATCTTTGCTATCACCAGTCTAAAGTCTTTTTCATGGAGGTTGATAGTCTCCAGATCACTTAGCTATTTTTCTGGAGATTTTTTCTTGTTTCCTTATTTGAATCTTAATTCTCTGCCTTTTCCTTTCCTATAGATTTTTTGTGTGATCTCCATTTTTCAGACAATAGTTTTGTAGCCTCTCTTGCTTCTGATGTTGGCCCCCCTTGTGGCTGGTGTTGGTACAGGGGCTTGCTGTAGGCTTCCTGATGGGAGGGACTGGTGTGTGCCCATTGGTAGGTGAAGCTGATTCTTATCACTCTTGTGGGTGGGCTTCGTCTATGGGTAAGAATAGAGTTGGCTCTGTGCCAGGGGGTCTTTAGGCAGCCTGTTTTGTGATGGGTAGGGCTGTGGTCCCATCAGGATTATCGTTTGGCCTGGAGCTTCTCAGCCCTGATAGATGGGCCCAGAGTTTTCCAAAATGGCCACCTCTGGAGGAGTTCACACTGTTGATTATTCCTGAGACCTTTGCCTCCAATGTTTCCCCCCACAACAAGCCACAGTCTCCTCCTGTTTTCCCAGGAGATCCTTCAAGAACCACGGCAGGTCTGACCCAGATTCTTATGGAGTCTCTGCTTTGCTCTGGGACCCAGTGCACATGATAGCCTGTGTGTGCCTTTCGAGAGTGGAGTCTCCATTTCCCCCAGTCCTGTGGAGCTCCTGTGCACAAGCCTTGCTTACCCTCAACCCCAAATGCTCCAGCATTCCTCTTCTCAGTGCCAGATCCCCAGGCATGGGGACCTGGCATGGGGCTCAGAACTCTCACTCCTGTAGGTGTGATTACTTTCCAGTCTATGGGCTGCCCACCCGGTGTGCATGTGGTTGCTTATATCGTGTAATCACCCTTCTTACCATTTCATTGTGGCCTTCTCTTTGTCTTCTGGAGTAGGATAACTTTTTTGAATGTTTTCAGTCTATTTAGTTGAAAGTTGTTCAGCAGTTGATTGTAATTTTGTTGCTTTTATGAGAGAAAGTGAATTCCAGTCCTTCTATTCTGCCATCTTAAATCCCATCTGGGCAGCTTATTTATTTGTTTATTTATTTATTTTGTTTTTTTAGGGCTGCACTTGTGGCATATGGAGGTTCCCAGGCCAGGGGTCTAATTGGAGCTGTATTTGCTTACCTACACCCCAGCCATAGCAACACTGGATCCGAGCCACATCTGCAACCTATACCACAGCTCACAGCAATGCTAGGTCCTTAACTCACTGAGTGAGGCCAGTGATTCAACCTGCATCCTCACAGATGCTAGTCAGATTCATTTCCGCTGAGCCACAATGAGAACTCCATGGGTAGCTTTTTTAAATTAAAAAACCGTATGTATTAACATTCATGATTTTGCTCTCTTAGCACTTGTTGTAAGACATATATTTTCCCATCATTACTTTTGTGAAAGTACATGAATTTAAAACTATGAAAGGAATGGATTAAATTTTTTGTGCTATGTCCCCTTTTTTGTTCCATTGTTTGTTTGTTTCTTCTTTAATTAAAGATTCAATAAGTGTTTATAGGCTAGGTGCTGGAGATACAGTAGTGAGCCAAAACGGACATGGTTGCTGCCCTCATGGGGCTTATGGTTGCTTACAAGAAGCAGGTACTACTCAAAAAATCACACAGATAACTTACTGTAAATTTTAATGGGAGTAACTGCCACATAGAGGCTGTGGAGATTGATAACAGTGGTCAGGGAGGAGTTACCTTAGAGTGCAGTAGGTTTAGGATCTGACTTTGTCACTGCAGTGGCTTGGGTTGCTCCTGTGGCATGGCTTTGATCCATGGCTTGGGAGTTCCCACTTGCTATGGGTGTGGCCAAAACAAACACAAACAAAAATAAAACAGTGGTGAGGGAAAGCTTCCCTGAGAAGGATAATTGTGCTGAGATCAAAAGGAAAACAGAAATAAGGAAGTAAAGTGAATCATAGGAAATGGCAGTGCCTAAGTCTTGTGGTGGGTAGGAGCTAGCCTCCTGGAGGAGCTGAGTGGTGGCCAGAGGGTCATGGCAAGAGGAGGCTGAGTGGCTGGGTGAGGGCCAGCATTCTTAGGGCCTTCTACGTTTTGGTCTTCATCGGGAGTTGCCATGGGAGAAGCCAGTGGGAGCTGGCTTGATTAAATTTGTGTTTTGAAAAGAACACTCTGGCTGCTCTGTGGAGAGTGGACTGGAGAGAGAGAAACAAGAAAATATTAAACTTGCAACTCTCTTACCCTTGTTCTGACTACTCCTAAGTACCTCACTGCCTCCATGATTCCCAACCAGGGGCATATTTGTCACCCAGTGGACATGTGGCAATGTGTAAAGACATTTGTGGTTGTCACAGTCTTTTAGGGTAGGGTATGCTACTGGTATCTGGTGAAGACTGTTCAATGAAAAAAAAATATGGTAGCCAGTTGTGTTTTTTTGAAACAAAACCTCCAAAGGTTCTATAAGTGTATATGTATGCTGTGTGTATTATAGATTTATATTTGAATAAGGAAAAAAAAAGTCTGGAAAGACATTTAGCAAATAGGGTATTAACTAGAAGGGGTGGGATTGGGATCAGATGGTGGGAAGCAGGTGTTGGGGTATGAGGTGTGGGGTGAGGTATGGGGCAGTAGGGTGGAGGGCTTTACATCTTTACATACTTAAGTGTTATATAAAGTAAAATAAAGGCTCACACACACAAAAAAGAAAATGTTAAACTTAATAGTGGATATTTAATTTGTTTCTTGGTGCCTCTCTGACAACATTTTTAGTAAGAATGTTTTCATTTATTTTGGGGGAGAAAATGTAGCTGTGAAATACAGCAAGTCCTGTTATGCTGTTTCGGTTTGTTAATCTCATTGCAAAAGTATTTATTAGGATATAAAATGCAGTGATTGTTAAGTGACACTGAGAGAAAGGTAAGAAAAATAGTCTGGTTATTTTGAGACTGAAATCTTTAATGGTTTACTTTTTCTTTGAAAAGTCTAGAAAGACTGACTTTTAATAGATCTCTTCTTGTTGCCTTTTCCCCCACTCCTGTGGTGCTGGTAGCCATGCCTTCCGCTGATGTGCAAACGGGCCCCTGTTGCCCCAGGCCTGACTCACTAATTGCCTGGAAGGCCACACCTAGCTCTTCTTCCCCTGGGGTGAATGACCTGAAGTTTAGGACAAAGTCTTTGGCTTTGGGCCAGTCATTTTCCTTTTTGAGCCTTAACTATAAAATGAAGGGCATGAACAGAATGCATAGTAAGGTTCATGGCTGCCCTGGCTTTCTCTTAGTCTGTGCAGGCTTTCCTGAGCACCTGCAGGTCACGTGGTGCCCTTGTCTCATCCTCAGGTTACTTAGTTTTATCCTTCATTCAACAGTTTGTCCCATTTTTGGGGGTGAACTGTAAGGCTGTCAAACAGTATGTTTTTGTTGTTTGTGTTGCACCGTTTTAGTAGCAAGCATGTGTAACCCGGCCAATAGTTGATGAAGGATGACCTTTGAAGAGCTGACAGTGTTGGCTGCCAAGTCCACAAGAATTGTTCTAATAAAGTTACTGACTACCAGTGCTTTTAAAAAGATGAACTCTCTTTGGGGCTCATTAGGATTCCTTTTTTGTTTGTTTGTTTTTAATGTCATTCTCTTTTACCCCTTATTGACAATTTGAATAATTCTTAAAAAAAAAAAAGACCTCTCTGAGGAGGCCTACTTCTTGTACAGCTGAAAGTTCTTTATTATTTCCTATCCTTGCATCAGCTTCCTGCTGCCAGAAATGGGTAGCTGAGAGTGGTTTCCTGACTTCGGGGAAGGGGGAACATCCTGGTCCTGTCCATTCTGCTCTTGGGCTGCACCTCTAGTAGGTAGAATAACAGCTGTACACACGGAGAGTGTTTTTAAGAATTTTTGGCTGATGAAAGTGAAATTTTAGGAGTAAAAGTCATTCTTCTTCCAGTATAGTTAGTGTTAAGTTGTGATTGTGGGACTAGGAGGACAACAGTTTCTTAAGGTTTAAGTTTTAGAGTTGGTTTGGTTTATAGAAAAGAAATGTGGCATTTTCTTTAAACTAGTTTTTTGTTTCTTTCAAACAGGAGACCGAGGTGTAGCTCTATGTCCCAGCCCAATATGAGCATGAATAACTTGAAATTATTTGGTTTAAAAACCCCCGCAGTCACTTCTAAACAGTGTATCCATTAAGTATTTGTAAGGACCTGTTTCTCCTTTGAAGTCAGCCAGGATGCCCAGAAGGCTGGTTAGGAGCCAGAGCTGGTGCTGACTTGGCTCCTTCCCTTCGAGTGACCGATTGCACAGAAGTGCAGAGAAGAGGATGAAGTGGTGGAGCTTGCGTGCAAACTGGGGGCTGAAGGGATTCTCACAGGAGGATTCACAGAGGTGGTTCCAGGAGGGCCTGATAGGGGTGGAGTAGGGTTCACACAAAGGACTGGAGAGGGAGGTACCATCGTGGCTCAGTGGTAATGAACCAGACTAATGTCCATAAGCACGGATGCAGGTTCAATTACTGGCCTTGCTCAGTGGGTTAAGGATCTGGCATTGCCGTGAGCTATGGTGTAGGTGGCAGACATGGCTCAGATCCTGCATTGCTGTGGCTGTGGTGTAGGCTGGCCTGTAGCCTGGGAACTTCCATATGCTTCAGGTGCAGCCCTAAAAGACAAAAAGAAAAAAAGGCTAGAAAGGAAAGGCAGTTTCTGGGCTGGATAATTGCACAAGCAAGGAACAGGAGAAATGTAACTTATTGGTCAAGTGAATCAAGAGTTCACACTGAGGAGTCTGTAGAAAAGGTCAGAATTCCAGCAGGCTAAAACAGTGTGATAACTCCATGGGCAGTGGGAATCAGCAAACGTTTTTGAGAAAGGGAGTAGCATTTAAGACTAATGATGTCAGAAGAGCAGCCAGCAGTGTAATGAGAGGCGAGTCTAGTGCAGCAGCACAGCCCTGACAGGGATTCAGCTCTTTACATTTCCTAGGCATGGCTCGGCAGGGGAAGAAGGTTTTAAAGCACTAGCAAACTAACATTTTCAAAACCAGGCCTTTACAGAGTGCTCATTATGTACAGTACACTGTATTGGGCCTGTGGAGGAGACAGAAGTAGGCTGTTCCCTGACACACATTTGCTTGAGGACATTACACAGTGAGCTTTTTGAGATGACCAAAAAGGAACTGTCAAATATAACATTTTGCCTTTAAAATAAATTAAAAAAAACAAAAACAAAAAAAAAAACAACACTGGAGTTCCCCATTGTGGTGCAGCGGAAATGAATCCAACTAGAAACCATGAGGTTGCAGGTTTGATCCCTGGCCTCGCTTAGTGGATTAAGGATCTGGCGTTGCCGTGAACTGTGGTGTAGGTCGCAGATGCATCTCGGAACTGGCGTTGCTGTGGCTCTGGTGTAGGCTGGTGGCTACAGCTCCAATTAGACCCCTAGCCTGGGAACTTCCATATGCCGTGGGTGCAGCCCTGAAACAGACAAAAGTCCAAAAAAAAAAAAAAAAAAGAAACCCCCAAAACCCCAAGACATCTGTTTTCTAGCATATGGGATAAGACCAGACCTGAGTTTTAAAAACTTCAATAAGCATCAGTGGGGGTAGAGTATTATTTGTTTACAAGGAAGACAAGTTTGATCCTTAAGTTACATTTAGGAGTTGAAAGTTGTTAGTAAGGGTAAATCCTGTGAAGTGATTAGAATGTTTGCCTATATATCCCACAGAAGTTGTAAATATTAAGTTCAGTTATAACAGCAGTTCTTACATTCCAGAAGATAATCTAAAGAAAGAGCCTGAAGATCTGTCTCAAGGAAATGCTTACTGTATTTTTCCCCCAGGACTTTGAGGTACTGTGGCCTCAGATCACTGCTAGGATTCTCTCTGCTCTGCATCTATGAAAACTGAGCTGTGGCTCTTCTTTGGTTATTTGTACTTCATTGCTTAGGTGGCAAGAGAATTAAACAACTAACTGAAGTGAGACTGCCTTTTTCTCCATAGCTTTATCACGGTTTTTAAAATCGATGTTAGGAATCTACACAGGGTGTGGATTTTTTTAATCACATATGTATAATATACATTATATATATTATAGAAATAAAATGTCAGATTATTTTGTTTTTTGTGTTGTACTAAAGTAGAATATAAAATATTCCTTGAAGGACAGAGCAGTTGGGAAGAGTCCCCAAATCAAGCAAGCCTGTTTATTTAAGAACATTTGAGACATTTTGAAGTTCACAGGCTCAGTTTAACTGGTAATCTTTTGTAGTGTATCTTAAGCACTTGTGGTATATTTCTTATTAGAATGTGTTTATTGAGTTTGGATAGCATTATTAAACATTTCAAAGATGTGAGGAGTGGATAGCAGTGAATGAATTTGTTTCAGTTTTTTCACTTTGCCTGGGTTGCTGGGTGCCTAGCCTGTTCAGGGTGCTTTGCTGCTTTTATTTTAAATTATTGTAGCTAAGAGTATCTAGCTCATATTTTGTTTCACCAAGTTTTTTTTTTTTTAATAACTTTTAATGAGGAAGTTTTCTTTGTACATACTCTACATTTTCTCCATGTAGTCAAGCCTTTGTCACACCTTTAGAAACTCACTGCTATTACTGTTTTCTTCCTTCTCTGAAATCCTCATCTCTCCACTTTGCCTCCTGCCTGTCATCTTTTCCTTGTTGCTAATATCTTCTTTTGCTTTATTTCTGTTTATTCTTTTCATCTCCTCTCAGGTATTATTACTTATTAGTAAACCCAGATGCTAGGTTTTCCCGGTGCTTAACTGCCACAGAAATTCAAATTCAAACCATCATAGTTTTAAGAAGAAAAGAAAGACAGTTGTGGCATTTGTCATGGAGTTGTGTTGCTCTTCAAGATTATTGACATTTTTAACTAAGTTTCATCTCCCTTGTCTGTTAAATGACATTATCAGTTATAGGAGATTTGGTTAAATATGACTGATTGAAATCAGCAGTCAGGAAGCCTTTTGCCGTTAAAACAGCTTGTCCCTCACCTCCCTTCATGCCAGCAGCCAGCACCCCATGAAGCAGCTGCACACAACTCTGTCTGCCTCCCTGTCTGCTTCCTCACTAGTTTTCAACTTCCTTGGCTTCTAACCTTTTGCCTAACTTCTTTTTATGTCTCACTCTTTTATCTATCTATCTATCTATCTATCTATCTATCTATCTATCTATCTATTTATTTTGCTTTTTAGGGCCTCATCCGTGGCATATGGAAGTTGCCAGGCTAGGGGTTGAATAGCAGCTACAGCTGCTGGCCTACACCACAGCCACAGCAATGGGAGCTCGGAGCCATGTCTGACCTACACCACAGCTCATGGCAACGCTGGATCCCCAACCCACTGAGTGAGGCCAGGGATCAAACCTGCATCCTCATGGATACTAGTTGAATTCATTTTCTGCTGTGCTGCAATAGGAACTTCCTTTTGTTTCTTTTTTCCTTTTTATTTTTTGTAAATCAACTATACTTTAATAAAAAAAAAATTTCAAATTAAAAAATAAAAATGTGTCTTATAATCGTACAGACCTTATAGGATGAACTTCTGCAAAAAAAAAAAAAAATGGGACAATGCATTTGTGTCTAAATTCAGCCCATGGTACATTAAAATATTTAAATGCATCTTTTATAATTACCATATGTTTTTACAAATAAAGGACTGAATGCCAACTTTTCACTTCTATTAAAAGTATGAAACTTGGATAAGCAATGAGGTCCCACTGTACAGGGGACCCATAGCCAACCTCCTGGACAGAACAAGACTCAAGATAACATGAGAGAAAGAATGCATGTATACGTGTGGCTGGGTCACTGCCGCACTGCCGAAATTGGCACAATGCTGTAATCCAACCACACATCAGTTTTTTTGTGTGCTGCTACTTAACATTTTTTTAAAAATTATAGTTGATTTATAGTGCTGGGCCACTCCCTGTTACACAGCACAGTGACCCAGTCATATGAATATACACATTCTTTCGTACCATCCTCCATCATGCTTTATCCCAAGAGACTGGACATAGTTCCCTGTGCTGTACAGTAGGACCTCATTGCCTATCCATTCTAAATGTAATAGTTTGCATCTACAAACCCCAAACTCTTTGTCCATCCTACTCCCTCTACCCACTCTTGTTTCTTTATCCTAACACCTGATGCTATCCCAAAGATGCCTTTGGGCACATTCCTAGGCTGTGGCTTGTGTTTGCCCTGTGGTCTCTGGCTGGAGTGCATCTCACCAGCCTGGCACCTTGGCTATTATTCAGACTCTGCTCCGTGTGGCAGGAGTGTGTCCAGATCTCAGCCTGGCACTGAGGGACAAAGATGGACAGATGCTGTGTATCTTTCCACCACCCCCACATCAGTAGAAAGTAAATCCTTTCTTATTTTTTTTTAAATTATTTTATTTTATTTTGGTTTTTTGCGAATTTTTGGGCCGCTCCTGCGGCATATGGAGGTTCCCAGGCTAGGGGTCGAATCAGAGCTGTAGCCACCAGCCTACGCCAGAGCCACAGCAACGTGGGATCCGAGCCGCGTCTACAGCCTACACCACAGCTCACGGCAACGCCAGATCGTTAACCCACTTAGCAAGGCCAGGGATCGAACCCGAAACGTCATGGTTCCTAGTCGGATTCGTTAACCACTGAGCCACGACGGGAACTCCCCCTTATTTTTTTTAGCTGCACCTGTGGCATATGGATATTCCCAAGTCAGGGATCAAACCTGAGCCTCTGGGAGTTCCCATCGTGGCATAGCGGAAACGAATCTGACTAGAAACCATGAGGTTGCGGGTTGGATCCCTGGCCTCGCTTAGAGGGTTGGGGATCCGGCGTTGCTGTGAGCTGTGGTGTAGGTTGCAGACACGGCTTGGATCTGGTGTTGCTGTGGCTCTGTTGTAGGCCGGCAGCAATAGCTCCGATTAGACCCCTAGCCTGGGAACCTCCATATGCCACAGGTGTGGCCCTAAAAAAACAAAACAAACAAAAAAAAATCCTGAGCCTCTGCAATTGGATCCTTGACCTACTGTGCCACAGTGGGAACTTCAGAAAGTAAATTTTTGTTTCATGAACTACCAATTATTTTTGATATCTCAGAGCCTGATGGTACATTTTACTTTAAGAAGGTATACATACATTAGTCCCCCCTTATCTGAGGTTTCAGTTACTGTGGTCAACCACAGTCTGAAAATATTAAATGGAAAATTTCAGAAATAAACAATTCACAAGTTTTAAATTAAGCACCATTCTGAGTAGTGTGATGAAATCCCACCATCCTGCTCTGTCCTGCTTGGGATGTGAATCACCTGTCCAGCATGTCCCGGCCCTTAGTCCCTGAGTAGTCTTCTCCAGTATCAGGTCAGCTCTTGTAGTATCACAGTTGCTGATATTCAAGTGACCCTTATTTTACTTCATCAGTGCTCAGAAATAATGCTTACAATTCAGACATACCAAAAAGAAGCTGTAAAGTGCTTCCTTCAAGTGAAAAGGGTGAATGTTCTTGACTTAGTAAAAGAGAAAAAAAAATTGTTATATTGAGGTTGCTAAGATCTTCAGTAAGAGCGAATCTTCTCTCTGTAAAATTGTGAAAAAGGAAAAAAAAATTGCGCTAGTTCTACTGTCACACCTCAAACTGTGAAAGTTACATCCACAGGGCACGATAATTGCTTGGTTAAGGTGAAAAAGGAATTAGATTTGTACAATAAGAGATTTTTGAGAGGGAGCATGGCCACATTCACCTAACTTTTACTACAGTATAGTTGTAATTGTTCTGTTGTGTTATTAGTAACAGTTAATCTCTTACTGTGCCTAATTTATAAGTCAAACTTCATTGTGGGTGTGTTTGTATAGGAAATAACATAGTACCTGTTTGTTTCTGTGGTTTTCAGGGATCCATGGAGGTCTTGGAACCCATCCCTGTGGACAAGGGAAACTTCTATATATACAGCAGTGATAGCGTTTTATAGTCTTAGGAATTCACACATTTGACAGCAGAAAACCAAAGGATACCTTGGTGTACTTAGGCATGATTCATTTTCAGGCATTTTTTTTTCCTGATAAGGACAAGTTTTCATGACATTTCACTCAAGAGACAAGTGCCTATCTTTTTTTTCTTCACCGTCTGAGTTTTACCCAAGACCCATGTAACTCCCATTCCCCTCTTAGGAGCAGTTTCCTTTGCAGACCTTTCCTGTAAGGTTGGGCTTGCCCTAATAGTCATTGGTTCATTTCCTAAGCACTCCTTAGCTTGCCTCTCTCCCTGGCTCCACTGTAAACTCTGTGTTATCACAGACTTTATCTTGTTTGTTTTGGTAAACTGACAGAGTCTTTGGTGCCCAGTAGGCACTTTAGATGTTTCAGTGAATAAATGCATATTTTGCTAAGTAAACAACTTTATTATTTTGAAAGCCTTTTCCTTCTGCAGTCCATTTCCTCATTAGATTTTTACATAGTAAGGACATATGTAGACTTTGGGTATGGGCTGCTCAAAGAAATGTGTTATTTTAACTGTTGGATTTTATTTGTGGCCCTCTTCTCACCTAGAGTCACTCACCTTGTGAGCATGCGTACTTGGAAAGACGAGGTAAGGGCCAAGGTTGGCACATAAACACACTGGCTGACAGATAAGAAGTTTGGTCAGATCTCTCCCATCTGTAAGGGGATCTGTTTTAAAAATATGTTATTGCTGGAGACAAAGAGAACAAATTGAACACTGAAACTAAGTATGTCCTTGATCTGTGAGGTGGCTTGCATGCCTTTGGGCTCCATGTAACCAAACCATTGGGTGTGGCTGAAAACCGGTTTGGCAGTGTTTTTACCTTACTCATAACAGACGTCAACTAATATGCCAGTAAGGCCAAAGTAAGTGTGTGACAGCCAGCAGGTTTTCTGATAGGAGGTTTGGGTCAATGAGTAATTGTAATTGAAGCTGAATGTAATTCTGTAATTTTGAGATGTTAAGTGTAATTCCACTCAAGTTCCATCTTGAAACTAGGAAAGATTACTGACAAAAGGAAAATGGACATAAAGATGCACTTGTCTCATGTTTGAGCTGTGTCTCAATGCCCTGGTCACCATGGGACACATGGATGGCCCTACTGGCCCCAGCACTCCTCTCTCCTTCTTGCACATGCTTCCTGGTCCACAGGCCCAATCATGCTTTGCTGCTTCAGGTCTCTTCCCAGCAGCACTAGCTGCTCTTTCTGTGTGGGCTCCTCTTGCTCCTTCTCCATCCAGCTAACGCTTGTGTTCAGAACTCAACTAAGGTCAGTAGCTGCAGGAAGCCTTTTCTGACCCCTAGTCTGGTTTAGATACTCTCCTGTTCTCCTAGCATCTTTACTCTGGCACTTTCCACTTTGTCCCATAATCCTTGCATTGGCAGTCCTTTCTGCTAGTCTCCTTAAGGGCAGAGGTAATCTTGCAGGCTTTATTGAATTTGATGTCTCTCACTGTTCTTGTAGAGGGAGTACTAAAAACCCACTAAAACTGGGCCTTCTATAAACTATATACAGAACTTTAAAAGGTAGTTTCAGTATACAATATGTCAAATAATGAATGGGTGATGTTTATTATTTATACTTTCTATTCCCTGATTTGTTCAGGTTTTAACAGGTCTTAAAAGGCACAGCTTTAGGTTGTCTTGTGTAGTGTAAGAGGCTCTGGAGCTAGCCTCCACAGATTTGAATCCTGACATTGCCACTAGTTGTGACATCACACTGCTCAGTCGTCTTCCCCCTGGTTTCCCAGCTATAAATTTTAAGGGTGAAAATAACAAGAACATGTACTTCATAAGAATTTGGCAGGGTCTAAGTGAAATAATATATGCTAGTGGAGCTCCTGCATAACACCTTCCTGAAAATACCGCTGACTCCCCCGAGTTATTTATCAACCTGTGGAAGTCATAGAATTACAGAGTGGTTGGATATGCTCAGAGTAGACGATGGACTTTGTCAGTTTTCCCCACTGATCTGGAGGAATTACAGATGAGTGATGTGCCGCCTCCTTACGAGTCTACTCAGAAAGTCTACATGACCTGGTTGATGTCTCATATGGCAGTTTTGACCCATGCTTCAATTTGCAGAGCACAGTGAGCTCATCACCAGGGCTGAGCTGGCCCCTTTTCTCACAGTTTCTCCTAGACTGGAGGGACAGTAGTACCAATAGGATCAACAGAAGTTTTGGTATGAACTCCACAGAAATAAGTTTGTGAACAGTGAAACACTCAAGGACTGAGTTAAATGCGAAAATGTTGCTCAGAAGCTTCTAGAAATTATGGAAGCCAGCAGGCACCATTTTAGGAAATAGGCAGAATGGTGGAGGAGGAGGTCCATCAAGACCTGTGTACACTGTACACATTTAGTGCAAAGACTTTGTAGGTTGGAAAGGACCTTGGGTTCCTCACACCTTTTTCAGTCTTTAATGACGTGATTAATGGTAAGTAAGGCTGGTGTTAGGATTTCAAACCAGCCCCTTCTTGTTTCTGGAATTAGCATCAGCAACCTTTTTCACCAAAAAAGATACACTGTGAAATTCTTATTTAGCTGGAGAGTCATCTAGCAGCTTATATAGCATGAGAAAAGTATTCACTGCATGTTTTTAATGGATTAAAATGGATATTTTAGAACTGGAGGTATAATTATGTTTGCTAAATAATTGTTTTCAGGTAACAATGCTTTTAAATTTTATATATGGTAGTATTTTTGGCTCTGATGAATTAGATATTTTACACTGGAAAAATGTTCTAAGTTATACTTCAAGTGCTCAAGTGCCTTTTAAGCAGCAATTGTAATTGAATGTAATTTTATCTTTGGTGACCTAGGGTATTTTCTGTGTGCGTGTATTTTGGACACTTTGACTCAGTTTAGTTTTCTACATGTATTTTATTTTGTCTTTGTGTTAGCATCTACTGCCATCTGCCCTTTCTGCTGATGCAAACAACTTCTGCTCTTACACTCCATTGATGGTTTTGTCAGTAATTTTCATTAGATTGAGAAATCAGAAATCAAGTTTGGAAAGATTTCTCTTAAACAAAGGCAAGATTCTAGTGAGGGCCAAGGCATCCTGGCTTGTGTCAAAACTCTTTACCATGTGCTTCATGCCATTCTTAAGAATGGCAGTTTTGGGAGTTCCTTGGTGATGTAGTGGTTAAGAAAGAACTCAACATTGTCACTGCTATGGCTTGGGTTTGATCCCAGGAACATCTGTATGCATAAGCATGGCGAAAGGAAAAAAAAAAAAGAATGGCAGCTTTTAGTTAGTCTCAACTTTGGAAAATTGGGCAAAAATTGTAAAATTTTTGCATAGAATGTTCAAGATGTTCAATACATTTACTGTTATTAAAATTTTTTCTCTTTGTCTTGTAAACAGTCAGAATTTGCTGTGTGATGTCACAATTGTAGCTGAAGACATGGAAATCTCTGCTCATAGAGTGGTGCTGGCTGCCTGTAGTCCTTACTTTCACGCCATGTTTACAGGTATGTTGTTTTAGGTATGGAGGCTTTTTGTGGTTTTCTTAGGGCTCACCTGTGGCATATGGAAGTTCCCAGGCTAGAGGTCAAATTGGAGCTGCAGCCACAACCATGGCAGCATGGGATCTGCACCGCATCTGTGACTTACATCACAGCTCACAGCAATGCTGGAGGACCCTTAACCCACTGAGTGGGGCCAGGCATTGAACCCATGTCCTCATGGATTCTAGTCAGGTTCATTACCACTGAGCCACAATGGGAACTCTGGTAGGGAGGTTTTTAAAAATGTATGCAGATCTGGGCTATTCTTTCCATATTTTCTTACTAACATTTTACTGAAATGAAATTGAGCATTATTATAGAAGAAAATACTCTTGCTTTATTTCAAATTAGTCATCTTTGTTTTTCATTATTGTGATCATGTTGTGTATATGTGTCTATTACATAAAAATACAATTTTATGCTCAGTTTCCCCCCTTTACATTTATACTTACATATGTTGGCTAAGTTTACCTTCTTGCCAGTTATAATAGCTTTTGACACTTTTCTTCTTTTACCAAAAGAAAATATTTTTATTATTTTACATTTTTTCAAGTTATTTTCACTTTTGCCTCATCCAGTGTTTATTGTGAACAAAGAAATGTTTATTTAATGCCTTTTGATTCAGAAATATAAGAAAGTAGATTGGATATTTAGGCAACTGTAAAAATACATGGAATGATTTTAGTATTTCTGATAAAACCGTAATTTATGCGTGCCACACTGGAAGCTTTTAAATTCATTTCTCCCCCTTTTTAATTGAAATAAGGTTGATGTATAGTATTATGTTTCAGGAGCTCTGTGTAATGATTTGAGGTTTGCATTCTTTATAAAATGATCACCACAAAAAGTCCTTTAACCGTCTGTCTCCATACAAACTTACTACAGTATTGGCTTTGTGCTGTATGTTATATCCCCATGGCTTATTTATTTTAACTAGAGATTTGTACCACTTAACTATTCACCTAATTTGTCCATCTTCACCCCTTACCCCCCTGTCAACCTCCTGTTTGTTCTGTGTATCTCTGTTTTCATTTTGTTTTGTTTCTTTGGATTTTACATATGAGTCATATGGTATTTGTATTCTCTGGCTTATTTTAGTTAGCATGATACCCTCTAGGTCCATCTATGTTGTTGCAAATGGCAAGATTTCATTCTTTTTTATGCCTAGTAATGTTCCATTGTGTGTGTATATATATGTATGTATGTATGTATGTATATACACACCACATCTTCTTTATCCATTCATCTATTGGTGGACACAGGTTTCTTCCATATGTTGGTTGTTGTAAATAATGCTGCAGTGAACATAGGGGTGCATATATATCTTTCCAGTTACTTACTATTTTTGTTTTCTTCAGGTGAATACCTCAAAGTGGAATTGTTGGATCACATGGTAGTTCTATTTTTAATTTTTGGAGGCGTCTCCATACTGTTTTCGATAGTGGTTGCACCCAGTTTACAATCACAGAAACAGTACACAAGGGTTTCCTTTCTTTACGTCCTCATCAGTATTTATTTGTTATCTTTTTTTTTTTTTTTTTTCCTTTTGTAGGGCTACTCCTGCGGCATATGGAGGTTCCCAGGCTAGGGGTCCAATCAGAGCTGTAGCCGCCGGCCTACGCCAGAGCCACAGCAATGCGGGATCTGAGCCACGTCTGCAACTTACACCACAGCTCACTGCAACGCCGGATCCTTAACCCACTGAGCAAGGGCAGGGATCGAACCCACAACCTCATGGTTCCTAGTAGGATTCGTTAACCACTGAGCCTATTAGGAACTCCCTATTTGTTATCTTTTTGAAAATAGCTGTTCTGACAGGTATGAGGTAGTCGCTCATTGTGGTTTTGATTTGCATTTCCCTGATGATTAGTGATTTTGAGTATCTTTTCATGTGTCCGTTGACCATCTGTATGACTTTGAAACAATGTCTGTACAGGTATTCTGCCCACTTTTTAAATGAAGTCATTTGGTTTTTTTGATGTTGAGTTGTATGAGTTCTTTGTATATTTTACATATTAGCCCTTTACTGGGTAGTTCATTTGCAAATACCTTCTCCCACTTGGTAGGCCTCCTTTGTTGATGGTGTCCTTCACTGTGTAAAAGCTTTTTAGTTGATGTATCCCATTTATTTATTTATTTATTTATTTATTTATTTATTTATTTTTTGTCTTTTATCTTTTGTTGTTGTTGTTGTTGCTATTTCTTGGGCCGCTCCCGCGGCATATGGAAGTTCCCAGGCTAGGGGTTGAATCGGAGCTGTAGCCACTGGCCTACGCCAGAGCCATAGCAACGTGGGATCCGAGCCGCGTCTGCAACCTACGCCACAGCTCACGGCAATGCCGGATCGTTCACCCACTGAGCAAGGGCAGGGACCGAACCCGCAACCTCATGGTTCCCAGTCGGATTCATTAACCACTGCGCCACGACGGGAACTCCTATCCCATTTATTAATTTTTGTTTTTGTTTGCCTTGCCTGGTTCACTGTCTTTTGTTTGTTTGTTTATGGTTTGTTTAACTCTTTGTTAAAATTCTCACAATGTTCAGCTAATTTTTCTCCCAAGCTTGTTGAGAATCTTAATGATCATTACCTTGAACTCTGTATCAGGTAGCTTATTTGCACTTCGTTTAGTTCTTTTCTGAGGTATTTTGTCTTGTTTTGTTTGGAACATATTTCTTTGTTTCCTGATTTTGCTCAATTTTCCATAGTTACTTCTATGTATTTAACGTAGGTTGGTTATGTTTCTGGATCTTGGAGAAGTGGCTTTATGCAGTTGACATCCTATGGGGCCCAGTAGTTCACTCCACTCCTGTTATCACAGCTATATGCTCAGTGGGCCCATATAGCCCCAATATGGGCTGTGACCCCTGTCTGTTGTGGTGGCCAGAGAACTGTAGGCAGTCTGGTAGGCAGGGCTGGCCCCTGGCCTGTTTGGCTGAATAGCCGTGCCTTGCACAGTGGCTGTGGTCGGGCTAGAGGTTGGGATAGGTTTCCCACATGGCTGTCTGTGTGGCCCAGGTGGAGCACAGGGCTGCTGCTGGGCCACTGGTTGGCAGGTAAGCCCTTGGCACTAATAATCTAGAAGGTAGACCAAAATGATGCTTGCCAGCACCATTGTCCTTATGGTAGAGTGAGCTCCCCCAAATTGCTGCCACCAGCACCTGTGTCCCCAGGGCCAGCTTTCCTGTCTCTCTGGGAGCCTCTCCAAGATCAGAAAATAGGTCTGATCCAGGCTACTTTCAAACTGTGGCCTCTGCCCTGGATCTCAGAGTGTGTGAGCTTTTGCACACACTCTTCCCAGTTGAGTCTCTGTTTCCTGCAGCCCTCTTAACTCTCCTGTACCCAAGCCCTTCTGGCCTTCAGAACCAGATATTTGAGGGTTTCTTGGTGTAGGACCCCTGGGCTGGGGATCCTGGCATGGGGCTTGAACTCCTCACTTCTTAGGGAGAAGCTCTCCAGTTGTGATTATCCTCCCATTTATGGGTCACTGACTTGAGTGAGTGGGTCTTGACTAGGTCATGTCATTTCCCGTTCTACCCATCTTAACCGTGGTTCCTTCTCTATGTCTTTAGATGTGTAAAATCTTATCTGAGAGTGTTTGGGACATTCTCATATAGTTGCTCTGTGAGTAGTTATAATTTTGCTGTGTCTGTAGGAAGGGATGAACTCAGGATATTTCTACTCCGCCACCTGGCCACACCCTCCCTTAATCTTATTCTTAAAAAGACAAAATTTAAGCATACTGTACAGTTATTATCTGTTCCAAGAATGAGCTTATAGTCTTAGATTATTGGTAGTGTTACAATTCCTTGGTCCTTTTGTCCCCCGAAGGAAAGAATTCAAATAAGAGACAGAGCAGCTTCAAGCAGCCAGAGTTTTATCAAACAAAGCAAGTTAAAGTACACTCCTGAAAAGAATAGACTGGGCTATCTGGCTGGAAAACAGAAGCAGCCCCACAGTGAGGGGGGGTCCCTCCCTGTGTCCTGCATCATTTGATTGACAAGGTGATTGACAGCTTTAGGTTATCTAACTTTTCTTTTTGTGCACAGGCACCTACCTATAAGCACCCAAGCAAAACCCATGGGTAGGAGGCAAAACCCAGAATACCACTTTATTATATTTTATAAATATGGTGTAATGAACCTAGGTCATTTTGGTTCACCTCTTAGGTCTTGACACTCATGTGCCAGGTAGTGTTAGCAGTTTGGAAAGCCCGGCTGTGTTTTTGACCTTATACTTGGGCCTGATAAGGCTGGGAACTTGGTGGTCCTTAATCACAAAAGGGAAAATCTCTGGGCATGTTTTGGTCAGTGTCCCAGTGAGAGGGAGGAGGATGACTCCATCAGGGATGGATGGGACAGGACTCGATTCTGTCTGACTAGCTACCTAACAGTTGCACAAACAAAATTCTCATAAACATATATATCGACAGAAAAAAGCACAAGTACAATCTGTTCATACTCTAGAAACTATTAAATATTTCCTGTGACTTATATTTTGTTTTACTTCAAGGAATATAAAACAATATTAGTGTACTTCCTGACTCAGTAGTTTATTATGTCATTGAGGAAATGAGATGTGCACACTTTAAGTACAAAATAGTGGGCGGAAGATCTGTGTGCCCGAAGCAGTAATACAGATGGCGAGAAATGTGATGGGTGGCATTGAGAAAAGGGGATCTGATGTTTCCTGAAACATAAGGGATATAGAGTGTTTACACAGGTGAAGAAAAGTGCAGAAGGCAATGTGGAGAGAGTAAGCTCAGTGTTTTGGGAGTAGAGAGGAGTCTGGAGGACACCTCACTTTTCACCCTGTTGCTGTCTCACTGTTCCTGAACTGAAATAGTCAAGAATGTAGGGAAAAAATAGAGGGTCTGTAAGCCGTGAGCCAAGTTGGGTAAATGGTTTGGGCAGGGTGCCTTTAGCTGTGGCTGGTTTGAAGAGTCAGTATGAATGAAGTGGGATTTTTATGTCCTGGGTTACTTCAATCTCTTGGTTCATACCATCTTTATTACTCCTGAACACTTTTCTAAACAGAATCTCTAGGTTTGCAAAAAGGAGTGTTTGATCTGGAATGTGTTGGCCTAACATAGGTGTTCCTGAGTAAAGTGTTGTCCTCGTGATGGAGTTCCTTCAGGTGACACTGTTATGGCTACTTCCTCTTTGGATTGTTTATCACTCATCAGCCTGCGCTTCAGTTTCCCCATCTTGGAAATGAAGATGATAATATTACTTCCTAGGATCTTTGTAAAGTTTAAATGAGATCATATATGTACATTTTTACCTTTTTATTTGGCACATAGAAAATGTTCAATTAATGATGGCAATAATTGTGATCATCATTATTATTTTTACCCCCAATTCCTAAATGTCTTTATATTATAAGAATAAGAGATTGAAACGTCTTAAACTAGAATTTTTTTTTGATAATATTTTACCTTCTAGTTATAGAATGTCATGATTAACCTAAAATTACAAGATGAAGTTTAGTTTCATTTCACTTCAAAGGGTGGCACTAGAAGTCCCAGACTCCCTGCGCCTTAGACATCCAGAGTCATGGATGCCAGAGAAGGGAGGTATTATTAGGTCTCTGTTTTTCTTCTCTGTTTACTTTATAATCTAAACTATATTTCAGCTTCTCCCCCAGCTTTCTTGGGGGCGCAGTGGCTCTCACCTCTTCCTGTTTTAGCTGACATGCAATTTATGGATAAGTGAGCTTTGCCTAATGATGGGAATGAGGCCCTAAAGACATTTTGACTCTAGGTACTCCTAATTTATCTTAGTTGCCTGGTGGATGGGTACTTCTTGCAGTTCAGCCTGTTTCTGCCTGAGAATTCTTGGTCAGATCTTAGATTGCTCTATTCTGAGGTAGATGCAAAATAGGGATACTGTGTTAATTTCTGAAACATAAAAAATGTGAATTAAGTACTTCGATTATGACTTTTTTTTACAATTTTATTGAGGCAGATTTTACATAAACTCTACCCATTGTAGAATTCAGTGATTTTTAGTAAATTTCCTGAGTAGTACTGCCATCACCATAAATCAACTTTAGAACATTTTTATTCCCACGTAGTATTTTTGAGGTTCATCCACGTCATAATATGTATCATCAGTTTGTTCCTTTTTATTGCTAAATTGATTTCATTGTATGAAAATGGCACATTTGGACAATCCATATACCAGCATTTGGGTTGTTGTCTAATTTTTGGCTATTATGAATAATGTTGCTATGAACATTCATTTGCAGTTCTTTGTGTGGACAAGTATTTTTATTTCTCTTGGTGGTAGATACCTACGAGTGGAATTGCTGGGTCATGTGATAAATTTATATTTAACGTAAAAAAACTTGATATGCTTTTTTCCCAAGCATGGATGTATGAGTGTTCTCATTTATCCCCATCCTTGCCAACACTTGTTACTCTTTTTTTTTTTTTTTCAATTGTAGTCATTCTAATGGGTGTGAAATTGCTTCTCTTATAAAGTATTACTTTGCATTTCCCTAATAACTAATGTAGTTGAGTGTCTTTTCCTGTGCTCGTTAGGCTAGACTTATGGTTCTTCAGCATTAGATGTTCTTTATCTTTCTGGCAATCACTGTTCATTTTCTTCTTTTGAATCCACTAAATAGTCAGCAGTTCAGCAGAGATTAGGTTATTAAGGTTTGGTCTAGGTTGTTTAGTGTACATATGTATATTTAAGATTTGCTAGACTATGAGCCCATTGTTTATGTCTTTTCCTGATTTGAAGCCCTGTTATATTTGTCATGAACAGTAAGGTGAGGCCCACAAGTAGACCTTGGCATGGTTACCATCCGTGACCCATGGTGATGTTGTGTCCTCTAGCTCAGTGATGAGCAGTAAGTGGAGGTGCTTGCAGTGGCTCAGCCTGCTCCCCTGCATCCTTCTTGTTCCTTGGGACTCACCTGTTAGGAAATGGGGACACTACACATGTCCTTTTTGGCCCTTGTTTTTTATCTCTCATAAACTGTAGGTGAATTTTTCATTCAGATTATCACCTAAAAAAAGAATTCTTTTACTCATTGTTGTTCCAAGTATTTGGGTAGAGAAGGGAGGTGAAAAGTAATTCTGTGATTTAGTCACAGGCTTTTCCTTTGTGAAGTAGGGGCCTATTTAAATCACAACCAAGTTGTTTAACTGTTACTTGAGAAAGAATATATCAGATTGGTTCTTGTGTTTTTAAATTACTTGTTTGTTTACAAATGTGGCATTGAAAATGGCTTTTTCCTTAACAAGTGTATCTGAGGCTTCTTTGGTGCCTCAGGCTAACATATCTGAAATCTAGTGGGAAATGTTGAATTTTTATTTTTACTCTTTTTTTTTTCTTGAGGAGGCTTTTTGATTATTTCTTTTTATTGAACATGATTTAGTATAAGGTAAATTAGAATAGAAGAAGATAAATTATCATTTGAATGATTAAGATGTGAGTTTTGGTTTTTTTTTTTTTGAAGTTGTGTAAATGTTGTATTTCTCTAAGATTCATGCTTCCATTCATCAAGGAGTAGTTATTGAGCAGCGTCTGTGTGATAGGCATTATCCTAGGGTTTGGGGAGAGAAGGAAAGGTTAGACAGAGGAAACCTGGAGAAAGATAGTTTCTCACATCACTGACTGCTGTGAAGAATATTAAATAGGGTGTCGCGCATAAGGTGCCTAAGTTAGAATGCATAAGTCTGAATATAACAAAAGAATCTCCTTAAACTTGTTTAAATAGCAAGGAAATATATTCTCTCCGAACTGGCAAATAGGCACCAGGCGTGGTCGGATCATCAGGGATCCACTTCCTTCTGTCTTGCCACCCACCCTGCTGTCCCCAATACAAGTTATATCCTGTGCTTACTTCCCCTCCTGAGTGCAATATGCCTCCCAGAGTGGATCCAAAATCTCAATGAAGGACAGGGATTGTCTCTTTCTTGTTTTCTTTTAGGAGCTAGGAGACTTCTTCCAGAAGTTACTCAAATTGGCAGGGTAATGCGATTACCACGTTCGCTTTGTATTAGTTGTGGAATTGGGAGACTGTGTACCATGCCACTATTAGCCAGTGGCTGGCTGGGGCATTAGGGTCAACTTGCCGGAATGAAGACACCAGTGTCTCGGAATCTTCTTTGTAACCTAGGACTAATAACGAACAAAAGGGCTATAGTGATTAGAGTGGGTGACAAGTGGAACCTGAAGAGTGATAGAATAAAATTTATTTATGAAATGTGGCTGTAAATTTATCATTCATTTCTTAGGGTTTCAGCTAGTATAGAGTCTACTTTGTTAAGCTTTTATTATTTTTCAGATGTTTTTATGTGCTAAACAGTAACTAAAATTAGAATCATATGAGCCTATTATTGAAATGGATCTTAGGGTTTGCCCTCTTAAACTTAGTCACTTTTTAGAACTTCAGAATGGGTAAATAGTTACCAGTTTGTTCTGGGCTTCAGGAATCCTTGAGATGGAAATGTTTCCATACATATATGTCCATAAAGTTTTGCAGTTTGGAGGACTTTTATTTCTTTTCCCTAAAAAAGTAGAGATGGTGCAGTGTTCACTATTTAGCTCAGCCTGTGTAGTGAATGTTCAGGAAACGCTTGTTGACTGAAATCCTTCAGAGCTAGAATACCCACAATCAAGACTAATTTTAAGTGTTTTAAACACAAACTCTTTACCCTATTGGTGGGTATCTTTTAAGAAATTCATAATCAAAAATAAATGTCCTCTATAAACAGGTAAAAGGCAGTAAGTAATATGTAACAACTAAAATTAGCTCTAAATAGCTTTTACAATTCTAGTATGTGTTTTGATTCTTAGTAGTTACTGGAATGTTTAAACTATTAACACAGTCTGTGGCATGCTATTTGTTTTTATAACTTTTTGTAAATTAATATGGAAAATAAAGATGAGAACATTTCTAAAGCATATGTGTTAGAGATTGAATTTGTTGAAAGTAGATGATGGTTTTTCAGAGAGAGGTAATTATTAAAAATGATACACAAGGAATGTCTGAATCAACACAATGCATCATATGGCAATACCTTAAAACTATAATATCAAAAACTGCTTAACGAAGGACTGATAATTTTTCAGTCATATATGTAAATTAAAATCAGGCTTTTTTTTGGCTGCCCCACAGCATATGAAGTTCCTAGGCCAGGGATCAGATCTGAGCCGCAGTTGTCACCTACGCCACAGCTGGGGCAATGCTGGATCCTTAACCTACTATGCCAGGCCTTCAAACATGCATCCTGGTGCTGCAGAGATGGATGATCCCATTGCGCCACAGCAGGAGCTCCACCATCAAGCTTGTCTAAATCATGCCTGAGTCCTGGGGAATGAATTCATTCCTTGAAATCTAATTATGTGGTTTTACACTCTTGTGGTCCCAGGCCCTATGGGGCTTTGCACATCACTAGAGCCCTAGAGATGAGTTAGAGTGGTCCTTAGCTAAATCCAGGTGGAAATTACCAAGGTTCCTTTATTTTAGGCACAGAAGAACTTTCAGGGGACGCAAGTTCCATCAACTACAAGATCTAGTGAGAGGAGGGCAGAGAAAGGTGCCTTAGATTCAGATGAAGAATTATCTTTCTATATTCCTCCATCCTGCTTTTTTCCCATTTCTTTAAGGGGGGAAATGGGCTTTCCCCTTTTCTTGAAAAGGAAAAAAGAAATGAGCTGAGGTAGCAGACGCATAACTCAACCCCTTGTCTTTCTGCTGTATAGGCTTATAGTAGGACTGTATCATGAACTTCCGCTCTTCCCCTATAGTACTGGGGATGTTCCACCTGGGAAGTTTTTTAGGTTATTTTAGCTCTTAGGGGAGCAGCTTTTTTTTTTTTTTTGTCTTTTTTTTTGCTATTTCTTGGGCCGCTCCAGCGGCATATGGAGGTTCCCAGTCTAGGGGGTCCAGTCGGAGCCGTAGCCACCAGCCTGTGCAAGGGCCACAGCAACTTGGGATCCGAGCCGCGTCTACAACCTACACCACAGCTCACAGCAATGTCGTTAACCCACTGAGCAAGGGCAGGGATCGAACCCGCAACCTCATGGCTCCTAGTCGGATTCGTTAACCACTGCGCCACGACGGGAACTCCAGGGGAGCAGCTTTTTTTCTGAGATCCTTTCAGAGACAATCTCCAGGAAGGCAGGGAATTAAGTATATCTTATCCCTATTATTTCTCTCTTCCCAGGGTTTGTGTTTGCAAAGGAATTCTGTGTAATTATGGATTCATCTAGGCTTTTCTGATAGTTTATGGTCATGTACCTGAAAAGGAATTGAGCTTTCAAGAAATCTTGAGGCCTTTATGTTGTTTTTCTAACAGGAAATGCTGATGGAGGTGAAGGTGAGGTGATAGAGCTGCATTGTTTTTCATGCTGCTGCTTTTATCTTTGAAACCTGATGAATGTAGAAACCAAACCTTTTGCTAAGGTGTTGCCTAGGGCTCAACATTATTTTTAGACTGTCTTGTTTCCAGCTGAAGTTTTCTTTCCTGAACAATTGCTGCTTATATCTCCCTAATTTTGGGTCATTTCATGTTGTCTGCACCGGTGTGTCCAAACCTTCTTACTCCCCAAATCCCCTGAGTTCAGGGGCCATCCTTTCTCTTTTATGCTTCCCTGTTTGTTTCCACAGGAGAGGATCATCTTTGTGATCCTTAACTAGTTCAGTGGGGATTAGGAGGGAGGTCGTATAGCACTTAGTAGCAGGCAGTGATGTAGAAGGGCATCTGGCTTTAGTAATAAATGCTGGTATGGAGATGACTTCATGATGAAGTTGCCACAGAAATGACAAACAGAGGCAGAACTCGGTCTAGAAGGCTCATTGCCATTTGTCTTGGCCATTGACTCACCTCTTTATGATCCATCTTTTGACTTAAAGTCCCTCTGTGTCTTCTGTAATTTGTGTTCTGATGTTTCCTGCCTGAAAGGTGTGTCCATCCCTGCTTTTGAGTATGTGCTTCGAACCTGGCTCTTCTCCTCAGCATGTGCTCCTTGCTGTCAGCTGAAGTGGGTAACCCTGCATTCTAGTCTTGAGTAAAAATCCAAAAGGAAAATAAACTGCCCAAAAGCACTGACCACTGAAAAAAACGCATGACTCCAAAGTTGGGAATTATGTTTTATTTGGTGGAGTTGCTAAGGACTTAAGCCCAGGAGACAGCCTCGCAGATAGCTCTGAGGGACTTCTTGGAAGAGGTTAGGAAAGGAGCTAAGGTGTTTTGGAGTTTTTGCGAAAACGAAAACAAAGTTGAAACATCAGAAGATGACTGTTAAAGAAAAAAATGGGTATCTCAAGTGAATAAATGTAGTGCTTTTTTAAAATTTTTATTTTATTTTATTTTATTTATTTTATTTTATTATTTTATTTTATTTATTTTATTTTTATTTTTATTTTATTATCCCTTGTCATATGGAAGTTCCCAGGCTAGGGGTTGAATCAGAGCTGTAGCTGATAGCCTACACCACAGCCACAGCAATGCCAAATCTGAGCCGCATCTGTGTCCTACACCACAGTTCATGGCAACGCTGGATCCTTATCCACTGAGCGAGGCCAGGGATCCAACCTGCGTCTTCATGGATACTCATTGGGTTCTTTAACCACTTAGCCATGGCAGGAACTCCTAAATTTGGTGCTTTTCTATGTATGGGGAGGTGCAAGAGTCTAGACTTATTGACATCATTCTTTTGATGTGCATCTTAACTGTCTAGAGTCAGTAGTCTGGTTTTTTTTTTTTTCTTTTTCTTTTTTTCCCCATCCTGAATTCCCTTATTGTGCACAGTTCTGGTTGTCCATAGTAGCTGATTGCTTGATGGCTGCAATATTGTTTGTTTACTCATGTGGCAGGTGACCTTTGTCCACAGCATGGATCAAAAAAAGGCATGGACAGTGTAAGGTCCTGGGTGTTAAGCAGTTGGACACGTGGCCATTCATCATCATGATGTGATTTCTAGGCATAGTGATTACCATACAAGGTAGCAGAAGTACCTTGTATGGTTTGTTCAGGTGAGCTAGGAGAGGTGTGGGAATGTACAGGTCTGCTGAAGCAGCTGACCATGTTGCCGACTGAATAAAGTAAACCTCTGCCTAGGCCATGGTCTTCCCACTGGGTGTCTGCTGCAGTGTCAGCCTTGCTCCTTGTGTTTCAGGTGAGATGAGTGAGAGCCGAGCAAAGAGGGTGCGAATCAAGGAGGTGGACGGCTGGACCCTGAGGATGCTGATTGACTATGTTTACACGGCGGAGATTCAGGTGACTGAAGAGAATGTGCAGGTAAAGGTGACACCTCATACCACCTGGTTGTTTACACATTCCGGTGTTCTAATGCAAAAGAGCACACCCATACATAGACACTTTATACCAAGGTGATAGACTTTGTTGTTCAAACTGTATTTCTAAGACATATTTAAAATTAGTATACCTTGCCAAAAAAATTAAAAAAAAATTAAAAATAAAATAAAATTAGTATACCTTTTTAATAATGTTCCTGATTTCGGTATTTCTTATATTCTTAAAGTTCTAAGATACAGAACCTTTAGTTCTGTGAATGATGCTTGTTCTTACATGGTCATGTTCATTTTTAACTACTGTTCAGTGCTGCCCACATTTTCCTTTATTCCTTGACAGGTTAAGTCTGTAGAGGGTGTTTTTGGTGGCTGACAGCCTTTACTTCTTTGACTGTCTCAGCGTCCTCTGTTAGTGATTCTAGATTTTAGCTACAGTTTGACATTGCATCTCTCTTCTAAGAGAACTGATGTTTTTTATATATGATGTTAAATGTTTAAATAATACAGGTGAGTTGAAAGTCCCTCTTTAAAAGTGTTCTTCTCTTCCCGCCCACCCATCTCACCCAGTGATCTACTCTCTTTCCCCAGTGCGTAGCATGTTATCTGTTTGGTGTTAATCTTTTCAGACCATTTTCTATATGGTGATGTGTACACACACACACTCATGTGCCATTTGCTGGACATAAATATATTTTTACTGTGCTTGTTCTATAACTTGCTTTTTTCACTGAACAAAGTGTCTTGGAGTTCTTTACAAGTCAGTAATGTGAGTCAGTTCATTCTTTTGTATAGTGTCCTATATGTTAATCAGCATACATAATTTTTCACCTTTACAAAAATGCTGCAGTGAATGAACATAAAAATTTGCATTCAAAAATTTCATGGGATAGATTTCTCAAAATGTAATTGTTAGGTCAAAAGGTACATGCCTTTTTTAACTTTTGATCATTATACCAAATTAGCATCTAAAAGATAGTATTTATTTCTGCTCTTTTGAATAGGTAGACTGTTTGGAGGATAGCAGAACAAACTAGGACTAACTTCTTAAATAATCTCTAAATTCTATTTGCACAAATAGGAAATTGTGAGTTAATTTTTTGTCCCTTGTGATTAGTTGAAATATTCTACAGAATATTTGTGTTTGAAGATGGAAATCATTGTACTTTAACTTGTTAGGACATGCTGTTATTAAATCTTAAATCTTAAGGCCTCCTGGAGATTTGTCCTCAATGGCCTCAATTAGCCTCTGCTTGGAAGTGCTATTCATGAGGTAAAGCATTTGAAAGATCTTGTTTGATACTGAAGTTGTGGTTCAAAGGTATGAATCAGATGCTAGGTGAACATATTTTTATCACGGAATAAAATATTTGGTACATGTCATCTCATTCTGGTCTTTTCTGTACAGTTATGCTGTTTGCTGGATTCGGGGGCATTGTTTTCAACAAGACCCTTATCTCGGGTTTCTTTTCTTTTTTTTTTGTCTTTTTGTCTTTTTTTTTTGTTGTTGTTGTTGCTATTTCTTGGGCCGCTCCCGCGGCATATGGAAGTTCCCAGGCTAGGGGTCTAATCAGAGCTGTAGCCACCGGCCTACGCCAGAGCCACAGCAACTCGGGATCCGAGCCGCGTCTGCAACCTACACCACAGCTCACGGCAACACCGGATCGTTAACCCACTGAGCAAGGGCAGGGACTGAACCCGCAACCTCATGGTTCCTAGTCGGATTCGTTAACCACTGCGCCATGACGGGAACTCCTCTTTTCCTTCTTTTTATTCATTTGAGTGCATGAGTCTCATTGTGCTGTTATCTGACCTTTAGTAAATGAATTATTAATTTGGTTTCTTTGACTAACATAATGCATCACATGGGAGAAAATTGCAAAAAGTGGTTTAGGCCTGAGAGACTAGACTGTGAATTCAGCCCTGAACGCTGTTTGTAGTAGTTCTTGGGGGCGGAGATATTGGCCTATGAGGAGCTGGGATAACGCCTCTCATGTATCTTTTAATAACTATCACGTTCCAATCTTGAGGTGTTAGTCATCACAACCCTCAGGAAACCTCCCTGCTAATTTGCCTTTTGTGTATATTGCTAGTTCTTATAGGAAATACATTCAAGGAGTTGTATTTGGCAGACTCATTAAATGTTTAACAGTCACATTGTGGTTTTTTGTAGTTTTTTGGAAGAGGGATGTTTCTTCAGCATAGGAATGTCTTGGTGTGTAAAGCCTTATTTTATACTCCATTGAAAAATACTTGTTTTGGAAAAGTCAGTTTGGAAATAAAATTGATTGAAATCAGCTATCTTTTCCATAACAAGTATTTTTTAATGAAGTAGAGGGTTTACCTGTCAAGATATACCAAACTGCTCTTTTCTTCCTCTCTTATTTTTTGTTTTCTGTACTTTGTCTTTTTTTTTTTTTCTTTGTACTTCATTAAAACTTTCTTCTAAGTGCTGTTCACCTTAGGAAAGGGAGGGTATCTTTGGGGGAGGTATCTGGTATTCTTATTAATGTGAAGCTGAAGTTTTAAATAGCCCCAGCTAGAAGCCCTGCTCTGAGTCTATCTGCTGGGAGAATGTGGACAGTGGGGGCAGAACTTTCTCTGAATCAGAAGTTTATCAGTGTGGGTGGATTTTCTCATTAGATCTAGAATCAGATCTCTTGTCAGGTAATCTTGCTTTTGTATTCTTCCATTTTATTAATCAAGTATAATCTTAGGATAGCTGGTATCTTAGTTGTCTACTTTGAGATTCTAATTTGTAGAATCACAGAACCATAGAATGCTGAGGTCCAGCTGTCTGAGAGGACATTGGTAACAGAACCATAACCCTGGTTTCCTTGATTGCTAGTTTTTGGTTCCTTCTGTGATACTCTGCAATCTCCTTATTACATAGATTTAAAATACATATAATAGCTGTTTGAGGTGAGGCTTGTTAACTTTGAGTCTGAATGGGGAATGAAGTAATTTGAAAGATTAATTCTAAATAGGGAACAGTTGTCACTGTATTGTGTAAGTAATAGGGCTTTAATTCTTGGCTGTTTAGGGTTTCCTGATATTTTTACCCCCTTTGGTGTTGCTGTTATTTTTTTGTTCAGGGTTTTCAAACTTTGATTTTAAGTTTAGATATTTTCTTTTTTGTTAATTCAATGAATTTTATTATTATTATTTTATTAAAGAACAGTTGATTTACAATGTTTCTTCAATTTTTGTTGTACAGCAGAATGACCCAGTCACACATAGTTCCCTGTGCTGTACAGGGGGAGCCCATTGCCCATCCATTCCGAATATTAGTTTTTATCCACCAGCCCCAAAATCCCCTACCATCCCACTCCCTCCCCTGGCAACCACACTTCTGCTGTCCATGTCCATGTTTCTGTTTTGTAGATAGTATCATCTATGCCATATTTTAGATTCCACATATAAATGATATTATATGGTACTTGTCATTCTCTTTCTGACTTACTTCACTTACTGTGAGAATCTCTAGTTCCATCCATATTGCCACAAATGACATTATTCTGTTCTTTTTTATGGCTGAGTAGTATTCCATTGTGTATACGTACCACATCTTGTTAATCCACATTTAGGTTGTTTCCATGTCTTGGATATTGTGGATAGTGCTGCAATGAACATTATATTTATAGTTGTATAAGCATCATCCCAACCTAATTTTATCTTTTTTAAGATTACTTTATGATACAGTTTATTTTTTTAATCACTTAATGAATTTTATTACATTCGTAGGTGTGCAGCAATCATCACAACCAAATTTTATAGCATTTCCATCCCAAACCTTCAGTGCATCCCCCTGCTGAGACCAGCTCAGCAGGTGAGGGCTGGAGAACGGGTGCTGTGAAACTTATGGAAAAAGTTAACATAAAGCAAGACACAGAGACATTTATCTTAATTAAAGGTGGGAACCAGGGGACTCAAGGTCTCAGGGACCAAGAGCCCCACCTCAAGATACCACACTGCTTTTATTGTGCTCTTTAGGATTAGGTCAAGTGAGGAAGGGGTTGCAGGTGCAGGATATAGTTTTTTTTTTTTTTTTGTCTTTTTGCAATTTCTTTGGGCCGCTCCCGCGGCATATGGAGGTTCCCAGGCTAGGGGTCGAATCGGAGCTGTAGCCACTGGCCTATGCCAGAGCCACAGCAACTCGGGATCTGAGCCATGTCTGCAACCTACACCACAGCTCACGGCAACGCCGGATCGTTAACCCACTGAGCAAGGGCAGGGACCGAACCTGCAACCTCATGGTTCCTAGTCAGATTCGTTAACCACTGCGCCACGACGGGAACTCCAGTTTTTTTTTTTATTATTTAAAAAGTTATTTTATTATTTTAAAAGCCACATAGCTGGTAGATGGTTAAGCTTTTACTCTGACCTTTAGGCATTTAACAGTCATTAGCATTGAGGAAGCTTGGCATCAGCTATCTATGCATAGCATCTAGAGAACCATCATTGTGCTTTTGCAAATGGCAAGCCTATCTGTGGCAACCTGGCGTGCCTAGCTTTGTACCTCGGTTCTCTCTGCTGATGCATATTCTGCTAACGACTGCTCATAAACCACTTGGGGTCATGAGGTTTCTTTCTCTTATTTTAATAGGACATATCTTGCTGTGCAAACAGTGTGCCAATCTGCACAGGCCCGGCGTGCCTAGACCAACACATTATGTCCTCATTCAGCTGACCACATGAATAACTTAGGCCTTTAGGTCTTTGTTCTTAAGCTTAAGGCATTTACCAGCACTGGGACTGTTTTTCAAGCAGGAATATCGGATAAAGTAAAGCAGGACAAGATGGAGTTTTCAGCATAGAAAATAGAAGCAAAGAGGCTAAGAAAATATTGTAGAAACATGTCTCCTGACATTCCCCCATCCCCCACCCTGTCTCATTTGGAAACCATAAGTTTTTCAAAGTCTGTGAGTCAGTATCTGTTCGGCAAAGAAGTTCATTGTGTCTTTTTTTTTTTAGATTCCACATGTAAGTGATAGCATTTGATGTTAGTGTCTCATTGTCTGACTGATGTCACTGTCACAACCTAATTTTAGAACATTTCCATCGCAAACCCCCATTCCAACCCTCCCGCCACCAACGTGTTTCCTGTAGTAACCATAAGAATTTCAAGGTCTGTGAGTCTGTTTCTGTTTCTTTTCTGCAAATGAGATCATTGTATCCCTTTTTAAAATTCCACCTGTAAGTAATAGAATATGATGTTTGTGTCTCACTGTCTGACTAACTTCACTTAGCGTGGTAATTTCTAGGTCCATCCATGTTGCTGCAAATGCCATTATTTCATTCCTTTTTATGGCTGAGTAATATTCCATTGTGTATATATACCACAACTTTATCTACTCCTCTGTCTATGGACATTTAGGTTGCTTCCATGTCTTGGCTGTCATATATAGTGCTGCAGTGAACATTGGGGTACATGTATCTTTTTGAGTCATGGTTTTCTCTGGATAGATGCCCAGCAGTGGGATTGATGGATCATAAGGTAATTCTACCTTTAGTTTTTTGAGGAACCTTCATACTGTTGTCCATAGTGGTTGCAACAGTTTACATTCCCATCAACACTGTAAGAGGGTGCCCTTTTCTCCATACCCTCTCTGGCATTTATTGTTCATAGACATTTTGATGATGGCCATTCTGTCTGGTATAAGGTGGTGCCTCGTTGTTTTGATTTGCATTTCTCTTATTAATGAGTGATGTTGAACATCTTTTCATGTGTTTTTTGGCCATCTGTATGTCTTCTTTGCAGAAATGTCTGTTTAGATCTAATGCTCATTTTTTGATGCAGTTGTTTGTTTTCTTGAAATTGAGCTGCAGGAGGTGTTTGTATATTTTGGTGATTAATCTCTTATTAGCTTCATTTGCAAAGATTTTCTCCCATTCTGTGGGTTGTCTTTTCGTTTTGTTTAGGGTTTCCTTTGCTGGGCAGAAACTTTTCAGTTTAATTAGGTCCCATTTGTTTACTTTTGTTTTTATTGTCATTACTTTAGGAGGTGGATGGGAGAAAATGTTCTGGTTTATGTCAGAGTTTGGCCTATGTTTTCCTCTAAGAGTTTTGTAGTGTCTGGTCTTATATCTAGGTCTTTAATCCATTTTGAATTTATTTTTGTCTATGGTATTGGGAAGTGTTCTAATTTCATTCTTCTACATTTAGCTCTACAGTTTTCCTAGCACCACTCATTGAAGGGACTGTCTTTTCCCCACTGTATTTTCTTGCCTCCTTTATCATGTATTAGTTGACCATAGGTGTGTGGATTTAATTCTGGGCTTTCTATCCTGTTCCACTGATCTGTGTTTTTGTGCCAGTACCATACTGTTTTGAAGACTCTAGCTTTGCAGTATACTGTGAAGTCAGAGAGTCTGATTCCTCCACCTCCATTTTTCTTTCTCAGGATTGCTTTGCCTATTTTGGGTCTTTTGTGCTTCTAAACAAACTTTAAAGTATGTTGTTCTAGTTCTGTGAAAAATGCCATTGGTAATTTGGTAGAGATTGCATTGAATCTATAGATTGCCTTGGGTAGCTATAGTCATTTTGATGATATTGATTCTGCTGATCCATGAGAATTGTATACCTTTTCAATCTGTTTGTATCATCTTGATTTCTTTCATCAGTGTCTTATTAGAGTTTTCAGAGTACAGATCTTTTGTCTCTTTAGGTAGATTTATTCCTAGGTATTTTATTCTTTTTGATGTGATGGTAAATGGGATTATTTCCCTAATTTCTCTTTCTTATCTTTCATTGTTAATGTATAGAAATGCAATTGATTTCTGTGTATTACTTTTGCATCCTGCAACTTTACCAAATTCATTGATGGTAGTGTCTTTAGGATTTTCTAGGTATTATATCATGTCCTCTGCAAACAATGATAATTTTATTTCTTCCTTTCCAATTTAGATTCCTTTTATTTCTTTTTATTCTGATTGCCATGGCTAGGACTTCCACAACTATGTTGAATAGTAGTGGTGAGAGTGGATATCCTTATCTCATTTCTAATGTTAACAGGAATTCTTTCAGGTTTTCACCATTGAGGATGTTGTTAGCTGTGGGTTTGTTGTATTCGGCCTTTATTATGTTGAGGTAGATTCCCTCAATGCCCACTTTCTGAAGAGTTGGTACCCAAAATGAGTATTGGATTTTGTCAAAAGCTTTTTCTGTATTGAGAGGGATCATATGATTTTTAGTCTTTAGTTTGTTAATGTGGTGAATCACACTGATTGATTTGCGGATATTGAAGAATCCATGCATCCCTGGGATGCATGGGGGATTCTTTTAATGTATTCCTGGATTCAGTTTGCTAGTATTTTGTTCTGGATTTTTGACTCTATGTTCATCAGTGATATTGGCCTATAATTTTCTTTTTTTGTTGTGTCTTTGTCTGGTTTTGTTATCAGGGTGATGGTGGCCTCATAAGATGAGTTTGGGAATGTTTCTCCCTCTGCCATTTTCTGGAATAGTTTCAGAAGGATTGGTGTTAGCTCTTCTCTAAATGTTTGATAGAATCATCTGTGAAACCATCTGGTCCTGAACTTTTGTGTGTTGGAAGTTTTGTAATCACAGTTTCAATTTCAGTACTTGTGATTGGTCCATTCATCTTTTCGATTTCTTCTTTGTTTAGTCTTGGAAGACTGTACTTTTCTGAGCCTTTGTCCATTTCCTCTAAGTTTTCTGTTTTATTGGCATATAGTTGCTTGTAGTGGTCTCTTATGATCCTTTGTATTTCTGTGATGTGAGTTATAACTTATCCTTTTTCATTTATAATTTTATTGATTTGAGTCCTCTCTCTTTTTTCTTGATGAGTCAGGTTGAGGGCTTATCAATTTTGTTGATCTTTTCAAAGAACCAGCTTTTACTTTCATTGAACTTTTCTGTGGTTTTCTTGGTTTTCTAGTTCATTGATTTCTGCTATGATCTTTATAATTTCTTTCCTTCTGCCAACTTTGGGTTTTGTCTGTTCTTCTTTATCTGGTTGCTTTAGGTGTAAAGTTAGGTTGTTTATTTGAGCTTTTTCTTGTTTCCTGAGGTAGGCTTGTATTGCTGTTAACTTCCCTCTTAGAACTGCTTTTGCTACATCCCATAGGTTTTGGAGTGTTCTGTCTTTGTTGTCATCTGTTTCTAGGTATTTTTTAATTTCCTCTTTGGTTTCTAGTTTGTTTAGTAGCATCTTGTTTAGTTTCCATGTGTTAGTGGGTTTTTTTGCAGTCTTTTTTCTTGTCATTGATTTCTAGTCTTACAGCATTGTGGTCGGAAAAGATGCTTAATATGATTTCAGTTTTCTTAAATTTACCAAGGCTTGATACATGATGGCCCAGAATGTGATTGGTCCTAAAGAATGTTCTTGTGTGAGAAGAATGTGTATTCTGCTGCTTTTGAATGGAGTCTTCTATAAATATCTACTAAGTCCATCTGGTTTAATGCATCGTTAAGGCCTTGTTGATTTTCTGTCTGGATGATCTGTCTATTGCTGTAAGTAGTGTGTCAAAGTCCCCCACTCTTAATTGTTTATTGTCAATTTCTCCTTTTATGGCTGTTAGCATTTTCCTTACATATTGAGGTTATCTGGTGTTGGGTGCATATATATATTTACTATTGTTATATCTTCTTGGATTGAGCCTTTGATCATTATGTAATGTCTTCTTTGTCTTTTACAATATTCCTTAAGATCTGTTTTGTCTGATATGTGTATTGCTACGCTAGCTTTCTTTTGATTCTCATTTGCATGGAATATTTTCTTCCATACTCTCACTTTCAATTTGCATGTGTCCCTAGAACTGAAGTGGGTCTCTTGAAGACAGCATTTAGGAGTTCCTGTCATAGCTCAGCAGTTAACAAATCTGACTAGCATCCCTGAGGAAGCAGGTTCAATCCCTGGCCTTGCTCAGTGGGCTAAGGATCCAGCATTGCCAAGAGCTGTGGTGTAGGTTGCAGACACATCTTGGATCCTGTGTTGCTGTAGCTGTGGCTGTGGCTGGCAACTACTGCTCTGATTCGACCCCTAGCCCAGGAATCTCCATATGCCGTGAGTGCAGCCCTAATAAGCAAAACAAAACAAAACAAAACAAAAGACAGCATATATATGGATCTTGTTATTGTATCCATCCAGCCAGTCTGTGCCTTTTGGTTGGGGCATTTAATCCATTTACTTTTAAGGTAATTATTGATATGTATGTTCTTATTGCCATTTTACTAATTGTTCTGGATTTGTTTTTATTGGTCCTTTTTTTCTTTTTAAGGACACACCCACTGCATATTGGAAGTTCCTAGGCTAAGGGTCAAATTGGAGCCACAGCAATGCCAGATCTGTGCCATGTCTGTGACTTGCACCACACACAGCTTACAGCAATGCCAGATCCTTATCGCACTGAGAAAATCCAGGGATCAAACCCCTTCATCATGGATACTGGTCAGATTCGTTTCTGCTGAGCCACGATGGGAGCTCTCTGTTTTTGATGGTCTTTTTCCTTCCCTTCTCTTGTTCTCTTCTCTTGCGGTTTGATGACTATCTTTATTGTTATGTTTGGATTGCTTTTTCTTATTTATGTGTATCTATTGTAGATTTTTGGTTTGCGGTTAGTATGAAGTTTTGATATAGGAGTCTATATACATGATTGTTTTAAATTGTTGGTCTCTGAATTGCAAATGCATCTCCAGTATCCTGCACTTGTACCCTCCTCTTCTCACAATTTATGCTTTTGGTATCATATTTGATTGTGGATGATTTCCTGCCTTTACTGGTGAGCCCTGTCATTTGTAGTATTTTTGTTTCTGGTTGTGGCCTGTAGTTTTAGACCTAGGAAAATTTCCTTCAGTGTTTGTTGTAAAACTGGTTTAGTGGTGCTGAATTCTCTTAGCTTTTGCTTGTCTATAAATCTTTTGATTTCTCCTTCAAATCTGGATGAGAGCCTTGCTGGGTAGAGTAATCTAGGTTGCACATTTTTTCCTTTCATCACTCTTAAGTATGTTGTGCCACTCCCTTCTGTCCTGAAGAGTTTCTGGTGAAAAATCAGCCAGTGATCTTGTTGGGGTTTCCTTGTATGTTATTTGTTTCTTTCCCCTAGCAGCTTTCAGTATTTTCTCTTTGTGTTTAATTTGGGTCAGTTTGGTTAATATAGGTCTTAAGGTGTTGCTCCTCAGATGTTATTTGTTGTGCTTCCTGCATCTGAGTGAGTGATTCCTCTCCCATGTTAGGAAAATTTTCGGCTCTTATCTCTTCAGATTATTTTCTCTGGCCCTTTCTCTCTTCTCCTTCTGGCACTTCTATAATATGGATGTTGGTGTGTTTAACATTGTCCCAGAGTTTTCTTAGGCTGTCTTCATTTGTTTTCAGTCTCTTTTCTCTTTTCTGTTCTGCATCAATGATTTCCACATCTCTCTTTGACTTCGCTTATTCATTCTTCTGCCCCCTGTAATCTGTTTTTGGTTGCTTCTAGTGAATTTTAAAATTTCAGTTATTGTATTTGGCATCTCTTCTTGCCTCAGCTTTAAATCTTTTATCCTTTGTTCACTGTCTTGTAAATTTATCAGTCTTTGACATCAGTTTATATCTAAGATCTTGAATCTAAGATCTTAATAAGATTATTATCTTAAAAAGATTGCTTCATTAGTTACAAGATTACTAGCATTAATTTAAAGTCTTTTTCTGTGGAGATTGGTAATCTCCAGATCACTTAGCTGTTTTTCTGGAGGTTTTTCTGTTACCTTATTCGAGTCATAATTCTCTGCCTTTTCCTTTGCTTTTAATGTGGTCTCCTTTTTGCAGACAGTAGGGTTGTAGCCTCTCTTGCTTCTGATATTCGCCCCCCTTGTGGATGATGTTGCTATGGGGGCTTACTGTAGGCTTCCTGATGGGAGGGACTGCTGCCTGCCCACTGATTTGGTGGAGCTGATTCTCATCCCTCTGGTGGGTGCACTTTGTCTCTGGGTGTGATTAGAGGTAGCTGTGGGCTGTGTGCCTGGGTTGTCTTTGGCAGCCTGTTTGCTGATGGGTGGGGCTGTGTTCCTACCTGGTTTGTTGTTTGGCCTGGAGCTTCTCAGCCCTAATGGCTGAGGCCAGATTTTTCCAAAATGGGGCCACCTGTAGGGGAGCACATGCTGATGATTATTCCAGAGACCTTTGCCTCCAGTATCCTTCCCCCACAAGGACTCACAGTCATCCTGTTTTCCCAGGAGAACCTCCAAAATCCACAGTCAGGTCTGACCCAGATTCCTACGGAGTCTCTTTGCTCTCAGACTCAGTGCACATGAAAGCCTGTGTGCGCTTTTCAAGAATGGGATCTTCATTTCCCCCTATCCCTTGGAGCTCCTGTGCACAAGCCCCGCTGGCTCTGAATGCCAAATGCTCTGGGGTCTCCTCCTCCCAATGCCAAACCCCCAGGCCTGGGAACCTGTTATAGCCTTGGATCTCTCACTCCTGTAGGTGAGCCTCTTTGATATAGCTACCTTCCAGTCTGTGGCCCGCCAACCCAACAGGTATGGGGTTGCTGATATTGTGTAATCACCCTTCCTACCATTGTCTTTTGGTGTAGGGTATCTTTTTTGGTAGTTTCCAGTCTATTTTGTTGATGACTCTTTAGCAGTTTGTTGTAATTTTGTTGTTTTCATGAGAGAAGGTAAACTCCAGCCCTACTCCACCATCTTAATCCAGTTTTCTTCTAGATATTTGCTTTTAATTATGGGAAAGTTGGGGAATAGTTGGAGAGCCAAATGAATTTGTTTTCTTTTTTAAGAAAAATTAAAGGAGAATACATATCTTGCCATTAATACACTTTTAATTCTACTTTTTTGCTATTTCTGCTGTTGAAAAATTTAAATTACTTGTCCAAATTTTCCAGTCAAATTTAATAAACTTTATAAATCTGGGAATAGAGAAAATAAAGCCAAAGGCTACTATAAAAGTAGGCTTTTAAACTTCTTTGGGGACATGGACTCGTTTGAGACGCTAATGAAAAACTCTGGAGCCTTTTCCAAATAAAGTGCACAAAAAGCATGTAAGCATGAAATTTTGTGTATACTTTCAGACAGGTCATGTACTCTTAATGCTTTTAATAAACACACATATATATTTATATATATATATATATCTATATCTAGGTTTCATGTGTGTGTGAAGAGTTTTCACCTGGGTTTACTTTCAGTTGTGTGCTAGGCATTTTCCATGTGTCTCAGTTGATACTCACCAGCATATTAGATAGGTGTTACTCAATTTTGAAAATGAGGAAGCTCAGGAAGGTTAAGTAATAAGTTCAGCATCATATAGGAATACTTAAGTTGTCCTTAACTACTAGTTTGCTTAAAAAGAAAATTTGTAAATTCAAAAATTAAAATACATTTATGACTGAAAAAAAAAAACTTCAGTATCCAGATATTATTGAAGGCTTATTATTCTTCATTTGATGTGTTGATTAACATTTTGGAGACTCCTAAAGGATCTTGAATTTTTAAAAATAATTACTATTGCTAAATTTGTGGTTTTGATACATACATTTTTACTTTTCAACTTTTTGCTATTTATTTTGGCTTGCTAAATGTAGATGAGTGTTTTTCACTTGATGTATATGAAAAACTAAGGTAAGGCTGTTAGTAGACAGTGCCAATGTAAGTAAATGATGTTATTCCCAAAGTAATATTATGAGAATTCATCTACAAGTTGTGTCTACATTAGAACTTTCATCACCTCAGCAGATTTTAAGAAGCATCTGATAATTTTGAAGGGATGGCTTTGAGATAAAAATCTCATCCCTTTAAAAAAGGAACAGAATTTAAACAAGAGTCTTTGAAGAGACGGTTGAAATTAATGATTGATAATAAACACACCAGAATGTTTAACATACCCTCAGTCCAGTAGACCATTCAGTAGACCATTTCCATGGTGGTATAGGGTAGGGTGTTTGTTGTTTGAGAGCGAAAGTGCCAGGGTGTGTTATCGTGAAGCCTTTTACCCATAAGGGCCCCTGATAGGAGTGCATCCCAGGAGAGGCTTCCACAGGAGGAGCCCTGTTGATATTGACCACTTAATCAAGAAAAGACTGTTGAGACTCAGAGAACAGACTTGTGATTGCTGGCAGGTGGGGGAGGAAGATGTGGGGAGGTATAGAGAGAGCATTTGGGTTTAGTAGCTATAAACTATTATGTGTAGGATGAATAAACAACAAGGTCCTACTGTACAGCACAGGGAACCATATTTAATACCCTGTGATAAACCATAATGGAAAAAATTATGAAAAGGAATGTATATGTACGTATAACTGAATCACTTTGCTGTAGAGTAGAAATTAACACAACTTTGTAGGTCAACTATAATTCAATAAAATTTTAAAAATAATAAATTTTTAAAAAGGCTGTTGAAGTGGAGGAACCATTAAAAGAGTACTTGTATGCCCTAAATATTTTATTTTAACCCAAAACACATAATGTACAATTGTAAGCCAGTGTTTTGTTGTAAAACAGTATGGCCAACTGCTTGGAGAGCCAACATTTGTTCTTGCATGTGCCACATCATAATGATGCATCAGTCGTAATCTCCCAGTGTTTTTAAGATGTGACAAGAACTGACTGAGACTCTTGAAAAGAAATCTCCGTGCAGAGTTGTCTTTGGATTATACCCTTTTCCTGTCATTCCTCACACGTGTAATTTGATTTAAAAAACTTTTTTGTGGTAACACATTAAACAAATCATTCTGAAGCAATCAACTTAGTTTTCCTAGAAAAAACTCTTTATACTCACATCTCATTGGATAACATATATTTATTTAAATTACGTAATCTCAGTAACAAGTACAAGTGTCATAAACAGATTTGGGAGCAAATCTAACATGTGTGGGTTGGTAAGTTGCAACTCAGCTGAAGAGGTGCAATCTTTAAAGTGTACAGGGGGCCTGAGAGAGATGGTTAGTCAGATGAGTAGGTTAAGCGGAGGTTGGTGAGAGATGCTTTTGCTGTATTTCTGCATTGTGTAGATAGACATTGAAATGAGATTCCTGTTGATGGCTATTTATTTTTAAAATAGGTGTTGAAGACAGTATCAGTTAGACAGACACTGACAGAATATCTGCTGAGTATTCAGGCCTGGCCTGATGGTCTTGATGCTCCAAAAAATGAACAAGAAACAAAATATAATGAATAGAGTATAGACTTAAACTGGATTTGAATCTTGCCTTTGTTATTTAAATGCCATGTGACCTTGTCCAAATTTCTTAACTTCTCAGAGCCTGATTTTCTTGTCTAAAAAACGGGGATGATTCTGTACTTTCTTAAGTAAGAGCTTTTGGGACGTCATGATTAGATAACTGGTTTATGTGGCAGCAAGATTAATGACCATAATCACTGATTAGCCTTCTAATAAACTTTCCAATCAGGATTAGTTTAGGACTAAATAGTTCTGAACTTGAAGATCGAAGGCTTTTAAGGTTTACAGCTATATCAAGCAAGTTCAGATAAAGATTAATAACCATTTTTCTGCTTTTTATACATGGTTCATTCTTTCATTTTCATACTTCTAAGCTATTTAGCTTTCCCCTTTTTTTTTTTTAACTGCAGCTATTGATCCAGATACATTCCAGTTTTCAATAATAGTTCACTAAAAACTTATGGAACATCTTTTTTATGCCAGACAATGCCGTTGGCAATGCAATATCAAGCAAGACAGACAAGGCCCCTGTCCTGAGACCCTTTACAGCCTATTACTTTATAAATAATTGGTGTTTCTACTGACTGTATAGAGGTTACATTATTCAGTGTGCATCATTCCTTGGGTCTAGGTACCTAAGTGATAGATTTATCAATCAAAGGATTTGTGGTTAGCTGGAATCATGGAGAGGGAGGGTTTACTTCAAATGGGTAAGGGAGGGCTCTAATCCCTCTGTCAAACACACACTTCTAGTGACTAGAATATTGACTGAGTGCCCTCAAGTCCAATATCTCTCCACCCTGTGTGGTGCCCAGAAAAACTCTGACAAATAACTGTTCTTCAGATAACCCATTTCTGAACATTTTATATTCTGGTAGGTGTCTTTTCTCCCCTCAGACACTTGAGGATGTGACAGTCTACCAACCACAGTGGCTTAATGAGGCCAGAATTCTAACTAGAGGGCAGAGGGCCGTAGTAGTTTTGAACTCCCTTCTGTCTTCACATGGAAATTGAATAACAAGGACCGTTTTGCACTTTGCGTTAAAAATAATTTCTTCTGACAGAGATTGTGACTATACACTTGATTATGGTTTAAGCTTGGTTATAGTCATATTCTAGATTTGCCCTTTAATTATCTTGAATTGACGACCATTTTCCAACCTCAGCCACACATTTAGACGTTGCCTAAATACCGAAGAAGTTCAATAAGGAAGAAGGTTCATCTTCAAGGTGAAGATGAAAACACCTACTGAGCAGTTTTACAAATGTTTACAGTGGCATCTTAGCATAAAATTACGTGAGTGACTAATACTGCATATTTAAATTGTCAGTGAACAGGAGTTGCCGTCGTGGCTCAGCAGTTAGTGAACCCAACTAGCATCCATGAGGATGTGGGTTCAATCCCTGGCCTTGCTCAGTAGGTTAAGGACCTGGTGTTGACATGAGCTTCGGTGTAGGTCACAGATGCAGCTTGGATCCCGTCTTGCTGTGGCTGTCTTGTAGGCCAGCGGCTACAGCTCTGATTGGACCCCTAGCCTGGGAACCTCCATATGCCACCGGTACAGCCCTAAAAAGATAAAAAGACCAAATAAATAAATGAATAAATAAATTATCAATGAACAACTCAGAACATAATAAGGAGTCTTAAGTTGGCTCTCTGCTAGAAAACTTCATGGACCAGTGGACTCTGGTTTGTTGTCCTATTAGAATTCAGAGCTCAAATCTTGAATTTACCATCGACTTCCGGAATGGCTTTGAGTAAGACATTAACCTTTCTGTCTCTTTTACAGCTATTAAATGAGCTAATAATTCCTTGACACCTCATAGAGATGCTGTGAAATATACCAGTTAAAGCTTCTAAAAATATTAAAGTGTTCTATGAATGTTAGAAATAAGAAATGGGGCAGCAATAAAAAACATGAGGCCATGAGGAAGAACTCATTTGACATTGTTTGGGATCACTGGGTAAAAAAAGTGCTCATGTAGTCTTTCCCTCGCTCTTCATACTCTCACTCTTCATAACCAGAATGTATATTTGTGACAAAAAAAAAAAAAAAAAGATTCTTAATTTGCTGAATTTTCTCTCCACTCACCAAGCCTTAATATTAGAATTAGTGTGGAGACAGCATTCTGGGGTGATGCATTAGTTTTCTACCTGTAACATATCACAGGCTTTTCTGTTGGTTTAATGTGTGGTGGCCAGAGGTATTTCTCCTAGCAGAGTCTGCAGAAGGCTTATTACTATTTTCTCTTTGAGTTCTGCTTCTCTAAGGAGATAGAAATTAAGTTCTTTGTGTCTGTAAGGGTTTTGGCAGTTGATGTGCTTGCAATACACGGGTTAAAACTTAGGAAAAAAAATGTCTTGAAGTCTTGAGTCAAACCTTCAGGATTAGTGGTTGTTAATGGTATAGCAATGGAAGTCCTATCATGGGAATGAATTTATCTGATAATATAATACCCAGAAATCTGGGTATTTATTAGCATTTTATCACTTACCAGAGTAGTGATAATTTTAGTTTATTATTATTATCATCCAGAGGCACAAAATGATGAATTTTTTATATTAATAATTATCATAAAATTTAAAAGTATTTGCAATTGAGTTTTGATCTTTTTTTTTTTTTTTGTCTTTTTAAGACTGCATCCATGGCATTTGCAAGTTCCCAGGCTAGGGGTCGAATTGGAGCAATGCTGCTGGCCTATACCACAGCTCAGGGCAAATGCTGGATTCTTATCCACTGAGAGAACCTGCATCCTCATGGATATTAGATTTGTTTTCCCTGGGCCACGATGGGAACTCCCCTTGAATTTTTTTTGTTGATCTTAATTGTATTTTATTATGCTGTAAGTTGAAACTTGGTAATACTTATAATTTTTAACCAAAATATTTGACCACATAGAACATCCAGTTTTCAGTCTTGCCAGTTAAATCATATTTTACTCTATATAAATTAAGAGTACGTAACAGAAGAAAAACCTGTTTAAATCTGAATATGAAAGAAGCCGTTGAGGTCAGCTAGTTTGAGAAAATCTGGAAGCTTTATTGTAAGACCATCTAATAGAACTAGAAGGACATCACATTTGAAATGGTTGCTTTTGATTTTGTTTTTTTGTTTTTTGTTTTTTGCCATGCCTGAAACATGTAGAAGTTCCTGGGCCAGGGATTGAACTGAGCATCAACTGTAGCAAGAGCGACAGCAGTGACAATGCCAGATCTTTAACCCGCTGAGCCACAGGGGAACTCTTGAAGTGGTTTTTAAAGTTCTTTTTTTTTTTTGTGGTCTATTTAGGGCCACACCTATAGCATATGAAAGTTCCCAGGTTAGGGGTCGAATAGGAGCTGCAGCTGCTGGACTACGCCACAGCTACAACAATGGGGGATCCAGGCCACATCTGCAACCTAGATCACAGCTCATGGCAGTGCCAGATCCTTAACCCACTGAGCAGGGCCAGGGAATCAAACCCGTGTCCTCATGGATACTAGTTGGATTTGTTACTGCTGAGCCACAATGGGAACTCCATTTTTAAAGTTCTTATTTGGAGAAAAGCAAGTTACTCCAGAGGCATTAGTAATTATGTTATTTTTTGTGGCTTCATGTCATTAAAAATATATAATCGTTGAAGATGTCCAGATGGTTGAATCATTTTGTAGTTCATATTTTAAGGGACTTAATGTGCTATGTGTAAGGTATTTATCTTGATGAACAAAAAATCATTTTGTCCTGATTATGACTTAGCATCTTAAGCAATATTGAAATAATTTGATTGGGGATGAAAAAAGTTAGAAAAAAATCAAAGTCCTTATCAGGTGGATTTTTTTTTTTTCTTCTTCTTGATCTTTGGTCTTTGCCTCATGCTTAGGTGTGGAACCAATGTGGGGGATAGCACGTTTACATCAGGCATGTGGCCAGTGTTAACACCTCTCTCTCCAAACCATTTTAGGTGGTGAGAGTCTTGAATTGTTAAATTTATCTGTGGTTTGGCATAAGCCAAGGATTTTATAAACCCTAGCATTATTGACATACAGTTTTTAAAATTATTACCTTTTGGACCTTAATGTCTTAATCCCATTGTCAGTCTAGTAAAATTAGTGTTCTTCTGATCATCTGGTGTAAATGTACTTATGTCTTTTCCCAGGACATATAATTTATGAAAACTTTACTTTTTATGAAAATATAGATATATCACTAACATGTATTCATAGCTGCTTTTGTAAATTAACTTTATGACTACTAGTGTAGAAATTTCATCATGTGAATATATTTGATTTTTTGGAGGGGTTACCTTTCTTTTCGGATTCTATCAGATAGGATTATTTTTCATTAAAAAATTTGTTTCAGGGAGTTCCCATCATGGCTCAGCATAAACGAATCTGACTAGTATCCATGAAGACGCAGGTTTGATCCCTGGCCTCACTCAGTGGGTTAAGGGTCTGGCATTGCCATGAGCTATGGTATAGGTTGCAGATGTGGCTCAGATCTGTCGTGGCTGTGGCTGTAGCATAGGCCAGCAGCTATAGCTCTGATTCGACCCCTAGCCTAGGAACCTCCATATGCCGTGGGTGCGGCCCTAAAAAAAAAAAGACATTTGTTTCATAATTTATAAATGCCTCCTAATGACCTCTGGTTAATCTCAGTATGAGCTTAATCATTCTACCTTCCCCCCATCTCCCCATGAGCTATAGTTTCCATACCATTGATTTTAACTAAGTTTTAACAAATATGGAAACTCATCAACCCCACCCAAATCAAGATATTGAACATTTATAACTTCAGGCTCTTCCTAATAAATCCCTCACTCTGACTCTAGGCAACCACCTATATGATTTCAGGTAAATAGAATCACACAGAATGTATTCTTTTGGGGCTGACTTTTTTTGGTACAACTTAAGCATTTGTGAGGTTTATCTATATTAGCATGTTCCAGTAGTTTGTTTGTCTTTGTAAATATGTTAAGTATTCCACTGTATGGATTTACTGCAGTTTAGCATGTTGATGAACATGTGTTTAAAGTTTTTGGCAGTTATGAATAACACTAAAAGCACTTTAATGAGGAGTATTAAGAGTAACACACACTCTAGAATTAAGCTCTGGTTGGGGTCAGGAAGAAGCTATTTATAAGATGGATGAAGTTATTTAATTGCCTATTAAATATGATTTGGTTTTTTTCTTTTTTGCTTAACATGTGCTTTCTTATCATGTATTTACTCACTTTCCATTCTGCGGCAGTAATTTGATTTTATATTAAAATGTCTTTTTCATGTTAGGCATGGGCTTTGAGGAACTAAGTTGAAAGATAATTTATGAATATTGATTGCAGACAGGGTTGAGAAGAGAGAATATAGAATAATTTCTGATAAAAAATAGCACGTACCTGAAAAGAGCTATTTGTCTGTGGACTAAGTGTGTTACATGTGTGTGTGTGTCTGTGTGTGAGAGAATGTGCAGTATGCACATGCACACATGTCTGTGTTTTGATTTAACATTACAGTTACAGAAAAACAATAACACTTTAAAAATTATTTAGCAATCTCTTCAGCCATGAAATATCCCATTGGAATAAATTTGATAATTTGTGGGGACCTCTGAATAATATAAATCCATTCAGAAAGAAGATGGAAAAGGAGCACTCAAGGACAAAAGAACAAGAGGGTAAGGATGAGGAGAAGACAGAACCAGAAGAGGAAGAGAAGGGTGTCGTGTGTCACTGAGTCACATCGTGCCCCCATAGGACCCAGGTTTTTTTAAAACTAGAGCTCTTGCTTAAGGCCTTATTCATTTCATTACACATGTGAAGTTGTTCCCCATTAACTATTCTATGATACCTAGTGAACAATGGTGATTGGATAAAGACTCTCCCATTTTTATCAACATTACAGATTTTGGAGTAAGGAAGAAATATTTGTTGGTAGAATAGTAATCCCTTGCTAAAGGATGTCTCAAATTGAAATTTTTTTTCCTCCATTAAAAAATTTCTGGTTTTCCCTACATGTTTAAATGAAAGTTTAATCCAATCCTATATTCATAATGGTTTGAAAGATTATTTGTACATAGACCTAATGATTGACACAAAAAGGAGGCAATAAATATGAACTATTTTGACAAGTCTATATGGCAGTTAATTTGGTGATGGTCTGCAGTTGTGAATATATCCACACAGTACCTTTGAAAAGTCGGAGGTGTCCTTCATCCCCTGTTCTTCATCCCCTATTCAGAGTCTGAGAGACATATCTTACTTCTTTGAGTTAACTGATAATCTTGTTCCCTTAAATGTGCTTGTTTTTATTTTAGTTTTTTAAAAATATTTTTGAGGCCTACTGATGGCTCTTGTTAGTCCTTCTTTTCTTCTCTCGACAGTGGTTAGATGCCTCAGTCTCACAACCTTGATCTAACCAGCTTAAATTCCGGTTTTGGAAGGTGGATGTGGAGTCATTGATGGTCAGTTCCTTAGTTATGAAATTCTAAATTTGTAGAAAGGAAGAATCTTTGAGGATCTGATGGAGATACAGAAGGGAATGTTGACCCCTAGGAGTAAAATACATGCTCGGTATGTTAAGAGACCAGCAATCATGTTTTTTGATTTGTACTGATTTTAGACAGGAGGAAGTAGAGGAGAGAAGATTAAAGTGGATTAATTCAGATAAATAGTAGGAGAAATAGAATAAAATACTCTTCTGGAAAAAGATTTGATTTTATAATGCTGCTATATTACTGCAAATATTTTAGAAATATTTTTTCAACCATTATTGTTCTTTTTTGTCATTGATTATAGTATTTTATTATGTGAGTGTAACGTATTTATTTGTCATATTTAAATCTTGAGTTGTTTCTGTTTTTTTTCCCTTCTCTTTTTTTTTTTTTCTTTTTTCAGCCGCACGTGCAGCATATGAAGTTCCCAGGCCAGGGGGGTTGAATTGTAGCTGCAGCTACAGCCTACACTACAGCCACCCCAGATTCAAGTTTCATTTGCCATCAAGACCATAGCTTGTGGCACTGCCATATCTTTAACCCACTGAGCGAGGCCAGGGATCGAACCCACATCCTCACAGAGACAACATCAGGTCCTTAACCCACTGAGCCACAGTGGGAACTCCTCCCTGCTCTTTTAAGTAATGCTAGGATAGAGTTCATGGATGTAGCCTATTTCATTATTTGAACTGTTTTCTCTAGATAGATTCCCAGAACATACTTTCAGGGTCAAAGGCTTTAAACTTTTATATTTTTTGGTGGATCTTGAAGAATGTTGCCTGTTTCCTTTCTGAGAGAACTGTCTAGTTTCCAGTGACAGCAAAAATATGCTACGGTCCAGGGCTTACTATACCTTGACCTGAATGTATGATAATTTTTATCAATAGTCATAAAATACTCTCATTTTAATTTATATTTATTTGGTGACTAGTGAAGTATTTTCCAGTTTTGTATGTCATGTTTGTTCTTTTCCAAATTGTCCCTGGTTTTATCTTTTACTTCTGGAATATTTGCTGCAAAAAGAAGGCAACTTTATGCTGCTTGTGAATCATCTGGCATAGAACATCATTTTGTGAGGAAGAAAGGAAGTCTGGGCGTTTCATTGTAGTGGGATTGAATGTTCAAACTAAGAAAAAAGACCTTGAATTTCAGCTAATATTGCTACTCTGGTCTTGTGTGTTGAATGGTTGACGAACTTATTTAATTTTTTCAATAACTCAGTACGGTAGGTGCTATCCTCATGATACATTTGAGTCACTGTTGACTGAGTTGGAGATATTTTTAAATTACTTAATTTTATTACATTTATAGTTATACAATGATCATCACAGCCCAATATTACAGCGTTTCCATCCCAAACCCTCAGCCCATCCCTCCACCCCTCAACCTATCTCCTTTGGAAATCATAAGTTTTTCACAGTCTGTGAGTCAGTATCTGTTCTGCAAAGAAGTTCATTGTATCCTGTATTGATTAATTGATTGATTGTCTTTTTAGGCCCGTACCAGCAGCATATGGAGGTTCCCAGACTAGGGGTCAAACCAGAGCTATAGCTTCTGGCCTTCACCACAGCCACAGCAATGCGGGATCCAGGCTGCATCTGCAACCTACACCACAGTTCATGGCAATGCCGGATCCTTAACCCAGCGAGCAAGGCCAGGGATCAGACCTGCGTCCTCATGGATGCTAGTCAGATTTGTTTCCGCTGAACCACGATGGAACTCCTGTCCTTTTTTTAAATTCCATGTAAGTTATAACATATGATGTTGGTGTCTCACTCTCTGATTAACTTCACTTAGCGTAATAATTTCTAGGTCTATCCATGTTGCTGCAAATGCCATTATTTCATTCCTTTTTATGGTTTTCTCTGGATAGATGCCCAGGAATGGGATTGCTGGATGCTGGGAAAACTGGACAGCCACATGTAAAAGACTGAAATTAGAACACTTCCTAACACCATATACAAAAATAAACTCAAAATTGATTAAAGACCTAAATATAAGACCGGATAGATACTATAAAACTCTTAGAGGAAAACGTAGGCCAAACACTCTCCAACATGAACCATAGCAATGTCTTCTCAGATCTACCTCCTAGAGTAATGACAATAAAACCAAAAATAAACAAATGGGACTTAATTAAACTTAAAAGTTTCTGCACAGCAGAGGAAACCCTAAACAAAACAAAAAGACAACCCACAGAATGGGAGAAAATATTTGCAAGTGAAGTGACTGACAAGTGGTTAATCTCCAAAATTTATAAACACCTCCTGCAGCTCAATACCAAAAAAACAACCCCATCAAAAAAATGGGCAGAAGATCTCCAAAGAACATACAGATGGCCAAAAAACACATGAAAAGATGTTCAGCATCACTAATCATTAGAGAAATGCAAATCAAAACCACTCTGAGTTACCACCTTACACCAGCCAAAATGGCCATCATCAAAAAGTCTGTGAACAATAAATGATGGAGAGGGTGTGAAGAGGGAACCCTATTACACTGTTGGTGGGAATGTAACTTGGTGCAAACACTGTGGAAAACAGTATAGAGATTCCTCAGAAAACTGAAAATAGAGTGACCATTTGATCCAGCAATCCCACTCCTGGACATCTATCCAGAGTTGGAGATTTTAGAGAAATCTTGGGTTAAAAATAATGGAAGAAACAGCTGTAAAAAAGGGTGGTATGGGGGAGGTATGCCTGAAGGCCATACACCCCCATTTTCTTCTTTCCATGACACCTTTACCTTTCCCCTGCATTTATATATCATTGGAAATGACATCAGTTACAGATGTATTCTGCTTAAAAGCCTTTCTTAAAACTTTAAATACTTCTGGAATGGATTTGTCCTGGATAAGTGTTGTGTTATTAATTATTAATATGAATTAATAAGATGGGTTTTTTTGGGCGGTTGAACTTGCAGTACATGGAAATTCCTAGGCTAGTGGTCAAATCGGAGCTGCAGCTGTGGGCCTATGCCATAACCACACCAGTTCCAAGCCACATCTGCAACCTACACTGTGTGACGCTGGATCCTGTAACCCACTGAGCAAGGCCAGGTATCAAACCTGAATCCTCATGGATCCTAGTCAGGTTCTTAACCTGATAAGCCACAAATGGAACTCCCGAGATAGCTTTCCTTTTGAGCCTGCTGGCAGTAGCTAGCTTGAGGGGTGGAGCTTGAGTTGGAGTGTGTTGGAAGGAGGAGGGGAGTAGATGTATTTAGATGGTGAATCACTTAGCCGGAAAGGCAGATCTGGGTGGAGAATCACAGCTGGGTGCACAGCAGAGAGAGGGCAGGATGCCAGTTACAAACACTTCCTATGTCAAAATTCTGTCTCCGGTCAGGCCTGCATCCCAGAAAGAGGAAGGAAACTCTCTTCTTCCTTCCCTGTACCCACTGCCCCCTGAAGTTAAGCAGTCAAGTAGTATTATCGTGTTCATTGCTTTTGTGGCTTATTAATATTTTTAATACCATCTCTATGAGTAAATGTGCAGTGGGTGTCATGCAGCCAGTTGAAAAAATAAACTGTGGAACATGATTTATTTATAAATTGGGGACTTAAATGTAGATTGGTTTTTTAAAAATTTATTTATTTTGGCCGTGCCCATGGCACACAGAAGTTCCCAGGCCAGGGATCAAACCTGTGCCACAGCAGTGTTTCGAGCCACTGCAGTGACAATGCTGGCCCCTTAGCCACTGGGCCACCAGGGAACTCCCAAATGTAGATTTTAGAAGATGTGTGCTAATGAAAGTTACAGGTTAAGTTTCATAATGAGACATTTTTAGTCTTAACAATGTATAGCTACTTTAAGTTTGGGGGTTATTTCTACCCTCCGCTCATGCCCTTTGGACAGCTGTTTCCTTGTTTGTTTTTATGTCATTCCTGGCACTTTAAATAAACAAGCGCTTCTGATACAAATATAAAATGGCTGGTAAATGAATAAAAATCTGCTTTTTAGGTGTACACTGACTGTAATATTAACAGTGACTGAACTGTAAGCGTCGTCTTTGCATGTTTTCCTAGACATCTGGAATTCTTACGTCTATGGAATAATCAGATCTCTTGGTAGTGTCTTCTAATAAACACACTGCTAGTGGTTCAGGATTTAAAAGATTTACGGAGTTCCCATCGTGGCGCAGTGGTTAACGAATCCGACTAGGAACCATGAGGTTGCGGGTTCGGTCCCTGCCCTTGCTCAGTGGGGTAAGGATCTGGCGTTGCCGTGAGCTGTGGTGTAGGTCGCAGACGAGGCTCGGATCCCACGTTGCTCTGGCTCTGGCGTAGGCTGGTGGCTACAGCTCCGATTAGACCCCTAGCCTGGGAAACTCCATATGCCGCGGAAGCCGTCCAAGAAATGGCAAAAAGACAATAAATAAATAAAAATAAAAGATTTACTACATAAATTGTTTCCCCCTGTGGAGTAAGTGCCCAAGCTGAAAATAAACTACAGATCCTGATAGCCAAGCAGAAGGAGTGTACTTGTCTAAACGAAACATCTTCTGTGTAATTTGGCTTGTCAGACAACATGAAATAGGATGAAAGCATCTTCCTTTAAAATGTGCAGCTGGTTAAGAGTGTCTTTGGGTGCTCGTTGTTTGGCTTGGGTGTCTTCCATGTCTAGTGTTCTGCTTGTCTTCAGGAATCAGGAGCAGCTTTCCCCCCACCTCTTTGCTCATTGCAGAAAATATCTCCACAGTACAAAATGTTTAGGCTTTATTTGTCTCCATATTTTGGAAATCAACATATCTAAATGAAGTTTATTTTTTTCTGTTTAACAGGATGATAGCCTTTGAAATTATTTAATCAGATGGTATGTTCTTTTAGTTCATGTTTCTCTGAGCACTTAAGATATTGCTATTCACATTAACAAGATGGATAATGAGTAGAACCTATGCAGTGTTCTATGAAGCACTGGCTTTATGACAAAGGCCTTTCAGCCTCACAGTGTTCAGGGGACAGGCTACACTGAGGCAGTCCCTGGTGAGTGGTGGGTGGTAGTCATTAAATAAACAGCTGCCTTTACCATTGCTATATTGGCTAGAATTCTAGAGGTCCAGGATGTCTATCTGTCTGTCTTTCTGTTTTTCTTTCTTTTTGTTGGGAGGGTAGGGGATACCTGTAGCATATGGCAGCTCGCATGCTAGGGATCAAATTGGAGCTGTAGCTGCCAGCCTACACCACAGACACAACAATGCCAGGTCCAAGTCACATCTGTGACCTACACCACAGCTCACGGCAATGCCAGATCCTTAATCCACTGAGCAAGGCCAGGGATTGAACCTGGGTCCTCATGGATACTAGTCGGGTTTATTTCTGCTGAGTCACGATGGGAACTCCCCAGGAGTCGTTTCTTTACTTGTTTCTCCCCGACTTTTGCTTTCTTATTATTATTTTTTTTTGTAAATGTAGTTGAATAGCAATATTGTGTTTATTTCTGCTCTATAGCAAAGTGATTCAGTTCTGTGTATATATACATTCTTTTTCATATTCTTTTCTGTTAATTTATCACAGGCTATTGAATATAGTTCCCTGAGCTATGCAGTAGGACCTTGTTGTCTATCCATTCTATATATACTAGTTTATCTCTGCTAATTCCAAACTTCATCTCCTTCGCTCCGCACCCCCACCCCATTGGCAACCACAAATCTGTTCTCTGTCACCGTGAGTCAGTGTCTGTTTTGTAGGATGTTCATTTGTGTCGTATTTTATTTTTTAATTTTTTAGTTTTATTTATTTATTTTTTATTTTTTATTTTTTGTCTTTTTGCCTTTTCTAGGGTCGTTCTCACAGCATATGGACATATGGAGTTCCCAGGCTAGGGGTCTAATCAGACCTACACCACAGCCACAGCAACGTGGGATCTGAGCCGCATCTGCGACCTACACCACAGCTCATGGCAACGTCAGATCCTTAGCCCACTGAGCAAGGGCAGGGATCGAACCCGCAACCTTGTGGTTCCTAGTCGGATTTGTTAACCACTGCACCACGACAAGAATTCCTTTGTGTCGTATTTTAGATTCCACATATAAGTGATATCACATGGTATTTGTCTTTCTCTTTCTGACTTGTACACAAGCCTCATTTCCCCTGTACTTCCAGATTGTGCAGCTGTGGGTCCTTAGTGCACCCTGCAGTAGGCAGCTAGTGAGAGGTACGGTGGGCATTGGGATAAGGCACTACGACGGTACATCTTTACAAAGGTAATCAAGTCCCACCTGGACTTGGTTGCTGCAGTTGTGGCTTGAGCAAGAGGTAGGACAGAGAGGATTTGCAATACCACACAAGTGTCCCACATACCTTTTAGAAATAGAATTTGTATTCTTGGGTCAAAGCACATCAAAAACTGTATCTCTTTTATTTATTTATTTATTTATTTGCTATTTTAGGGCTGCACCCACAGCATATGGAGGTTCCCAGGCTAAGGGTCAATTCGGAGCTACAGCCACCAGCCTACACCACAGCCACAGCAATGCGGGATCCAAGCCACGTCTGCGACCTACACCACAGCTCATGGCAATGCCGGATCCTTAACCCACTGAGCGAGGCCAGAAATCGAACCCACATCCTCATGGATCCTAGTCAGGTTCATTAACCACTGAGCCGTGAAGGGAACTCCAAAAATAGTATCCCTTTTAAAAAACAATACCGGAATAACAAATTAATTTATATCCAGGTTGATTTATTTATTAGGCATCTGCATATTCTGCCACTCCTGAGGATACAGTGGGGTAAAACCAATGTGACTCTACCAACTTACAGTGTATGTTCTTTTGCTTTTGCAGGAAGAGAGAGAGAGTAAATGTGGAGGCAAATATGTAAGATTGACTCTGACAGCACTAATTGTAACAGAGCAAATGAAGCAGAGTGATGCTGTTAGTAGTGAACTGAAGGGACTGAGACTTTGGTGAGAGCACCAGAGTGAGTGGAGAGACTCAGGCTTGATGGAGTAGTGCTAATGGGGAGGCACGTAGGGAGGAGGTGGCAGAAAGGAGAAGTGAGCGCCGGCCCCATGACACACTGCCTACTTTATATTTTTTGTGCCTGAGAGAGATGGTTTGGCTTTTGGAATATGGCCTTCCCTCAATATATACACTGTATAAGAATTAATTACTTTTAGATTCTTAGAATATATCATTAGCATGCAGAATATATTGCAAATATAATTGCTTTTTCTTTGATGATTTAGAATACACTTCAGGATCTTAGAGTGCCTGGGTTTTTTTTTTTAAATCAATTTCAGGGTTAATACTAGTGAAGCATATGGAAAATTAAGCAAATGAAAAGTTTCCATGACATTATAGTGCTTTGTGGCTGGAGGTTTATTGTATCAATATACTTCCACTTCATGTAAGAAGCAGCACTTACATCTTGAGAGCTCAGAAAACTTAGTTTAAAAAACATAAACTTATTCTTCAGACCTCTTAATTTCAATGCCCAGATATTTTTGTGACATGAATAGCACATTAAGAAACCATCTCTTTACAATATAGGTGTTTCCCACATCTGTTACTAACTGTACAGGTAAAAAATAAGACATGGGATTATGACAGCCCCAGATTAAAAAGAACATTCTTCCTTTTCAGTGATATGTAAAAACCACAGAAATCATAATGATAATCAGATATTGATTAAAAGGGTAGAGTACTAAATCTGATCTCCCAAATCAGTGCCATCTTCATGATTTGCTATATTCTGTAGTTAATGTTTTAAAGTATTAAATACTTAATGTTTTTCTCTGTATGACTCTATTTTTGCTTACATGAGTTTACTTAAAAATTTATATTATTGAAATAAATAGACAGAACTTTAAAAACATATTCCTGACTATTAACATGAGAATGCTTATCTGTACCCTCTAAAAGTGTAATACCCACTTTGGTTAATAGCAGTCTCCTAGCAGACTCGACCTGTCCCATCCAAGTGTCTGACCTTCTGCAAGTTACCAGCTTCTCCCAGCCTCTGAATTCATTGTGTCTAATGGGGTGATGACCAGTTGTTGCCTGCCAAGTGCTTAGCACTGTGCTTGACATAGTAATCAGTAGATGGAAGCAACTGCAGGAATGCATTGTCGGGATGATTGTCGTCTTTATTGCTTTTGCTGACAACAGAGCAATACTGCAGATTTGGAAATTAGATAAGTACCTCCTTTCTGCCTCTATAGATAGGGCTCCAGGTAGTGGAAAGAACGGTAGCCCAAAAGGTTAGCGAATTTGATTATATCCTTAGCTCTCTACTAGGCTGTGTAACTTGGTCAGATCTTTTGGCCTCTGTAGGATTTGGTTTCTTCGTCAGGCAAATTAGAAGGTTTGATTTTGCTTGATCCCAAGACATCCAGCTCATAGACTGCCATTTTGGTTCTGATTGTAGAATATGGTACATCTGAAGTGTGGACCATATTTTGTTTGATTGGGTTTTTTAGCTTTTTTACTCTAATAAACACAGGTAATCTGAACAGTTGGTATGACCCCATTTATTTTTTCATCATGAGTGATTGATGGTCAGCAGGGGTCATGTTAGTAATCCTGGGCCAATTATTAATTGTCTTTGAAGTATGTATATAATTAGTTAGTAATTATGAGCTATTGAACTTTAGCCCTAGTAAGATTGTCATAAAACTGAAGATTTTGAAGGATTTTACTGATAAAAGGAAAATATAAAATTCTTTCTATAAATTTTACTAACATTTAAGGTGTATTTAATTGCTAAATAAGGATGGAACCACTTGACTTATTATTGCTATCAATAAAATAATTTTTGTGAATTTTAGCCACATAGCCTACATTTGAAATAAACTTTTTATCCCTGGCCTACGTGATATGTATCCTTTCCAGATCTGAGATCCTATAATTTTCTGAATTTCGGTCTCCTGATGAGGTAGATCTAGACTTTGTAGTGATGAAGTTGAAATCAAGGAAGCAAAATAAAATTTTTTGGAAGTTTGTTACAGCTGCTTCTTTAGTTGTTTCTGTATGTAAATGTCGATGTGTGTGTATATGTTAGGGTGGTATGAGCCGATCGTTGATTTTTTTTCACTTGAGAATATATCTCAGAAATTGTCCCATTGATATAATCTCCTTATTGTTTTGAATAGCTGTACAGTGTTCCATCAAATGGATGATTATCAGGGTTTAACCGGTCTGCTTATGGTGGACAGTTAGGCCTTTTTCTAATTGCTGCTATTACCCACAATAACGCTCTAATGAATGTCTTGTGCATGTGAGATTTGTGCATATGTTAGTATACCTATAGGTTAAATTACTGGGTTGGAGGATATTTGCATTTGCAATTTTGGATGTATGCATTTGTAAATAGACAAATTGTTCTTCATGGAGGTTGAACCAGGGTATCCACCAACCAGCAATGAGTGGGTGAGCCTGCATCTACTTGACCTCTCCCCGCCTCCTCCGCAGAGGATCCCTGTCTTCATTACCAAGCAATTTGAATGCTATTATACTACTCTAGCTGTCTTTGGAAAAATGCTAATTAGATGGGTGAGCCTTACTATTTGTGCAAATTTCACAGAGATTGAATCTTACGCCAAAGACCACTTTGTTAACTCTTGTGTATTTGCTGAATTAAATGGCTTCACAGTTAAGCATCTTAGAATGTACTCTACATTACTTCAGAGCACAATTATACCAGTGTAGAAAAACTCCAATTTGAAAATTATCAGCAACTAAAGCCTTCCATGGAGATTCATTCCTATAAGATAATGAAACACTGTACATATTATATAAAAGATTTGGCTATAAACAGAATTATTTGCACTGTCTTTTTTTTTTTTTTTTTGTCTTTTCAGGGCCACGGCTGCAGCACACGGAAGCTCCCAGGCTAGGGAGCTACAACTTGTGGCGACACTGGATCTGTAACCCACTGAGCAAAGCCAGTGATTGAATACCTGTCCTCATGGATATTAGTCACATTCTTAACCCTCAGAGCCACAACGGGAACTCTGTACTTCATTTTTCTTAAATTCATAAAGAAAAGGCATTATCACAGACTGTTCTGATGTTTTCGTGGAAAACTAGTATTGGTAAAATTGGACTCAAAACACAAAAAGTTGTCCTCTTAGTCTGTGCTTCATGACCATTTGATTGTGTATGTGTGGGTACAGAGCCTTCAGATCTGAGAGTTAAAGCAGTTGTGTTTCCTTTAAGAAAATAGAGTAGTTTATATTACAGAAAAATGCAGATGTACTCTTTCCCTTCCACATTTAGGGCTTAACTATGTACATTGAGGAAAATGGTAAAGGATATTCAAAAGTACTGTTTTATCTTTTTCTCTTTGGGCTGCAGCTTGGTGAAAATCATTTCCTGAAGGAACTTACATCTTATTTATTTTTCATGCTAATATACCAATATGACCTTTTCTAAGATTGACTATTGTTCTGTTGTTCTGATAGTTGAGAGGTTTTTTTCTTTTTGATTTATACAGAAGGACTTGACTACTTTTTTACGAAGTTTTCCAATTTGAATTTCAAATAACATAGCATCATACAAATTAATTTAGAAGGAAAAATGTTTCCATCATTGACTTGTTAGAAAAGCAATTGTAATGTTGGATATAGTGTTTATGGTGAAGATACTGGTTAAATCTCAAAGAGTATCCTAATTAATACAAAATCTCTTACACACACTATGATATATGGAATGACTGGCTAGCGAGGACCTGCACAGAGAACTCTACCCAATATTCTGTGATAATCTATATGGGGAAAGAATCTGAAAAATAATCTGAATAGAATAGTTATACATATGTGTACATGTATTACTGAATCACTTTGCTATACTGTAAAAATTATCACAGCATTGTAAATTAACTATACTTCAATAAAATTTTAAAAAAATGAAAAAATCTCTTAGTGTTCTTAAATTAAAAATACAAATTAAAAAGTTATTATTAGGCAATTTTTATGTTTTCCTTTTTAGTACATATATTACATTTCAGAGAAACTGTCTGCTTGTAGTTAGAGACTGTTGAGTTTAAAATTGTTCTAGCCTCCTAAGGAAAGCAGTTTGTGGTGTTTTTCAGACAATGGAAAAACAAGCTGAGGCTTTGTTGTGACATATGTCACTCTGTGCTCACCCCTTCCCCACAAATCACTGAAGCTTTTGTAACTACTGGAACCAAGGGAACAAAACCATTTTCACTGAACCATAGCACCCCCTAGCATCCTAATAATTTATGTTTTTAAAATCCAAAGGAACATTTTGTTTATGCTTTTCAAAAAAAAATCATAATCTAATATGATCTACTATCTCTATATTTTTGTGACTAAGAAGAAACCTTTGAAAGATTCCATAGAAATTATGCGGAATGGAAGGAGACGTCATCCTTTTTGCAAATAATTATTACATTACTTTTCTGTGGCATGCTGGGGTCTGGATGCAAATTTTGAGCTGTGGCTGGACCCCTAACCACAGCGAACAGTGCCACTTTTTCTAGCCAGTTGCCTAACCGTACTTACTTACGTGTTAACAGGTACTTCTCCCGGCAGCTGGTCTGTTACAGTTACAGGATGTGAAGAAGACTTGCTGTGAATTTTTGGAATCTCAGCTTCATCCTGTCAACTGCTTAGGGATCCGAGCTTTTGCTGATATGCACGCATGTACGGATCTCCTCAACAAGGCCAACACCTATGCAGGCAAGTGGACTAGACCTCTGCTGAGTTTGAAAGAGGGAAACTCATATCATACTGAGTTCTGATGTGATTCTGTAGTGATTCCTGGAAAGTTGTGTCAGGTTTCTGGATCTGGACTTTATAAAAATGCGTTTAAATATATAATACTACGTAATTGAAGCATGCTCATAGAATTCCAAATTTTAAAAAAAAAAATTATAGCTGTTATTGGGCCTAAATAATATTTAGCTAGTTTCATGCAAATACTGAATCCCTATCTATTTTTCTTTCAAATTGTCAGATTAATAGACATATGAGAAAGTGTTTACATGTGATAGTCAGTCATTTTATCTCTGTGGCTATTTATACCCTGTGTCCATGAATACAATCTTGTGGCTTTAAAATCTTCAAAGGAGTGAAATCTCGCTGCCTTTGGGTGGGGTAGAAAAGTTGATTGCAAATATAGGCGCCTCTCCTTGCATTAAATAGTGGTTTCCGGGACCTCCTGCTGGCATCTTCTCCCTGTGGTGAACAGAGGGCTGTGGCTATCCATTTGGGGAGAAGAGGTTCTTGTTAAAGATTTGGATGTAGCTGAAGTACAAAAAAGTAACCTATAATTTATTTTGCTCTGAGTATTTAAGAATTTAAAAAATTCATATTAGGGAGTTCCTGTTGTGGCTCAGCAGGTTAAGAACACAACATAGTATCCATAATGATGTGTGTTTGATCCCTGGCTTGCTCAGTGTGTTAAGGATCTGGCATTGCTGCAAGCTGCGGTGTAGACCGCCAGCTACAGCTCCAGTTCAGCCCCTAGCCCAGGAACTTCCATATGCTGTAGGTGAGACCCTAAAAAGCAAAAAATAGTAATAAAAGTTAAAAATTCATATTAAAAGTGATTGGAGTTTCCTTGTGGCACAGCAGGTTAAGGATAAGGCATTGTCAATGCAGTAGCTCCTGTCGCTGCTAGGGTGCAAGTTTTATCCACGGCCCAGGAAAATGGGTGTGGCCAAACATTGCTTATTAGGAAGTTTCTAATTTTTTAAAACCATTTTTCTAGAAGAAAAACCTGGTGGGAGTTATAATCTGCCATCTCTGCCCCATAGCTCTGAGGCCTAGTACGAACAGTTACTTAGAACCTTCCAAGACCAGTGCCCCTTCATAAACTGTAGGACCCCAACTTCTTACAGCCTTCCAGTACAAGAGTCCCTCATCTAAATGTGCTCCACTGTGCTTTCTCTGATGATGAAGGAAGATTTTGGCGCATAGCCACAGGTATGGGGTGTGGGTGTGTGTGTGTGTATGCACGCACGGGCATATATGTGTGCACAGACATCTAACAGGAGAAGGGTGTCTGGAATCCCTATTGCCTTTATCAAAGAAATAGTTGTCCAAGGTGATTAGTTGGGACAAAGAAAAACACGGTGCTATAGTAAAACATGGTCTGTCCAGTAAGTTTGAGCTTTTTAGATTTCTGTGGGGCTGCCTGGTTGGCCACATTATCCTTTATAAAATTGTTTCCGTGGGAAAAGGCGGTCTGAATTCCAGAATGCTTATTTACAGATGAACTTTAGTAACATAACCCTTCTTTAAGTTGGAGAATGCCTATAATATGTAATGATATTCACATAGTCCTTTCGAGTGGGATGAGGTATTTTAAGAAAAACCAAAGACAAATTTGGATTCATTGATGTGTTCTAGTACAACCAATTTGTTCTTCAGCCAAATGGAAAATATTCCTTCTAAATGCATAAAATCCATTGCTAGACATGATGCACCTGTTGTAACTGATTTATATAAGGAAAATCATGGTGGCCCGTTTATTTTTTTGCATAGTTTTTTCTGTATAAGACAATCACTATTTAATATATTTTTCTCGGGCTTCTAGTTGTCTCATGGTACTCAGTAAATGTAACTAAATCTTAAAGAGATGGAAGAGGGGCTGGGAAGAGAAGAAATAAAGCAGAATTGATGCGAAAGATGTCCATAGGTAGTTCACATGATACACTAGAACTCTTAGTTTTACTCATGTCAGAACCAGCTCATTTACTGTTTTTAGGAGAGAATTAGATTTTATTATTTCTTTCTCATATTGATAATATTAAATTTATTGTCAAATACTACAAAATGTCAACAATTTTCCACCAGAATTAGAATACCTCTGTGTCTTAGTTTACAGAGTCTTCTTTCTTCTTAATTATGCCGAGAATTTTTTGTGGAAAATTTGTCACTTTGAACAGAATTACAAAGAAAATTGGCTTTTCATTTTTAATGCAGTATATTTTATTTATTTACTTTTTAGGGCTGCAGGTATGACATATGGAAGTTCCCAGGCTAGGGTCGAATTGGAGCTACAGCTGCTGGCCTACAACACAGCCATAGCAACACCAGATCCGAGCCACATCTGCAACCTACACCACAGCTCACAGCAATGCCGGATCCTTAACCCACTGAGCGAGGCCAAGAATTGAACCTGCGACCTTATGGATACTAGTTGGGTTTGTTACCACTGAGCCACAACAGGAACTCCCAATGCAGTACATTTTAAATCAGAATCTTGTTTTTAAAGATGTACTGCTTTTATACCATACATCTGAATCTTAAAATTGCTAACGTTTATGTGATGTAGGTGACCACTCTGGCTCAGATACTATCCCTGGCCTAGGGAATTTCCCTATGCCACGGGTGCAGCTAAAAAAGAAAAAAAATTGCTCAAGTTTCTTAAGTTTATAAGTAACATTTTATAGCATCTTTCATTGTGAAAAGTTGCAACATATATAAAAAGAGAATAGTACTCATCCCCCAACTTCAAGAATTGTCAATTCATGGATAATCTTGTTTCACCTATCCCCTCTTAACATCTCCCTCTTCTGTTATTATTTTTTATGTGTAAACTGTTTAGTGAAGTCTAATGAATATATAAAAAGTATGCACATCCTGAGTCTACAGCTTGATGAATTTTTGTATCCTCTTGTATTATTTTGAAGCAATTCAGTTATATTATTTCAGCTACATATTTCATCTTTATAATTTTAAATATAAAATATTACAGTGACCAACTTCATATAATCAAGCTATTTCCATAATTTTGTTGTATTGATAATTAGTTGCAACAAACTTTCTAAAATAATCCAATATAAAATTAAACTAAAATAGCTCTTCTTCATAGTGAAAACATCAGATTGTTGTTTATAACTCAAGGAAACAGGAGAGTTCCCATTGTGTCTCAGTGGTGACGAACCCAACTAGTATCTGTGAGGACACAGGTTTGATCCCTGGTGGGTTAAGGATCCTTTGTTGCCATGAGCTGTGTTGTAGGTCACAGACATGTCTTAGATCTGGTGTTGCTGTGGCTGTGGTGTAGCCTGACAACTGCAGCTCCAATTTGATCCCTAGTCTGGAAACTTGGGAATTTATATATGCTGTGGGTGTGGCCCTAAAAGACAGGGAAAAAAAAAAACGAAACAAAAACCCGAAAAAACAAAAACCTAAGGAAACAGGAGGAGGGGGGCTAACTTAAGGAAACTAACTTAAGCTAACTTAAGGAAATAGAAGGTGGGGAGTCAAATTGCTTGTCAGTCCCTCCCTCCTTTATTTTTACATTTCAAGCACTGCATGTGTTTGGAAGCCCTACCTAAACTCCCAAGTTACTTTCAAGTTCAAGTTAGAGCATGTGAATAGACCTAGTAGAGTAAAAGTGTTCCCAGAACAGTGGCAGTAGAGGAAGTAAATATCTTACTTTTCCCCCCTGTCCTAGGTAGTAGGCTAAGTAGGGTCTGTGACAGGCCTGTCTAGGCAAGGAAGAAGGAAAGGAAGAAATAAGGAACAATATACATACACAGGGACATGGGACATAGGTACAGGGAAGGAAGCGGAAGAAGAGGGGCTGAGGAGGGGAGAGAATGGAAAGGGAAGAAAGTTGCATAACCTCTGATCTAACTGTGAATGCGCTTCAGAGACTAGAGCACTCCTTATCCTCTAAAAATTCACCAGAAATTCTAGGCATAAGATCTGCTTTTTTCCTTTCTCTTACTGACTAGAAATGAGCTCTTTAGGATTAGTGTAATGAAAGAATTAAGATGTTCCATGGAAATCTCTTCTGTGAACTCATGTTTATTTTTCATAATATCAACATCTTCAGAAAAAGTAAAAATGTGGGAAGCCAAGTGGGGATGGTAGGTCTGAGCAAGGGGGCACAGAGTCCATGCTGCCCATTCTGGTGCCCCCACCTGTGGCTTCAGTCACAGCCCATCCCCCAGCCCACGAGGCTTCTCTTGGGTTTGTCGTGAGCAGCCTCAAACTGTGGACAGCCGAGGGCCACCAGTCCAGCCAGGTACAATGACCCGTGTATTGAGGGCTGGTGTTCTGCACTGTAGTCAGCCTTTGTTATTCTCTGGAATGATTATTTTCTTAGCTAAAAAGCTGTATGAAATTATTTTTGTGTTATACAGAAAAATGAAAATGTTCACACCTACTCCAAGTATACAGACTTGTTTGGAGAAGGCTGTTTTGTGGACTCTATTTCTTAGGTGTTTTGAGTGGTGTCCATACTATACTCACTTCCCAAATCATTAAGGCCTTTGTCTTGAGCATTTTTGCTGGACCGAAAATTGGATATAAAAACTGAACTTAGCAATTTAGATGCGTTTTTATAATCCAAGTTGAAGATTTTTCTGGACATTAGATTTTAATTTTAACTGGAAATGTGAATTTTATTTAACCTTCCTTGTTGATAAACAAAAGTTGCCAGTGGTTGGATTGTAAGAATTTCCAACAGATTTTAAGTTTCAGATTCTTAGTGATTCCTACATTTCATCACTCCCCACACTGAAAATTTGAGAAACTACTTAATATGGGTTCTAACTGACCTTTGGGGAAATTCTTAATATCATTTTCAAGCCTGTATGCTAGCTGAAGCTCTGGGCTTGGTAAACTCCTGGCATTCCTCAGTAACAGGCTGCCTATGAAGAAGTCCTCTTCTCCAGTCGCTGACATGCTTTCTGTTTATTTCCCATTCTCTTCTTGCTCTGAACCCTATTGGTTTATACATCCTCATCCTGTCCAGTCACCCCATCCTTCCCTGCTTTTAGCCTTTCCAGTATGTTTGCACAGTGATCAAACATTTTCATATGCCCAGCTGATTTCACGTGTGTCCCCTCTCCCTTTGTCTTTAATTAAACTTTGCCTTTTCCCTTACTTGCATGTTGAGGACAAACTTTTTTAAGGGACACTTCTCCTGACTCACCCGGGAGGTGGGTAGAAGGATTGACTTCCAGGCTGTTCTGCCCTGGCTGCCTGTCGGTCTTAAGCATTCTCTCTGCAGCCCATTCTCTCTCTAGGCCTCTAGGCATTTGTCTGACACTTAGATTGCCTTTTCCCTCTGTGCTTTGTTTCTCTTGCCATCAGCAACTTCAAAATCTATACTGTTGGCTCCCTTGAGACTCCTTCTTCCTACATCCTTGTGACCACTATCTTCCCTCCGTAAACCCATTTGCTACCTTAGAACACAACTGCTGAACCTTGTTGGTATTTGGAACTGTTAAGGTTCACCCTTTGTACTGACCAATATTCCTGCCTTTGTGTGCTCCTATACTTCCTTGTAAATCTGTGCTGTCTGGTCCCAGTTCTCCCAGTCATCTCTTGGCTGCCTAGGTTAAACCCAGTGATAAATCCTTACAAAACCATTCTCTTTCTGCGCTCGGTATTGCCCAAACTGCTGTGGGTGATTATAGGCTCAATATGAATTAACCCCTGCTTACAAGGAGCTTATAGACCAATAATAACCCACTCAACCGAGACTTAGTATATCGAGATTATGCTTTATTCTCTGAAAGCTGGTTCCATAACATTTTCTTCTGCGTTCAGTTTACCCACCCTTCTATAATTTTAGCTAGAAATCACTGCTTGGGGTAAACATCTGTCAAAATAAAATAAGCTCATGATTTTGAAAGCTGACCTCCTGAAAGAAACTGGAGACAGTAGTTTTAATAGTGGTATCACCAACCTTGACTTTGTGGTGTGCATACTGAAGAATATATGCTGATTATTCAAGTGTCTATTGTGATGTTAATTTACTGATATGGAAGATCTTGTGGAGAACAATGAAAGTATTTGATGTACACCACTTCTTGATTGAATTCATGCTGACTTAACTGACACTTAAAAGAATTAGTCATTTTTGTATTCTTACACTCATTGTGATCCTCACTTTTGTTCTGGTAAACTGTGTGCAGTCTCTCTGTCCTGCTTTGTTTGACAGTTTCTCTAGCTGAGATGAATTAGCTGTTTTCAGGGAATTTTTTTTTCCCTGGAGACTAATAATATTCTAGATGAAAGATTCAAAGTATTAGCACTAGTTGGGAAGCTTAGCAGTTATCTAGTCTAACACTTTCATTTTATTAATTAAGAAAATGAAAAGTAGAGATACCTTTATATCCCCCCCCCCCCAAATACTTTGTCTCTCAGAGGTAAGCTGTATTTGGATCTAAAATATTGTTTTTAATCCATGCACTTAACCTCACTTCTCAGATGCAATTCTACACAATATGGAGTATAGAGAAAGACGTGGGAATTTATAAACCATGGGAGGCAAATTTGGGAGAATATAATGCTCTCTGTAAAGGAATTTCATGGGAGGAAGAGATTAATTGTGTTCTGTGGTGGGCATAAGTAGCGTCAGTGTAACAAAATAAGGAGAAAGATTTTAGTGCAGCATGGAGAAGAACCTTCACTTACAGTAAGTACTCAAGGATGATGTGTCTGCTTTGCTCTCTGCTGATGTGTGCAAACCATAGCCAGGTATCCACTGAATAGGAACCTCCAGGTGACTCTTCTATAAAAAAGTTGTGGCCAAATTACATTTCAGATGCCTTACACCATTAAATCTTAAGATTTCCTGTGTCACTACTGAGAAAAATTCTGAGGATTTTGGAAACAGTTAAATTTAGAATTTAAAGAGGAGGAGGAGGAAAAGGGAAGTTGTTATTCAATATAAAGTTTTAGATTTTACAGTGTAAGTATACTTAACACTACTGAACTATATACTTAAAAATGGTTATATTGGTAAATTTTTTTATGTTTTTACCACAATAAAAAAAAAAAAGTTGGGGGGGTAAAGTGAGGAATCAACTGTGACTGAGACTTTATTTAGCCTTGGGGTCAGTGTGGATAATAGAGCCATTAAGACCCAGAAGAAATGAGTTCCCGTCGTGGCTCAGTGGTTGACGAATCTGACTAGGAACCATGAGGTTGCGGGTTCGATCCCTGGCCTTGCTCAGTGGGTTAAGGATCTGGCGTTGCCGTGAGCAGTGGTGTAGGCTGTAGACGCGGCTTGGATCCTGCGTTGCTGTGGCTCTGGTGTAGGCCGGCAGCTACAGCTCCAATTAGATCCCTAGCCTGGAAACCTCCATATGCCATGGGAGCGGCCCTAGAAAAGACAAAAAGACAAAAAGACAAAAAAAAAAAGGCCCAGAAGAAACACAGGAGGTAAGGCAGGTGCCAGGAGGAAGGTGTAGGTGGTGTTAGTCTTGATTGCTCAAGAGATGACTACCAGTGGAGTGCAGTACTAATTTAAAGTATCTCAGACCGGGTACTTCTGGATTTAGCTTAAGCAGTGGCTAAAGACAGTTTAGCCAGCAGAAGATGTTCATTTTTTTGAGGAGCTAATCAGCAGACTCAGCCAGAGAATCTTTGTTGAGCATCAGACCAAGAGGTGAACCAAACTCATCAATGAAAAGATGCATGATGATTGAAAAGTCAAGCCGCAAAACTCAGAACAGGCCAAAGTAAGTAACCAATATGAGTTTTAGAGGACTGCTGGTATGTGTTGCTGGTACATGGGTTGGGGTTGAATCTGTTTAAAAGTGGGCCAGAGGCTGTGATGTGAGTACATCAATTTGTGTGGAGTATTAAGATCTGCCCTAAAGAACTTTGGTACAAAGGCCAGCAAGGTAGGGCAGTTTGGGAGGATAGCAGATGTTTGTTTGCTGAAGTCAAGATGATAAAATGCATTAACTCCCTGAGTAGAGCCAATCTAATTACACTGGCACTTGATAATCTCTTCTTTCTCTCTGAACTAATCCCATAACTGCAATGGGGCATGATTCCCGGTAGTGTGGACTATGTCATGAATATGCCATTTACTCAGTGGCACAGTAAACTAGTAGAGGTAAATCACTAATGCCACAGTGCAAGCTCTGTGGTATAAACAGAGTGTAATCTGTCAGCATTGTGGGGTAGAGGACTGGAAGAGTAGGTGAAGTTAGTAACAGTGAAAACTAGGGTAGTAAAGATGGAGAGGAGGTTGTAGATCCAGGAACTAAGCCTTGATGTGAATACACAGACCTTCCAGGCCCCTTTAGGGTATGCTGCTGGACCCCACCACTCCCACAAAGTCACTTTTCATTTGTGGAGGGATAGAGAATATTTGTGGCATAAGGAGGGAAGGCAAGAATGCGAGATGTCTTAGGCCCATGACCAAAAAACACGTTTTTAACCACGCTGAAACATTAGCAAGTGATAATTTTAAAACAAAGAAATTAACAAAACATCCCCAAACTAAATAAGCCTAAGTAGTTTCTGTCCCCAGTGAGAAAGAAAAGTGTTGAGTCAGAATTTCTTTTAAGTGACCATACTACCCAAAACAATCTACAGATTCAGTGCAATCCCTATCAAAATACTTAGGGGGTTTTTCACACAACTAGAACAGATAATTTTAAAATCCTATTCTTGCATTTGTTGTCAAAGATTAATTAACCATGGGTGCATGGGTTTATTTCTGGGTTCTCTGTCCTGTTCCGTTGATCTTTATTTCTGTTTTTGTGCCACTGCCATGTTGTTTTGATTACTGTAGCTTTATAGCATAGTCTGAAGTCAGGGAGAGTGCTTTCTCCAGCTCTGTTCTTCTTTCTCCACATTGCTTTGGCTATTCAGGATCTTTTGTGTTTCCATATAAATTTTAAAATTATTTGTTCTAGTTGTGTGAAAAATTTCCTTGGTATTTTGACAGGGATTGCATTGAATCTGTAGATTGCCTTGGGTAATATAGTCACTTAAAGAAATATTGACTCTTAACACAACATTCTGAATCAACTATACTTGAGTAAAACATTAAAAAAAGATTCTTCCAATCCAAGAACATGATACATCTTTCCATCCACTTGTATCATCTTTCATGTTTTTCATCAGTGTCTTGCATTTTTCCAAGTACAAGGTCTTTTACCTCCTTTTCTTTTCCAAGCATAATATTATAAGACTAGAAATCTACGAGAAGAAAACTGCAAAAAAACACAAATTTGGAGGCTAAACAATATTAAACCAAACAATCAGTGGATCACTGAAGGAATCAAAGAGGAACTCAAATACTTTGAGACAAATGAAAACGAAAACATGACAATCCAAAACTTGCGGGACATAGTAAAAGCTGCTGTAAGAGGGAAGTTTATAGTGATACAAGCCTACCTCAGCAAATAAGAAAAATCTCAAATAGACAACCTAACCTTACACCTAAAGGAACTAGATAAAGAAGAAGAAACACAACCCAAAGTTAGTGGAAGGAAAGAAATGATAAATATCAAAGTAGAAGTGAAATAGAAGCTTAAAAAAAAGTGGAAAAGAAAGATCTTTGAAACTAAAAGCTGGTTCTTTGTGAAGATAAACAACTTTAGACTCATCAAGAAAAAAAGGGCCCAAATCAATAAAATCAGGAATGTAAAAAGTTAAAACCACCACCACAGAAATACATAGGGTCATAAGAGCAACTATTTCACCATGATCAACTATACACCAATAAAATGGACAACCTAGAAGAAATGGACAAGTTCTTAGAAAGTAGTATCTCCAATACTGAACCAGAAAGAAATATAAAATATTAACAGACTAATTACCAGTAATAAAACTGAATCAGGTTATTTAACCCCCACCCCAAAAAAAGTCCAGGTTCAGATGGCTTCACAGGTCAATTATATCAAACACCTGTCCTTCTAAAACTGTTCCCAAAAAAATTGCAAAAGAAGGAATGCTTCCAAACTGATTATGAGGCCAGTACCATCACCTAATACCAAAACCAAAGATATCACAGAAATGAAAATTATCGGCCTATGTAAGCAATGAACATAGATGCAGAAATCCTCTACAAAATACTGGCAAGTCAAATACAATAATACAGTAAAAGGATCATAGTTCATGATCAAGTAGGATTTATCCCAAGGTTGCAAGGATTTTTCAGTATCCACAAAGCAATTAATGTGATACACCACATTAACAAACTGAAGGATAAAAACCATATGATCATCTCAATAGATGCAAAAAAAGCTTTTGATAAAGTTGAAGATCCACTGGTGATAAAAACTCTCTACGGATCCCGCGTTGCTGTGGCTCTGGCGTAGGCCGGTGGCTACGGCTCCGACTGGACCCCTAGCCTGGGAATCTCCATATGCCGCCTAAGAAATAGCAAAAAGACAAAAAAAAAAAAAAAACCCAAAAAACAAAAACCCTCTAAATGTGGGCAAAGCTGGAACATACCTCAACATGATAAAGGCCCTATATGATAAACCTACAGATAATGTTATACTGAGTACTGAAAAGCTGGAAAACATTTCCTCTAATATCAGGAACAAGGATGCACACCACTTTTATTCAATGTAGTTTTAGAAGTCCTAGCTTACAGCAGTTGGAGAAGAAAAAGATAAAAAGGAATCTAAATTGGAAAGAAAGTGGTAAAAGTGTCTCTGTTTGCAGATGACATAATACTATACATAGAAAATCCTTAAGACCCCAAGCTCATGGATGAACTTGGTAAAGTTGCAGAATACAAAATTAATGCAGAGAAATCTTTCATTTCTGTATACTGACAACCAAGTATCAGAAAGAATAATTAAGGAAGCAATCCCATTTTCCATCTCATCAAAAAGAATGGATGCTACTTTGAATGTTTTTAGTGTGATACTGAGTGAGTTGGTTAAAACGTTAAGGTTGGTAGGATCATGCAGAGCAAGCATGGACTGATGAGAAGCAATAGGAACTGTAGGTGGAGGCATCAGAACATACAAAATAGCAGACAGTGGGCAATGTCGAGTGTAAGCCATTCTGGAATTAGTGAGGGTTGGGCCAGGGATTGTAGCCCAGGGATTGTAGCCCTGGGATATTCATGAGCCTTGCTGACTTGTGGGATGAAGTCAAGCCACATAAATTGTATGAGTTGTTTTAGGTAAGTGGGTAAAATCTTCACGTTTCATGGGGAGAATCAGTAAGTGCTCAATCAAGTTAGATGGTATTAAATCAAGAATATTATTCACAGGACAAACTTGTATAACCAAAGCATTTCAAAGTGTTAATTGGTGCCTTATAGTGTCTTCCAGTGACTGAGCCAGACATCTGGGATATCTGGGTGTCTGTTAGAGCAAGTCTTACTGAACTGCTTGTCTGTTAATAATAGCAGATATTTGAAGATCCATACTGTTGATATAGAGAGGAAGGGCAGGTTTTACAGTGAAATAATTTACTCCTGATGTTGCCCACCACTGCCCTCCACGTTCAGTAATGCTCACATAGTTCCAAACCCTTTCCAAAGAAAACTAAATATGGAGGGGTGAACATTAGATACCAATACCAAGAGATTTTACTAAGGAGAGGTTATTCAGGTAGAAAGTAGATGTGTGTGAAAGTTGGAACCCTTTAAAAATATGGAAATGTTCTTTCTCTACTTTTTGTTTGAGGGTAGTTTTTGGTGCTTAGTGATGGGAGTGGGGTTCATTTGTTTGAATAATAGCTATGCTGTGGTTTTGGCAATAGAGTCATCCCTATGTGTCCTTGGGGGACCGGTTCCAGGAGCCCTGATGATACTAACATCCCTCTATGCTCCAGTCCCCTGTATAACATGCCATATGATGAACACAGTTAGGTTTTGCAGTCTAGGATATGGGAGAGCCAGCCATGCAGTTGTAGTAGTTATCACTTTCCTTGCTCTCTTAACCTCCTTTGATCACTAGTAAAGAGTACGCAATGAATTTAGAACCCAAACTTGACTTTGCATAGACTTCACTAATGCCATTACTTCTAAATTTATGTAATTATTTTTTAAAAGACCCTATCTTTAGCAAGTCCATTTTTCCAATTGATGATGCAGAGGCTTGGGTAATTTGCATAGTCATGATATAGAAAAGTTATGTTGTCTCTGTTGTGTTCCTTATCACTAGAGATTTTCTCCCCCATGAAAAGTATACGGAGGCCAGCAATGTCTTTCTTTGATTCAGGTTTTAAATAAAAGAAGCATGGTATAAAACCCTTAGAGACATATGTTTGGAAGTGAAACTATTTTATGACTAGAAAAAATAAGTTTATACTGATGTCTTTTGTTCAGTAGCTACTATGTACTTATATTTGAATTTTCAAGTTACTGTCATAAATATCCTTACATTTATATGCTATTTATATGCTATTTCACTAAGTTGAATTTATTTCTCTATTTTGGAACTTAAAATACAAAGAATATATGCTTTTCTTATGTTCATTCTATAAAAAGCCAGTCCAACAATTGGAAAAAAGTTTTGCCTTATTTCTTATGTATAAAAAGTTTTGAAATAATTTTTAATGTAAACTTCTTGTGAGGTCAGGAAATAGTAGGATCATATTTCAGATGTAGAAAGGAAGGGACCTTTGTAATTAATCATGATGGTTTATTAAAATCTATAACCCCAAAGAAGACATATAGACGGCCAACAGGCACATGAAAAAATGTTCTACATCACTAATTATTAGAGAAATGCAAATCAAAACTACAATGAGGTACCACCTAAAACCAGTCAGAATGACCATCATGAGTAAGTCTACGAATAACAAATGCTGGAGAGGGTGTGGAGAAAAGGGAACCCTCTTACACTGTTGGTGGGAATGTAAATTTACAATTTACTGGAAAACAGTATGGAGGTACCTCAGAAAACTAAATATAGAACCTACCATATTATCCAGCAATCCCATTCTTGGGCATATATCCGGATAAAACTTTCATTCAAAAAGATACATGCACCCCAGTGTTCATAGTAGCACTATTCACAATAGCCAAGACATGGAAACAACCCAGATGTCCATCAACAGATGATTGGATTAGGAAGATGTGGTATATATACACAATGGAATACCGCTCAACCATAAAAAAGAACAAAATAGTGCCATTTGCAGTAACATGGATGGAACTAGAGATTCTCGTACTAAGTGAAATAAGTCTGAAAGAGAATGAAAAATACCATGTTGTATCACTTATATGTGGAATCTAAAGTATGGCACAAAAGAACCTATCTACGGAACAGAAACAAACTCATGGACGTGGAGGGTAGTCAGACTTGTGGTTGCCAAGTGGAGGGGGGAGTGGGATCGACAGTGAGTTTGGGGTTAGTAGATATAAACTGTTGTATTTGGAGTGAATAGGCAACGAAGTCCTGCTGTATAGCACAGGGAACTATATCCAGTCACTTGTGATGGAACATGATGGAAGATCTTATGAGACAAAGAATGTATATAAATGTATAGCTGGGTCAATTTGCTATACAGCAGAAATTGACAGAATATTGTAAATTAACAATAATAAAATTAAAAAAAATTAAAAACAATTAAAAAAATCTGTAACCTTATCAAAGAATCCCCCACTAGGTTTTGAAGTACTATTGTGAAGTAATACTGTGTTATGAGGATTAGATACTTCTTAAAAATGGGTATTTAATTTTAATCCTCAGTTTATAGTTTTTCAAAACCAGTTTTTCCATTTTGACTTTTGATTCATTACAAGTTAATCATTCATATTCTTTATTAGTGCATTCTTTTCTAGTAATCTTTATTTGTTAGAGCAGCTGCAGGTTTATAGGCAAATTGAATGGACAGTGCAGAGAGTTCCTCCTGTATCCTCCCTTTCCATACAGTTTCTGCTGTTAGCATCTCGCATTGGTGTGTGGTACATTTGTTACAGATAGTCAGCCAATATTGATACCTTTTGTTGTTGTTGTTGTTTTGCTTTTTAGGGCCGCACCCATGGCATAAGGAGGTTCCCAGGCTAGGGGCCCAATCAGAGCTATAGCTGCCAGCCTACACCACAACCACAGCACTGCCAGATCTGAGCTGCATCTGTGGCCTACACCACAGCTCACGGCAATGCCAGATCCTTAACCACTGAGCGAGGTCAGGGATCAAACCCACAATCTCATGGTTCCTAGTCAGATTCGTTTCCACTTTGCCACAACGGGAACTCCTGATACATTATTATTAACTGAAGACCATAGTATATATTAGAGCTTGTTTAGGCTGTATATTCTGTGGGTTTTGACCGGTGTATTATGACCTGTATCCACCATTATCTTCAAGATCAGAAGCCTTTTCCTCACCTGTGTCCAGTGTACTAATAAGCCATCAAAGGGATTCTTGATTTTTCTTAGAGTGTTTTCAGTCTCTAGCATTTCCTTTTGCTTTTTTCTCAGACTTTCCGTCTGTTCACACTGCTCATCTGCTTTTGCATGCTGTCTGCTTCATCCTGTTAGAACCTTTAGTGTGTTTCTCATAGTGGTTTTAAACTCCCAGTCCGATAAACCTAACGTTGCTACCACATCCAGTTCTGGCACTTGCTCTGTCTCTTCAGGTTGTCTTTTTGGCCTTTTGGAATGCCTTGTAATTTCTTCCTGAAAGTCAGGCGTAATGTACCAGTGAAAGAAACTATTGCGAACAGGCCTCTGGTGACGTGGTGGTGAGATGCGAGGAGAGAAGCCTTGTCCAGTGCTTGGGTAGGGCTCTGTATTCATGATCCTCTGGCTCTGCATGGGAACTTCATGAGTGCTTCTCAGCTTCCTTCTCCTTCCTCAGATGGGACAAGATGGTTGGAGCAGGGTAGGGTTGGATGTGCTCCTTCCTCAGGGTTGATGAGGCTCTGCTTAACCAGTTTCTCCTGAGGACAGGCCTGGTTAAGAACAGGTTACTTTGGGAGTTTTAGATTATTTCACTTTTCCTT